>NC_053023.1:196361260-196728291 GCF_003073215.2 Triticum urartu
GCTTCTTCTCTCTTTTTGGATCTCAATACAATGTTCTCCCCCTCTCTCATGGGGATCTATTCGATGTAATCTTCTTTTGCGGTGTGTTTGTTGAGATCGATGAATTGTGGGTTTATGATCTAGTTTATCTATGAACAATATTTGAATCTTCTCTGAATTCTTTTATGTATGATTGGTTATCTTTGTAAGTCTCTTCGAATTATCAGTTTGGTTTGGCCTACTAGATTGATCTTTCTTTGCAATGGGAGAAGTGCTTAGCTTTGGGTTCAATCTTGTGGTTTCCTTTCCCAGTGACAGTAGGGGCAGCAAGGCACGTATTGTATTGTTGCCATCGAGGATAACAAGATGGGGTCTTTATCATATTGCATGAATTTATCCCTCTACATCATGTCATCTTGCTTAAAGCGTTACTCCGTTCTCTTGAACTTAATACGCTAGATGCATGCTGGATAGCGGTCGATGTGTGGAGTAATACACTACAAAAAAAAGACACATCCGTGACATTTTGGGCCGAACGAATTTTTTTTCTGTCATACATATGACACTTCTATGATGATAATTGTGACAAAACCCAGTATCATCATAGATGTGGTGGGCTCCTACTTCTATGACAAAAAATCATGACAGAAAATGGGCTTTTCGTCCTAGGCGGGCCGGAGACGCAGCTGCATGACATTCTTTGGGCCGTCCATGAAGGAAAAAACCATGGTAGAAGCGAGGGGGAGGAAAATTTCAGGGAGTTCCCGGTTACGGTGGGAGGTCCGGGGCCGAGCGATGCACGTTTCTCTCGTACACATATGCATGTGTGTGCGAGGTGTTGGCTCTAACTGAACCCGAGCAAGGCGTTGGGCTCTAACTGAACCCGAGCGATTGCACTGCATGCTACACGTTACTGAACCCGAGCGATCGATCGATGGCTGTTAACTGAAGCCGATCGAGCGATTCCTTCGCTACTACTGCTAACTGAAGCCGATCGATGCTTGGATGAACAGTTCCCGGTGGGGGTGGATGAACAGGACCCTGTGATGTTGCCTCTGGATGAACATGACCCCGATCGATCGAGCCGGTTGGGGCTGGATGAACAGGACCCCGTGGAGGGCTGGATGAACAGGACCACCCCGTGGAGGGTAGGATGAACAGTAGACGGTGGAGGGCAAGATGAACAGTAGCCCGTGAAGGGGTGGTTGAACAGGAGCCCGTGGAGAGGGTTGGTTGAACAGTAGCCGGTGGAGTAGCGCGCGGTGGAGGCTGGATGAACAGGAGCCCATGGATGAACAGTTGCAGGTGGAGGCTGGAGGAGGTCGACGGTGGATGAACAGTAGCTCGTGGAGGCTGGAGGGGGTCGACGGTGGAGATGAACAGTATCCCGTGGAGTCCCGTTTTGCGGTACGCCACACCCCTCCCGATGAACAGGACCCCCGTTTCGACCGTAGCGCTCCAACACAAGTCCGTTTCGTCCGTTTTGGGGTACGCCACACCCCTCCGGATCAACAGGACCCCCGTTTCGATAGTACGAGGTTCGTTTCCTCCATTTTACGGTACGCCAGACCCCTCCCGATCAACAGGATCCCGTTTCGAACATGGCCGGTCGAACACAAGGCCATTTCCTCCGTTCTACGGTACGCCAGGCCTCATTTCCATCGCCTGTTCCGTCCAAGCCCTCCCGATGAACACGACGCATTCCGTTGCCTCCCCATGAACACGATGCATTCTGTTGCCTCCCCATGAACACGACGACGACGCTGTTTCTCCGTTCCGACCTAGCCATGTACACGAGCCCTCGCCGTACGTATGCGCGAGTAGGCGTTCGAGACCCCGCCCGTATGTACACATACGTGGTCGTATTTTCTTTCTTGCACCCTGGCCGTTGTACGTACGTGTACATGCTACGTGCGCGCCTCTACTACGACACGTGTGCGCCTCTACATCGACCAGTATATATGTACGTACACGTTCACGACCAGAATGACAATGCTACGTACGCTTCAACCAGGTGGGTCCCGACTGTCAGGCACTTCCCTGCGTGCGAAGATGTGGCTGGTGGGTCCTAGCAGTCAGGGGCGCGAATCGTTTTGTTTTTTTACCCGGACGCACTTCCTTGCGTGCGAAGGTGTAGCTGGTGGGTCCCAGCAGTCAGGGGGGAAACGTTTTTTTCACTAAATACGGTGGCCCGTCCGGTGGGTCCCCGCTGTCAGGTGGAGGAATAATTATTTTGCACGTAATAAGGAGGCACTTCCTTTCTGCGGCCGTGGACCCAGCTGTCAGCCTCTCCACGTATAGTCCACGTCCGATGGAAGTCGTTCCTTGACCATGTTGACCACGCCGCGCCGAGAGCACCAGGGCAGTGGACGACGGCGAGGCCTAGGAAGGGGACGACAGGGAGCCGGGGAAGACGCGGCAGTGGAAGCCCGCGCGGAGAGGAGTATGAGGGTTCACTCATTTGGCTGCGGTGTGAGGTTGTTGTCGCCGCAGGGCCTGGCCAGAGGTGGGAATAGTAGGGGGTAGTGAGGCCTCCGCGGCAGCACAGCCGGCCACGGGAGGAAGGAGCATGCGGCATGACCGGCGCTGCTTTGGGCGGCAGGAGCAAGAAGACCAGAGGTTCAAGAAGCACTACGGCCGTTAGATGGACATCGTCGGTCACTGGAGCTAGAATCGTTCATATTGACTAAAGTTGACAAAGGCCCCCGTCCCAGTCAACTTAGTAGGCCAACAAGTCATCCTCCCACCATGGTGGGTCCCAGCTAGCAGGGGGGTATTCATTTTTTTGTGCGTAATAAGGAGGCACTTCCGGTGGGTCCGAGCTGACAGCGGGGGAACATTTTTTTCGTGAAATACGATGGCCCGTCCGGTGGGTCTGAGCAGTCAGGGGGGAAATGTTTTTTTCGTGAAATAAGGTGGCCCGTTCGGTGGGTCCCTGCTGTAAGGTGGAGGAATAATTATTTTGCGCGTAATAAGGAGGCACTTCCTTGCAGCCACCTGGACCCAGCTGTCAGCATCTCCACGTACAGTACTCTTGCGATGGAAGTCGGTCGTTGATCACGTTGACCACGCCGTGCCGAGAGCACCAGGGCGGTGGTCTGGACCACGGCGAGGCCTAGGAAGGGGACGACGTGGAGCTGGGAAGACGCAGCAGTGGAAGCCCACGCGGAGAGGAGTATGAGGTTTCACTGGTTTGGCTGCGGTGTGAGGCTGTCGTCGCCGCAGAATAACAGGGGGTGTGGGTGAGTGGAGGGATGGCCTGGCCAGCGGTGGGAGTAGTATGGGGGCGGTGAGGCCTCTGCGGTAGCACAGCCGGCCACGGGAGGCAGGAGCAGGCGGCACGACCCGCGCTGCTTTGGGCGGCTGGACCAAGAAGACCAGAGGTTGAAGAAGCACTACGGCCGTTGGATGGACATCATAAGGTCACTGAAGCTAGAAACGTTTATTGTTGACTAAGTTGACAAAGCCCTTGGTACGCTCCAACTTAGTAGGCCCACAGGTCAGCCTTCGAAACGGTGCGCCCCAGATGTCAGGGGGAGGAATCATTTTTTGGCCGGTCGAAGCTAAGAATATCTGAGATTGAAGAAGAAGCACGACATCCAACGGCCACTGCTGCTAGAATCGTGTGTTGACTATAATAAGTTGGCAAAGCCTTGCATACGCATCAACTTATTTTTTTTGGGTACGCGTCACTTAGTAGGACCACAAGTGTGTGGCAGAGAACTTATAGCCCATTTGCGTTTTGTAAGAATGTACAACCCATTTGGGAATTCTAATGGAATTTACAACAACCCATTTACAGTTCGTTAAAAGTACAGCCCATTTTCTAGCTAGGATAATGATTAATAATTTCAACCAACCGTTGAAGACAGAATTCAATAAAATTTCCCACATTTTGATGGGCTCCGGAATATTTTTATCCCCAAATTTCTAGTCAGATTAAATATAAATTTGTATTACGTAAAAATCCAACGAAACATTTTGCGTGCAACAATGAAAATTTAAGATTTTCAAAATCCATAAATAATATTTTATAAACTAATTTCGTGTTTGGTGCATTTTTTTATAGTTGCTGCCCAGTTTTTATAATTACATCCCATTTATTATTTTTTAAAGACCATTTTCCTGTTAAGCCTAATGTATCCCTCCTAGGAAAGATTTGCAGCCCAGCGGGGCGGAGAATAACAAGTTGACCTTGCCTGGGTATTCCTCAAAAAGACATATAGTTGGGCTAGCCATTTTCATCCTGAAAAAATTAGTATCTGGGCTAGATATCTGGCCTGGGCTAGACGGGCCACAGCCCGCCCAGTTAATACCCTACTCTCCTCTGAACAACAAAGAAATCATCGCCAAGAAAAACTCTGCAGTGCTCACACCTCAAAAACACAAATACTTCTCGAGCTGCTTGGTCCCAGCTGTCGGCCGCACCTTGTGCAATTCTCTCATTTATATTGACTACATAGGTTGACAATGGTGTGGGACCGTGATGTCACGAAACCAGGAGAAAGCAAAAAAAATATAGTTGTACATAATAAGGAGGCAATTGCGTACATACGGCTATGGCCCTAGTGGGTCCCTAGTGTCATCTAGTCAAAATAAAGTCATCTCCTGAATCCTCATGTTCATTGACGATGTTAACAATGCTCGGCGCCACGGCGAGCGCAACAACTTGAAGGACAACGGAGAGGGCCTCGCGGGCCCTACGGATGGTCTGATACAGCGCCCGCTACTCATTCAGGAAGCCAGGATCATCGGACAACTATGAGCACCTTCGAGAAACTAAGACGACATGAAACGGTAAGGCCGCGCTTGGGAGCTCTGGTTTATTTCAAACCTCTATTAACATACAAGTGTAATTTACTCGTCATCGAAAACAACGCGTAAAATACAGGCGTAATGAAACCGAGGGCCTGAGGTAAGTAAAACCGGCGGGTTACGCGTGTAATTTGAGAGATCAGTGTATATTTTACGAGCACTGCTATTTGGACAACATTACCAGATGATACATGCACAACGTGCGTATCATGCCATCCATGGGCAAGGCTGAAACAGTAGCTAACGGCTGGATTAGCAATCGTCCGAGTGTCGTTCAGCATTTTTATCGTGTGTCAAGTACTTCCGATATTTTAGTAGTCGAAATCAACCAACCAAGCGCTTTCGCCCGAGACCATCTGCTTTAATTTACAAGCGTCAGTTTTACAAGCGGTTTTGGTTGGAAAACGATGATCCAATCACGGTCTAATATCATGAGTTGGTCGGAAGATCATATGGTTTCACGTCTAACCTACCTGACTTGTCGTATAGGCTATGAATGAAACATCAGACGATGAACTTCCTAAGCACGGAAACAACAGAAGAGGATGATCTTCTTAACAAGCAAATCACTGGCATTAGATCGACATGCAAAACAATACGAAGCATTATTCTTAGGAGGAACGGTGAACAGCTCGTGATGCCGCATGCCACAACATTCCAACCTCAACTTTGCAATCAAACACAAGGCCTGGCATTACATAGACAATATTCAGAACAAACTCTTAACACAGGAATATCTCAGCAGAGTAACTATTTACTTCTAAACTGAACACAGGAATAGGAAAAAACACTCGACGATGCTCACAGCAAGGGCGTCCCACTCAAAAATATCAAATGCATGTCTTCTATCTAACATCAATGAGCAAATTTTGACAAGGTTTTCCAATTCCAATATATTAAACTAACGTCTTCTTGCTAACATCAATGATTAAACTTTGACAAGCTTTTCCCATTCAAAATATGTAATGCCTATGATCGTGGAGTCCTGTTGTAGATTTTATACTTGTTTGGGCACTTTTTTCCCAGGCACTCCACGTATTGTTAAATTGCCAATGGTCTCTGCAGACTAGTCATGTCACCGGTGTCTAATAATACTCTGTAATCTTCTCGGTCATTCCTTCTGTAATGTAGCGCAAACAGTGACTGCTTCTTTCTGCAAAGTGGAACGACCAACTAGACCCAGTAATGCAGCAGTTTGCCTTACACATTGGCTCCTTTTGTGTAGTTCAACTAAAATCGAAGTCGGAATAAACCGAGCTTTAATTTTGATATCCCTGTAAGCAACAATAGGTGTAAGGGAAACAATTACGAAATAACGGTTGATGACTTGTACTCCTAGAAGAAAAGCATCTACTGATCTACTTTATCTTAATGGGAAACAAAGCAGGAGAGTAGCAATTCTCCATCAGTGTGATTCATTCATATTGACTGAGACATTATCAACAATGCCTTGTTTAAACACGTATAAAGAATGACAAAGCTTATAAAGGGGGTGATGCTGAATTTTTTGTAACAAAGCAACAAGCATCATGTCTGGGTTGGTCCCATTTTTCTTCACTACTTAATGGGAAAAGACAACAATACAGTAGCTTCAATTCATCGTTTATTTAAAACAATATCAATACAAGTAGCACAACATCTCAAAACACACTGCACGATCATGTGGATGAAGGCAAGTACCTCCTGTCATGACGCACACAAGATCACGTATGAATCTGCCAACACGAATAGGAAATCCAATCTCGTTTTGTGCAGTTGCACTGAAATCAAGCAAAGTGTTTCGCGTAGTGAAGCAAAATGTCACAATAGCAACAAGTTGAATAGATATCCCTATATAAACAGAGGCAAAAAAGGAATCAATTACTGGCTAATAAAGGAGGATGAAACACGCGGCCACAAAAATGGTAATCCCGCCAATCCCTAGCAAGTGTCGCAATTTTCAAATAAGATTTAGTAGTTAATTCTGAGAGTGGCATCAATTACTGGCTTATAAAGGGGGTGATGCTGAATTTGTTGTAACAAAGCAACAAGCATCATGTCTGGGTTGGTCCCATTTTTGTTCACTACTTAATGGGAAAAGACAGTAATACAATAGCCTGAATTCATCATTTATTTAAAACAGTACCAATACAAATAGCACAGCATCTCAAAGCACACTGCACAATCATGTGGATGAAGGCCTGTACTGACCTTTCATGAGACGACCAACATAAAATACGAATCTACCAACACGAATAGGAAATCCAATCAAGTTTTGTGCAGTTGCACTGAAATCAAGCAAAGTTGCCGGTGTGACATTTAAGTTTTCTATAGCAACAAGTTGAATAGATATCCCTATTTTAAGAGGAAAAAAGAAAACAATTACTGGCCAATAAAGGAGGATGAAACATGCGGCCACAAAAAGAAGCATCTACCTTATCTTGATGGAAAACAAAGTATAGGACAGTAGCATTTCTAAAACAGTTGCATTGATTCATATTAACAGAGAAATTCTTTTAAAACAGATCAGTAGTTAATTCTGAGATTAACAACAGCACCATGTGCGTCCACACATATAAATGGGTGATGCAGAGTATGTAGCCAGGCAGCATGTATGCGCTCGTCCCATATTTGTTCTCTTTGAACCTTCTTCCTATGTGAGGGCAGCAAATCTAGTCGTGCACAAACTACCCGACCCCCCAGTTTCTTTCCCTTTTCAACAAAGAGATTGGTTCCTTACAGATGTGTGTACTGGGTTACCCCCTTTTTCCCTTGTCGACCTACAAAGCGGCTGGATAGCCAGTCTATACTACTTTCCGCCCCTCCTTTCCTCATCGAACCACGTCCTAGATTCTTGCTCCAGCCCACCGCACCCTTCATTCCTCTTTGAACCAAGACCTAGATTCGACTATAGATCGAAAAAGATCGACATGCAGCTAGAGCAATGACGGTTTCAAAGAAACTTATACCTTAGGGTCGTCGGGATGTGGCAAGGCATGCGGCGGGAGGCCGGATCTGCCCACACTAAGTACGACAGCGAGGAAGAAGGGGTCGGTGGCCCTCCCGCACAGGCGCTAGGTGAAAGAGAATAGCGTAGCCAACAGTGGATTGCCTCCCTCGCCAAAGGCGATAGAGTGAACGCTACACCTCCTCCCCTTCCCGGTGCGACGGGATACGGACGCCTCCTTCACCAGCTATGAGGGGGGAGAGAGACAAGAGGCCAACACTGTCTTGTTTAGATTGGTGAAGAGAGGGTGAGAGACTGTGAATATAGCAAACCCTAGCAAATGTATCTAGACTCATTTTAGTGCTAGATACCTCCGTATCTAGAGAAATCTAAGACAAGTAATTCGGAACGGAGGGAGTAACATATATGTAGTGCGGCGAGCGTGTGGAGAGTGCAAACCCTAGTGAACAAGCGCCTGAGGCTCCCGCTTATATATATATATATAGATATATACTACTGTAGTATGGACTGAGCTCTGGTGCCTTCACTGCACCTGCTTTTGGCTGTATGACAGGTGAGCCAGCCACATTTTGGGCCCACCTGTCGTAAAACCCTAGCGAAAATTGCACCAATGTGAAAGACGACTGCATCTCCAATGCAACCAAGGTGAACTGACAAAGGATATCATCTTTATGCGTAACAAGCAAAGAGCACTAAAGACAGCTTGTTTTTCGTCGAAAATCGACCAGCTTCACCAGCCGACGCAACCATGAGGCGCAACCATGAGCATCGATAGGTCATCGTGGTGATGCATCATCCATTTGGCATCAAGTTTGGGTGAGGCACCTAAGAAGTTCGACAAATCCTAACTGTGGTTTGTTTCTTCTCAGTAATCAAGCTCGAGGAAGGAAGAACCACGTGGTAGAGGACAGCGAGGAGGAACAACAGTGGCCATCCAATTTTGTGCAGTTCCACTAAAACTGAGGAAGACATGCCTGGGTATGGAGACACGCATCGTTGTTTCCAAAAATATAAAAAAGGGTTAGCAATGACATCTCAATTGTCAATAAGAATTAATGAAAAGTACACCAACAAATAGAAGCATCATAATTATCTTGATGGGAACTAAACCAGGATACCCGAGAAAAAAAGCATTTCTTCATTTAACCAGTGATAGTACTACCACCATATCGACAATGACCGCACAACCACCATGTACTTTTTGTCGAAACAACATGTATACCTCCACCGAGGCATAAATCAGGACAACTTTTTGAGTGGCATTTCCTCTATAATAGTACTAGTAGGTGATGTTGGACCAGCCGATGAAACCTAGCTACTATGCATGGGGAGCTGGGGAGTAGTCGCATAGAAGAAAACCCGCACGCAATGACCTGGGGAGCTGGACCAGTACAAGAAGTTATACCTCAGGTGGGCAAGATGTCGTTTAGGCGGGCGAGCGGGATCTGCCCACACGACGGCAGCAAACAAGGGCGCGGAGGATCTTCGTCCGCGCCAGCGCCGGCTCCGAGAGGACGATGCGCATCGGCTTCCTCCGTGGCCGACGGCGACAACGTCAATGCTGCACCTCCTCACCTCCCGCAGCGGACGGGATTCGGCCGGATCTGGGACCACCGGTGAGGAGAGAGATAGAGTGGACACTGTCATCTTGTTTTGATATGGAGAGGGTGAGAGAGGGAGACGTGAGAAACTCTATCAAACAAGAGGCTATAATGGAGTAAAAAAATCTCTCCATAGTAGTGGTTTTAAATAGAATACGTGCGTTCCTGGAAAAAAGAAACGAAAACCGGCGAACAATTTTTTAAGGGTCTGTCTAGGACACATCTATATGTGACATAGTTATGTCACATATAAGTTGATGTCCACTATGTTTGTGGTCTTTTCCTAGTTTTCTTTTGTTTCTTGTTGCTACATTATATACTTGTGGGAGCTTAGATTTTATATCCTTAAATAAGATCTAGATGTGAATTAGACAAACTGATTTTCTAACGTACCAAGAAACAAAACTCGATCAAAAACACGCCCTCGCTTCTAGGTCGCGAGAGTCGTCGTGCACACACACATAGACATAGACATGCATATCCGTGTTTACGTAAAATTCCATTTCCATCTCCATCTCCTTCTCCAATCATATTTGTCCAACTGGCACATTATTTACGTTGTTAATTATATACACAGTAATATTAACGTACAGCATCTCTTGTTTGCACACGTTCGGACCGCTGCCACGGCCGGTCTTGACCAACCCGAACCCTCTTCATCACCCGCGCGTGCTTCCCGCCCGAAACGGTCAGTGCCACATTCATGCCCGGCCAGAGCGGACGTGACCTATCACTAGCGCCGGCATTGATTGCGGCGTGTCGGCCGAGAGAGCATCGCCCGTGCCGCTTCCGGGTGCACGCGACTGCTCCGCGTTCAAAGGTCGCAATAGCCGGCTACAACATGCACGATCTCTTCTAGTAGTTAGTTCTTGGGAGTCCGTGCTACAGCTAGCTGTCCTCCCCCAAGTCGTCAATCTCTTCCAGTAGTGCTAGTACTCCATGGCGTGATCCATCAACAAGCAGGCGGGAAAGTTATGGTATACTACTCGGTTTGCGGTGAGTGGCATGTCGAGCGACCGTGTGGGGTCGAGCCGTGGAGGAGGGTGAGACACGAACACGACAGACGTGATTTAAACGTTGGTTTTGCTCGATGGCGCGATCCAACGAAACTAAATGTTGGTTTCTCTCTGTTTCCATTTTTTCTCCGAAAAAATGGAAACTTTTCCACTCCATTTTCATTCCTATTCCAAGGTTGCCTCGTTACAACATTCCATCAAATACAAAGGAAAACTAACAGCATGCTGATGCATCTCAATGATTCACAGATCATAGCCAATATTTACTTCACAACTAAAGAAAAAAGTTGTGAGAGCGTGTACGTTAGAAAAACTAATGATGGGGTCACTACGACTTAAACCCTAAACCCTAAACATGATTTAATTTCCTGGCTAGGTAGAACCTGTCGAAGGAATGTGCTAGAGGGAGATTCTTTAGTGAGAATGTCAGCAACAATAGAAGCAACACTCTTTGGTTCTCCATCTTCTGGTACCTCTTGTTCCATAGCACTTTCCATGTCGGGAAGGAAAGACGGCTGGCACCCTCGGATCATACGATGCTTTTGTGCAGTTCCACTAAAATTGACCCGAGCATCCCTGATGGCAAAGATATTGAAGAAGTGTGATTAGAATAATAGTACTCGCACTAGTTCATGAGACATAAACTCATCACAAATAGAAGCCGGTAGAAGTAGAGAAAGATCGACATGGAGATGGAGCTACGGCACTGGAGCAAGATGGCTCCAAAAGGAAGATGGACTAACTGGGACGTCGGTCTGTATCTGGAAGGGCGGTTGGGACGCGGCATCCGCCCATACCGCAGTGACCCCCGATTGGGACACACTGACTGTGGGTTTTCTCCCTCGCCGATGTCGACCGCGTCTACGCAGAACATTGTTCCCTTCCCCCAGCTGCGGGATCAGGCCCGTCGTTCTATGCTTGTGAAGAGAGCAACCTAAGCAAGCAGGCTTGTAGCTTAGACTCCTGCTAGTGTATATATAGTGGTTTTCTTTTTCTCTCCATATCAACCATTTTATATTGCGTAGGTGTCATTCAAGAGTGAAATGATGGTTGCTTCTTCCGACTAACTTACTGTGTGATTTGACTGCTTCTTACTGGCCCCTACACGTACTCCCCCTACATGTATGCAATAGTCACACATACACATGGATGCAAAAACGCGTGCGACGCCCTAATGCATGCATGTCATAGCACACGACGGAACACACACGGTCACGCTCAAGTGCTCAACCTACACGTGCATGCACACACATACTCAGTCAGGGTGAGCTAGTGTATGAACACTGGAAAATATATATATTGAGCGTAATGAGCATATTATGAAGTCCACTGACCGTATTTCTACAAATATACAGTGACAGACAGTGTATTTATCTCGTTTGAAATTAAGCCATATTAACCGGAGAGGAGGCAGCATGGACTAGCATTACTTTGTTGTGTCCCGTCAACTTGTCGAACGAGGAGAAGGTTGCAGGGCGGGAGAAGCTTGCGCGCGGTGGCTCGCAGGACAAGGAGAAACTTTTGACTAATGCAAGCTCTCCCTCGCTCAGGCGGTGGACGTGCAACAGTTAATTCGGTGTCAGATTGCTAGAAGCATACACTATACTACTAGTGCTATTATTGTTCGACTTCCCGAACAGCCAAGCGCAAAGTTTACTAGTACTACTACTATAGTCCATAAAGGTACGTACTATACTAGTACTTGGAACCGGATGGAGAAGCGTCTGCACTCTTATTATAATTTTAAAATGTGATAAAGCAATCTTCAACACATTTGGTTCTCTTCGAGGGTTCTCGCATGTGATAATGGAAGTTGATTGCGTGGAACACTCACCAAAATTCTCGCTTAATTCTGGCTCATATCCTGTTACAAATAGTAGCGCTCAGTAATATTTCCTCTTTTTTTGTTATTCAGCATGTAAACAGGTCAGCAAACCTTGTGGCGCATCTTCGTGTGAACCGTGCTTGCTGCACTTTGAATGTGGCCGAGAGCTGGCTTGATGAAACACCTCGCTTCCTACATCTTTTTTGTGGGGTACCTCACTTCCTAGTGACCAGTATCTTAGCTGATCGTCCTAAGAATGCTTATATATTAATAAAGCTCTCTCATTTACCCACAAAAAAGATTAAGCCGTATTAAACGGAAAGGAGGGAGTATGGACTAGCACTACTTTTTGGTGTGGCCCGTCAACTAGCAGAACAAGGAGAAGCTTGCAGGACAAGGTGAAGCTCTCTTATGCCTTTTGACTAATGCAACCTACCCTCGGTGGACATGCATTAGTCCATTCGGTGTCAGATTGTCAGAGGCATACACTGTAGTACCCAACGTGCGGAGTACCATCATTGTTCGACTTCACGAAGGGGCGAAGAGCCAAGCACAGTAGTACGCATACTTGGTTTTGCACCTTCATACTACTTCACCCTCGGTCACATTTTACAAGGCGCGCTTCATAATGATGCATTTCTCTCAATGAATTTCCACCACCAGAGAGACTTTAGACGCATTTGGTATAATGCTCAATTAATTAGGGCGTGGTAACCACAATCAAGTCCACAATTTTCTCTCCATGTAATGTACTACTTCGGAGTGCATGCATGTGTGTGCCCGAGGTGGAAGCACTGCATGCATGTGTGTACGCATTATTCCCTCTAGTAATAAACGCCGTGCTATAACTACCAATGCTATTTTTCAGGCCGATCGCTAGTCGCCTTGGTCCCACAGATTTTTTTTCTTTTTTCTGAAGCGCGTTGTATAAACAGTGACGGATGGAGTAGTATGAGTGGATTCAAAGAAGAGCGTATTGATGGTTGCTTCTTCAGAGCAACTTACAGTGGGAAAGGTGGGGCTTATGATTTGACTGCTCATTACTCACTATTAATGCGGCGCAACGACCGGGCTGAGTCTCCCATGCGGTTGTGCACTACCCCCTCGGTTCTTAAATATACTCCGGAGTATTTGTCTTTCTAGAGATTTCAATGAGTGACTACTCTCTCTCAAATATTTGTCTTTTTAGAGATCTTAAATGGACTGGCACATACGTATGTATATAGACATATTTTAGAGTGTAGATTCACTCATTTTGCTCCGTATGTAGTCACTTGGTGAAATCTCTGTTAAGACGAATAGAATATTTAGGAATGGAGGGAGTACACATACGAAGCAAAATGAGTGAATCTACACTCTAAAATATGCCTGTTTGAAATTTGTAAAAAGACAAATATTTAGGAACGAAGGAGTATAATTTTGTGCATGGCACATGGACCCGGATGATGAAGAGGCTTCTGGCAATGCTATCAAGCTTCCATCATTTGTTTACATAATTGATGTACTATACAAATAATTTTCCAGCGACATGAAATTGTACAATGGTGTGAGCTTTCAGCTTTTGTTTCACGTGTCTTGCCATCGATGCTCTTTCGCAAAAAATAAAAACTAACTTCCTTGCAAATGCATGTCAATTATTAGCAGATCAGAGCTAATAATTACATCACAACTGAAGACAAAGTTGTGAGAAGGTGTTAAATTAAAATTGATCCATGCTTTCATTGGCAGCAACGTCCCCCCAGCTCTGTCTAAATCAATAAGGCATGTTGGGAAAAAAAGTAGCTATCTGGAGCATGCAGCATTCCGATCATTTTGTGTAGTTCCACTAAAATAGAGCTGAGCGTACTTGTTCCAAAGATATCAAGTGTGATTACGATAATAGAGGACTGCTGATGAAACAATAAACACACAAATAGAAGACGGTCACCTTTGCAGTCTCTCTTAAGACTAACTAGTTGGAGAAGATTAGGCTCGGAGTTGGATGAGGAGGATAGAGAAAAACCAATCTCTCTTTTTGTGTAGTCGCACTGAAATGTAGAGACGTTGCCCGTGTGACATTTTAGTACAACTGCACAAAACACTCTTAAGAAAAAAGTGATTTGTGCAGTTCACCAAAAGGTCGCAATAGCAACGACGTGAAATGGATAGCCCTGTTTGCAAAAAAGAGGTAGAAAGGAAACAATTACTGGCCGATAACAGTTGATGACACATGCGACGACAAAAAAGAAGCATATTCCTTGTCCTAAGGGAAGATAACAACATGGTTGTGTTTGTCTAAAACGGTGTGAGGAAGAGAATGCAATATGGAAAGTACGCCAAACAAGGGCAAAGAACTATGGAAGATCCACATCCAGCGACGTGGGAAAATGGGCAGTGGAGCAAGGCCGGAGGGGATACCTGGAGGTCGTCAGGATGTAACTAGGTGAGCGGCGGCGGGCGGAATCTGCGAGTAGGTGGCGTAGGCCCTGCCGCGCCGGAGCTTGGTCAAAGAGAACGGTGTGTACCGCAGATCGGGACGTGCTGCCTCGGCGTCGTCAAATGGAGAAATGATGCACTTCCTCCCTTTCCCCCGGCGGATGGGATGCGGCTGGATGAGTGACCAACGGTGAGAGAGAGAGAGGCCACGGCTCTCCCTTTTCCCCGGCGGACGGGATGAGGCCGGATCAGTGACCAACGGTGAGAGAGAGAGAGAGAGAGGCCACCACACTCCCTTTCCCCCAGCGGACGGGATGCGGCCGGATCAGTGACCAATGATGAGAGAGAGAGAGGCCACCGGAGCCTTGTGTGAGATACTCTGAAGAGCGGACTACCTTTTCCTCCATAAAAATCGTTTTATATTCGGTGTACATTCCATTGAGCGCTATAACTTTATTTAAAAATAACGTGGCAACGCATCAAGTTGAACTTTGTTTCGTGCACGCGTGGTACACGACCTCCCTAGGTAAAAAAAACCGCTACAGGCGTTCAAATTAGCACATGGGCTGCCATTTCGTAAAGAAATGAGCTCCACCGTGTACCTGCACGGGTGTGGCTGGGCACGAAGCGTGAGTACGTGCACGGTGCACCTATTCTCTTCTTGTATACGTACACCACCTGCGTGGGGTTGTGTGAGAGAGATACAAACCTAGAGAGATATAGTGTGTGGGTTCTTGAGAGTTTTTTTTGTGGGAGGGGGGTCAATCAAAAAATTTAACATATGCAATGTGTGTGAAATAGAGTCCTGGATATAACATATATATAGAGGGGGCGATCCACGAGAAGAGAGTGGAGGTATCATCGGATTGAGGTGTCCATAGAATCAAAGAGAGGGATGATGTGTGTGTGTGCGCGCGCGATCGATAAAGAGTGCCATCGAATTTGTGTGTGCCCACGTCAAAGATATAGAGTGGTTGGCCTACTGGAACGTGAGATGGGACATGTGCAGTTTGTCTCTGTGGCATGGATACCTACCTGCAGCGCTCGACTATCGGTGTGTGGTGGGGGAAGAGGGAGGCCCAATTAACTATAGAGGTACAATGGCTGGTATATGTGTGGAGGAGGATAGAGGCCTACCTCATGTATTAAGGAGATCGATCTGCCTCATGTATTAAGGGAGATCGATTGACATCCATGCATATGTGCAGGAGATGAACAAGGTTGGGACAGAGACAAAGCTAGAGTGTTGG
Organism: Triticum urartu; assembly: GCF_003073215.2. Taxonomy (NCBI): domain Eukaryota; kingdom Viridiplantae; phylum Streptophyta; class Magnoliopsida; order Poales; family Poaceae; genus Triticum; species Triticum urartu. The sequence goes on from NC_053023.1 coordinate 196,377,109, forward strand.
AGGGGGGTGGTAGTGGAGTTGCTTCTAACAAATGGTGGGATAGGCTTTCTAGACAAACGGAGGGCACGCCCACAATATCAATAAGAGAGGAGATGACTGCTTGTTGTCTATGCACGTGCATGTGAGAGACGGGTCAGGAGGCATGCACGAATGATGAGGGGGGACGATGTGGCTGTGGTAAGCAGACGTAACTACATAGGAAGATCAATCGCCCTTTGTAAGAGAAAGGAGAGCCATAACTTGTGAGGTACATTGATCGATGGGGGTAGTTAAAGTCGATCTAGGTATATGTTGGGAGATCGATCAGTATACATGCATGTGTGTGTTAGAAGCAAATGAGGCACGAGGAGAAGGATAGAGAGAGAGGGATGCATGTAGGAGGTGGTACGAGAGGCATACTATATCGAGGGGGTGGAGTGTGGGAGTACGAGAATGATGAAAAGAGTGGTGGGAGTGAGGCATGGACGGTGACAAGAGAAGAGGGGAAGCTTGTGTTTGTGCTAGGAACACCTGGCTAGAGAGGCATATCGATCGATGTGTGCTGTAAAGAAGGAGCTGGGGGCCTACACACACCGTGGGTGAACGACCTAAAGTGAAAAGACGAATTTGCGCGATGGAGCTAGAGAATGCTGAGGGAGGGTGAGAGGGATGCGGGCGTGTGCATGCACAAGAGAAAGTTAACGCTAGATACAAAGATAAGAGGGTTGTGTGGGTGTAAAAGACGAATAGAGATCATATATACTTCATTATAAAAAGCGAATTCGGATATTTAAAGAATTTATCATAGTGTTTCAAACCGACGGATGTGTGAATATATGTCACAGCCCTAGAATTGTTTGCAATTAGTGGCACAAGCATCCATGCATCTTGTCTAAATTACTTCTTTAACTTGAAATGGGGATTGATCTAAACCCTAGCACCAAATGAATTCAAATAGGTTCAAATAAACTCTTTTTCAATGAACCCAAAATGCTCTAAGAAAAGTTCATGATTTCTGATTAAGGTGCAAACCGCTGCTAAAAATGATGAATATATTTTTAGGTCATTTTTGGATTCTTGAATTAACACAAAAGTATTTGAGTTGGAGCCATTTAAATGCTATATATATTCTAAATGGTCCAAATATTCTGAAGTTATCTATGGAGCTCTGGAATAGTTTATCTAACATCCACAATAATCTTCAGAATTTATTAAAATGATTTAGTGCCTCAAGTAAATCAAAACAAATAGAACAATATAAAAAAACAAAAACAGAAAAGAGGGAAACCATACCTGGCGCTTACCTGTCCAGCTGGCCGGCCTGCTACTGTGCGGCCCAGCCCATAGTGCAGTGCGAGTCACCACCAACCTCTTGCCAGAAGGACGAGAGGCGCGTGGTCGCCGCATGCACGGCCACCGACGACCACCTCCTGCTTGCCGTTTCACCTTGGCCCTCCCTGGCGCTGCCACGCACTCCCCTCGACCTTCTGCACTTCTCCCCTCCTCGCAGCTCTCGCCCCTCCCCTCTCTACTCTCTTCCCAAGCGACCCCGTCGCCGCCGTCCACTGCCGCCACGTCCACCGAGCTCCCCTCGCCCTGACACTGATCCCAGAAGCACCGCCGTGTCTTCCTCGTCCTCTCCACCGAGCTACACGACGCCGGAGGCCCTGCTTCATTGCCACCATCGTCGTCTTCGGCCTCAGCCGCCGTGGATCGCCGCTGTCAAATTCGCAGCAACCAACGCTTCCCCGACCCTGCTGTCTGCACCATCCCCCTCTCTATGAGCCCGCGATTCTTTCCCTTCCTTTCTCGTTGTCATTCCGACACCCTAGCACCTAGACCGTGCTAGCCGAGCTCCGGCCGCCGCCTGTTTTGTCGCCGCCGTGGCGTGAGCTCGAACGGGTCGTGCCCGTGCACCGCACCAAGCTCCTGGTGACCCCAGGAGGCTGCCCAGCGCTTCACTTTGCTCAGCCGCGCTCCACAATGCCATTTCGCCGAGGTCCGAACTCCGACCACCGCCGCGAGCTCCATTCCGGCATGCTCCGAGCACCTCAGTTCCAGCCGCTGCCATGAGTGGATGCGGGAGAGCTCCAGCTCCCCGCGGGTGCCCTCCGCCGCTCGTTTGGGCACCGAGAGAGCGAACCCGACACTCTCCGCCGTCTCTGGCTCCACTCGCGATGAGCCGCGGGTCAACTCTGGTGAGTTGACCCGGGATTGACCCCTGGTTGACCCTCCCCTGGGCATTGACATGTGGGGCCAGCCCCTGCTAATTACCAAGGTTTAGGATTAGTTTAGCGTTAACAAACTCTATTAATTAGACTAGATAGTGACACGCGGGTCCCACAGGTCAGGTTTGACCTGGACCACGCCTGTTAACCGTTGATGTCACAGTGACGTAGTGCTGACGCAGTAACTCTTTTTCTGGATTTATTCTTTTACAGGAAATTCCAAAAAATTGCTAAAACTTCTAAAAATCTTAGAAAATAATCTATAACTCAGAATGAAATAAATTGTATATGAAAAATTATCAGAAAAATTCAAGGAGTCTGTTTATGGCATTTGCATGAATGTTTGAACAACCTAGGGTTGCTGTACAGGGAAATTTGCATAATTGACATTTAAATAAGCACATATGGAATTTGAATTTGAACCCTTGGTTCAAACCAACTTCATTTAATATGATTTCTAGTTGCATTAACTCAATCAACAACATATTGCCATGTGGCGACCCGACCCGAATGGATCAAGTCTACTGTGCTCCGGTGTCATCCCTGGATCAGTAATGCTGACACCACATAGTACATCGAAGGATTTATAGCAGACTGGCAATCACACACTTATTACATCGTTGTCTCAAAGAGAACTTAATACAATAAATATGGCTTAAGGCCATCTAATGTCGATAACAGCGGAAGACTCGGAAGATAAATGGGTCCATCAACTCCAACGGCATCACTGAGTATAGAACCACGACCTAAAAGCACCTTACTCGTCGTCTGAAAAGTCTGCAACATGAGAAGTTGCAGCCCGAAAACGGGTCAGCACATGGAATATGCTGGCAATGTAACACATAGAGAGTAATGGAATGAAACAGCTATACTACATGCATATATGGCTGGTGGAAAGCCCTATGGTTACAGTTTTGCGTAAAGCCAGTTTTTCCCTACTGCAAAGGAATAAATTGATTTAACTATCATGGTAGTTGTTAAACATCGAGAATGGTTGACAGCATTCCGATCCCAATTAAGTGAACAATTAAAACCCAACAACATTAATTAGAAGTAACATGATGAGATTCACATGATATTCAAGTACTAGATACTCAAGTTGTCCATAACCGGGGACACGGCTAATCATGATTAGTTTTTACACTCTGCATAGGTTTGCGCACTTTTCCCCACAAGACTCGATCCCCTCCGTTGGATTTCTCGCACTACATGGTGTTTGAGAAACGGATGACCGAGACATAGTCTTTCAGAAGCACTAGCACCTTACATGTGGGTAGACCGTACCACCTACATCCCCTACATCTGCTAGCCTACCCGTAATAGTTTGCACAACTTAGTCAACTATGCCAGAGCCCATAATGGCTTGTGGCTGCACACGGAAGTTACTAGCATGAATGATCTTATGATCCCTTTGAGCCTGGGTGGCGGTCCGAAAAAAAAACAGGCAAGTCCTGATAGACATCAGGTGCCTCAATCCACCCAGATGTGTGTTTAGGTTGCCACCTTGGATAAACCATTAAAATTATCAACTCACATCTGTCATGGATATCACTCACCCAATCCACGTCTACTAGCATAGCATGGCATAATAAGCAAACGTAGAAGTAACTCCCAAAGGTTTCATAATAAACAGGTAATAGGTACTACCTCATCTACTTCCCATCCCACAATTTAATTAGATCCTAATCATGCAATGTGTGAGGATTGATCTAATGCAATAAAACATGGGTTGTAGAAAAGGTATGATCAAAGTGTTACTTGCCTTGCTGATGATCCGCGAGACCTAGGGTTTCGAAGTAACAAGCGGCGCAATCCGGGTGATCTATCGCAGACAAACAACAAGCACACAATAAGTACTCATCTAATGCACAGGTAAAACTCGAACAAGAGAACGAACCAAAAAGTTCAACTTAAGAACTCCGGTTGCAAAGAAAGAACGAACCGAACAAAGAAACGGAAAACAAACGGCGGAAGAAAACAACTCGGTTCTAGCAAGTTGAATCTAGGTCAAATTTTACCGTAGCAAAACTTGTTCAAGTTGATTAGACGAAACGGCGGTTTCGAAACGAAACTCCAGGCGTTTGAATCACCTGATTCCGATAAACGAGCGAGAAGAAAGACTAGAACGAAGATCGGATCTGAGATCCTAATAGCGGAATAAATCCGACGAAAAGAAAGAGACGAACGGTCAAACGAATGGATGTTCATTAACCGGGAATAACCGGTGATCACGTTCGTTAGGACGAACGGTCCGGCGAAAGCTCGCTAAACAACTAAACCGAAGAAAACGAAAAGAAAACCGATCTAGAGTTTCGGAAAAGAAAACCGAAACAAGAACCGGAAAAGAAAATGGAAAAGAATCGGAACGGTTCTTATAATAAAACCGAACCGAGGCGAGGAAAAGGAGAGAGGCGCGGCACGGGGCTACCTCCGGCGAGGCTCCGGCGAGGGTGGGGCAAGGGCGGCGGCGGCTAGGCGGCGGCGGCTATAGGCGGCGGCGATGACTATAGGCGGCGGTGGCTGCGGCTTGGGAGGAGAGGGGGGGTGTTGGTATTTATACTAGGAGGGGGGGTGTTGCTTGGGGAGGGGGCAAGGGGCAAAGGCGGCGGCGGCCTGGAGTCCTTCCAGGACTCGGCCTGGCGACGGGGCTGGCTGGCGCGCGGGGCGGCTGGGCCTGGCCGGCCGGCTGGGCCTTGGCCCAGGCGGGCACTGGCTCTTTTTTTTAAATCGGTTACGCGCGTAGAAAAACAAAAGAAAGAAAATCTAAACGAACTCCAAAATTCCTAAAGTAAATTTTCCCCGACTCCTAAAAATGAGTCGAACAAAATGAACTTTACTCCGGACCTAGATGCAATTTTTTGAAAACACGCATTTTTCCCTATCCAAATAAAATGCAAATAAACTCCGGAAAATCCAAAATTTGATTTATTTATTAAATCTTCATTTTTCCTAAATTTGGGAAAGTCATATTATTCCCTCTCTCATATTTTTGATATTGGAAAAATAATTGAAGATGAATTAAAATAAATCAAAGGATCCTCTTTTCAAAATTTGAGAAAACTCAGATATGAAAATAACGAAATCTCCAACTCTCTCCGAGGGTCCTTGAGTTGCGTGAAATTTCTAGGATCAACCAAAATGCATGAAAATATGATATGCATGATTATCTAGTGTATAACATTCCAAATTGCAAATTTGGGATGTTACAAACCTAACCCCCTTAAGATGAATTTCGCCCTCGAGATTCGGGTTGGCTAGAAAATAGGTGAGGGTGGTCCTTGAGCAAATCTTCTTCTCTCTCCCAGGTGGCTTCATCCTCTGAGTGGTGGTTCCACTGAACTTTGCAAAACTTGATAACCTTGCTGCGGGTAACTCTGCTGGCATAATCGAGAATCTTGACTGGTTTCTCCTCATATGTTAGGTCATCCTTCAACTGAATTGCTTCAAGTGGCACTTTATCTCTTAGCGATACCTCCGCCATCTCGGCGTGACATTTCTTCAGCTGAGAAACATGGAATACATCATGAACTCCTGACAGTCCCTCTGGTAATTCCAATTTATAAGCGACTTCTCCCATACGTTGCAAGATCTTGTACGGTCCAACGAAACACGGTGCTAACTTTCCCTTAACTCCAAAGCGCTTAACTCCTCGAAGTGGGGATACTCAGAGATAAACTCTGTCTCCGGTTTCGTAGACTGTCTCCTTGCGTTTAGAATCTGCATAGCTCTTCTGCCTGGACTGGGATACCTTGATCCTATCGCGAATCAACTTAACTTTCCATTCAGACTCCTTAATCAAATCTGGTCCAAAGAATTTACGGTCTCCAACTTCGTCCCATGACAACGGTGTCCTGCACCTCCTTCCGTATAAAGCTTCGAAAGGTGCCATCTTCAAACTGGTGTGGTAACTGTTGTTATAAGAAAACTCCGCATACGGCAAGTTATCGTCCCAACTAGATCCATAATCTAGTGCACAAGCTCTCAGCATATCTTCCAAAATCTGATTGACTCTCTCGGTCTATCCATCCGTCTGTGGGTGAAAAGCTATGCCGAACTCTAGTCTGGTTCCTAAAGTTTCATGCAACTGATTCCAAAACTTTGAGGTAAATTGGGTTCCTCTATCTGATACGATACTCCTCGGAACTCCATGCAAACAAATGATTCTAGTCATGTATATCTTTGCCAACTTAGCACTGGTGTAAGTGGTCTTAACTGGAATAAAATGTGCTACCTTCGTCAAACGATCAACTACTACCCATATCGAGTCATAGCCTGCCTTCGTCCTGGGTAGTCCTATGATAAAATCCATGCCTATCATATCCCACTTCCATTCGGGTATCGGCAATGGTTGTAACAATCCGGCTGGCTTTTGATGCTCTGCCTTTACTCTCTGACATACGTCACAAACTGCTACATATGCTGCAATATCCTTCTTCATTCCGGTCCACCAGAATGTTTCCTTCAAATCCAAATACATCTTGGTATTCCCTGGGTGAATCGAAGACGGTGAATCATGTGCCTCTTGCAAAATCAACTTCCTGATCTCCGGGTCATTGGGCACATAAACACGGTCCTCAAACCATAAGGTATCGTGCTCATCCTCACGAAATCCCTTTGCTTTTCCTTCGCTCAATTTCTCTTTTATAGCAGCAATCTCCTTGTCAGATTTCTGAGCTTCTCTGATTTTATCCATCAATGTTGACTGAATCTCCAATGCTGCTACATAGCCTCTCGGAACTATTTCCAAACATAGCTCACGAAGGTTTTCTGCTAGCTCCTTGGGTATTTCTCCCGTCATTAGGGTATTAACATGGCTCTTACGGCTCAATGCGTCAGCTACTACATTAGATTTTCCGGGATGGTAATGCAATCTCATGTCATAATCCTTGATGAGCTCCAACCATCTCCTTTGTCGGAGGTTCAACTCCTTCTGAGTGAAAATGTACTTCAAACTCTTGTGATCCGTGTACACCTCACAATGATTTCCAATGAGGAAATGTCTCCACACGTTTTCAATGCATGCACTACGGCTGCTAACTCCAAATCATGCGTGGCATAATTCAACTCATGAGGCTTCAGTTGCCGTGAAGCATACGAAACAACTCTCCCTTCCTGCATAAGCACTGCTCCAAGTCCTCGACGTGAAGCGTCGCAATACACCTCATAATCCTTGGTCTGATCTGGCAAAATCAATACTGGTGAGGTAACCAAGCGTTTCTTCAATCCTGGAAACTAGCCTCACACTCCTCAGTCCAATTGAACTTAGTATCCTTCTTCAACAATTCAGTCATAGGCTTTGCAATCTTTGAAAAGTTCTCAATGAACCTCCGGTAGTATCCTGCGAGTCCAAGAAAACTCCGGATCTCTCCAACTGTCGTTGGTGATTCCCATTCGGTTACGGTCTCAACCTTAGTGGGGTCAACTGCTATACCTTCTCCGGATATAACGTGTCCGAGGAATCCAACTTCCTTCACCAAAAACTCACATTTGCTGAATTTGGCGTATAACTGATGTTCCCTTAGTTTCTCCAAAACCAAACGCAAATGTTCCTTATGCTCCTCTTCATTCTTTGAATATACCAGGATGTCATCAATGAACACTACGACGAACTTATCCAAAAACTCCATAAACACTTTGTTCATCAAGTTCATAAAATAGGCAGGTGCGTTAGTCAATCCAAATGACATAACGGTATACTCATACAGCCCATATCTTGTGGTGAATGTTGTCTTAGGTATGTCCTGCTCTCGAATCTTCAATTGATGGTACCCTGATCGCAAATCGATCTTGGAAAACACTTTAGCTCCTTGCAACCGATTAAACAGATCATTGATCATTGGCAGTGGGTACTTGTTCTTGATGGTTACTTCATTCAATCCCCGACAGTCTACAACCATCCTTAATGATCCATCCTTCTTTTCCACTAGAAGTACGGGTGATCCCCAAGGCGAAGAACTTGGGCGAATGTAACCTTTATCCAATAACTCCTTAATCTGATTCTTAATTTCCACCAAATCCTTTGCTGGCATCCGGTACGGTCGCTTAGATATTGGGCCTGTACTTGGCAATAACTCAATCAAAAACTCAATGTCTCTATCCGGTGGCATGCCTGGCAATTCCTCAGGAAATACATCAGGAAAATCCTTCACCACTGGTACATCTTCCTGCACAAATCCTGATAAGGATTTTACTTGTGTCCTATTTGGCACATGCCGGGATACATACTTGATCCTTCTTCCTTCTGGTGTGGTAAGCAAAATTGACTTACTAGCGCATTCAATGTTCCCTTCATACTTTGATAACCAATCCATGCCTAATATCACATGCAATCCTTGAGATTCCAATACTATTAGGTCTAAGGGAAAAACATAGTTACCAATCTTTAATGGTAACCGATCACACCATAGACCTGCCACATACTCTGCTCCTGGCGAGGTTACTAACATGGGTGACCTAAGGGCTTGGGTTGGTAGGTTATACTTATTCACAAATCCCCTTGATATGTATGAATGCGATGCACCAGTATCAAAAAGAACCAGTGCAGTAAATGACTTAACCAAAAACTTACCTATTACTGCATCGGGCTGAGCTTCAACCTCCTCCACACTAACGTGGTTCACCTATCCCCTGTTGAAAGGGTTCGGCTTCTTCCCAGAGATTCCATTGCCATTTCCATTCTGGCCTTCAGGGCATTCATTGGCATAATGTCCGGTCTTGGAACACTTGAAACAGGTGACTTGACTCAGATCTCTCTTGGTTGGGGTTGATGGGATGGTCCGATTCTGGCCGTTGCTTCCTCCATTCCCATTACCATTCTGGTGGCCATTATGGTTGTGCGAGCTACCTCCTCCATGGGTATGCTAAAAATGCACTCCCGGTTTAGGGGTAAAACGGGGCTTCTGCTGGGCTCCAGAGTTATACTTCCCCTGTCCATATTTCCTCTTGCGGTTCTCAATCTGCTGTTGCTTCCCTTCAATCATGCTGGCACGATCTACCAACTCTTGGTAGTTGTTGAAACTCGCTACCATCAACTGCATGCTTAGTTCATCATTCAGTCCTTCCAGAAACTTCCCCTGCTTAGCTGCATCCGTAGCAACGTCATCTGGGGCATAACGTGCTAACTTGCTGAAGTCGTCAACGTACTGGCCAACTGTCCTTCCTCCTTGGCGTAAGTTGTGAAACTCACGCCTCTTCAGGGCCATAGCTCCTGCTGAAACATGGGCAGTGCGGAAAGCTTGCTGAAACTGATCCCATGTGACAGTGTCAACTGGGTAAGTGGCTGTGAAATTCTTCCACCATGCTGTCGCGGGTCCGTCAAGCTGGTGAGCGGCAAACTTCACTTTCTCACCATCCGTGCATACTACAGTGGTCAGCTCCCTTCCTATCTTGTGGAGCCAATCGTCTGCTACTATGGGCTCGGTGCTACTGGAAAACACCGGCGGATTCAGCCTAAGAAAACGGGCTAAGTGGTCAATAGGTGGTGGTGGTGGTGGGTTGTTGTTGTTGTTCTGCTGGTTCTGGACTAACATCTGCATCAATTGATTCTGTTGCTGGATCAACTGAGTGAGATCCGGTGGAAATCCATTGTCACGTCTCGGAGGCATCTGAGGGTTTAGAAAAGACGAGATTTAAGAATAGAGTGAGGTCTAAAGAGAAAAACACTACCCCAATGCACATGGGCAAATGCACACAAAATCACGTCATTCAATCAAACAAGGGCTTACAATCGGTCTAACTATCGCAGAAGTGCTCGAACTATTGTGTTTACATGGGGGAATACTACTACTATCTGGTGGTCATCTAGAAATTTGAACCGGTGGAAGACTCCATGATATCTGCTCCAGCTTCATCTTCAAAGTCGGGTTCACTTGGATCCCAATCGGTGTCGTCGATGATGATGTAGTTGTCCGAACATGCGACGTACATGTCTTCCTTCCTGGATGCTAACTTCCCCTTGAGTTCTTCAATCTCCTGCTTAAGGTCGCCATTGTGTCTTGCTAGAGCTACGATCTCGTCGATGTAGTCCTTGCGTGTAGACTTCAGTTCTCCTTCTAGCTCGATGATCCTTTCCTTTGCATTCTTTAAATCCATCATATCATTGCACATCTGGTTCTCGTGGCATCGAATGTGCTGGTTTAACTCCTGGATGAAAGATGCAATGGATCTATCCTTCTTGGTGCTGACTAACTCCCATTGTTCATCTCGGCGTCCGCAAATCTGGTAGATAGTGTCCTTGAGGTCTTCTTGATAAACTTCTCCAATGCGTCCTATGGTGATATGAGCTGCCATGCTCCTCCCCAGACTCCAGGTTGGTGCATTGAAAACACTATCTATAGGCTTCGTGATTGGCGCGAATGTCCTTCCCGGAACATGAGCTTGAATCTTCCAGCGCTTCTCTTCAGGTAGAGTGGCGTTGAAGGTTCCTGTGAAGCTTGGTAATCCAATGTTCAGGTACTTGGTGACTTCCTTCAGATGAAATCCAAATGGTGTGCCTTCATCCGGTTGAGCATACTTAATCTTCGCGTTCGTCATCCTAAAAGAGTAGAAAAGATGAGGAGTTAGAAAATGAGAAGAGAATAGTGGTCTATGGCTTTCACTTAGTGGTCGAGTCCTACAGTCAGCGTGTGCTCTCATACCATCTCTATGGCGACCCGACCCGAATGGATCAAGTCTACTGTGCTCCGGTGTCATCCCTGGATCAGTAATGCTGACACCACACAGTACATCGAAGGATTTATAGCAGAGTGGCAATCACACACTTATTACATGGTTGTCTCAAAGAGAACTTAATACAATAAATATGGCTTAAGGCCATCTAATGTCGATAACAGCGGAAGACTCAGAAGATAAATGGGTCCATCAACTCCAACAGCATCACTGAGTATAGAACCACGACCTAAAAGCACCTTACTCGTCATCTGAAAAGTCTGCAACATGAGAAGTTGCAGCCCGAAAACGGGTCAGCACATGGAATATGCTGGCAATGTAACACATAGAGAGTAATGGAATGAAACAGCTATACTACATGCATATATGGCTGGTGGAAAGCTCTATGGTTACAGTTTTGCGTAAAGCCAGTTTTTCCCTACTGCAAAGGAATAAATTTATTTAACTATCATGGTAGTTGTTAAACATCGAGAATGGTTGACAGCATTCCGATCCCAATTAAGTGAACAATTAAAACCCAACAACATTAATTAGAAGTAACATGATGAGATTCACATGATATTCAAGTACTAGATACTCAAGTTGTCCATAACCGGGGACACAGCTAATCATGATTAGTTTGTACACTCTGCAGAGGTTTGCGCACTTTTCCCCACAAGACTCGATCGCCTCCGTTGGATTTCTCGCACTACATGGTGTTTGAGAAACGGATGACCGAGACATAGTCTTTCAGAAGCAATAGCACCTTACATGTGGGTAGACCGTACCACCTACATCCCGTACATCTGCTAGCCTACCCGTAAGAGTTCGCACGACTTAGTCAACTATGCCAGAGCCCATAATGGCTTGTGGCTGCACACGGAAGTTACTAGCATGAATGATCTTATGATCCCTTTGAGCCTGGGTGGCGGTCCGAAAAAAAACAGGCAAGTCCTGATAGACATCAGGTGCCTCAATCCACCCAGATGTGTGTTTAAGTTACCACCTTGGATAAACCATTAAAATTATCAACTCACATCTGTCATGGATATCACTCACCCAATCCACGTCTACTAGCATAGCATGGCATAATAAGCAAATGTAGAAGTAACTCCCAAAGGTTTCATAATAAACAGGTAATGGGTACTACCTCATCTACTTCCCATCCCACATTTTAATTAGATCCTAATCATGCAATGTGTGAGGATTGATCTAATGCAATAAAACATGGGTTGTAGAAAAGGTATGATCAAAGTGTTACTTGCCTTGCTGATGATCCGCGAGACCTAGGGTTTCGAAGTAACAAGCGGCGCAATCCGGGTGATCTATCGCAGACAAACAACAAGCACACAATAAGTACTCATCTAATGCACGGGTAAAACTCGAACAAGAGAACGAACCAGAAAGTTCAACTTAAGAACTCCGGTTGCAAAGAAAGAACGAACCGAACAAAGAAACGGAAAACAAACGGCGGAAGAAAACAACTCGGTTCTAGCAAGTTGAATCTAGGTCAAATTTTACCCTAGCAAAACTTCTTCAAGTTGATTAGACGGAACGGCGGTTTCGAAACGAAACTCCAGGCGTTTGAATCACCTGATTCCGATAAACGAGCGAGAAGAAAGACTAGAACGAAGATCGGATCTGAGATCCTGATCGCGGAATAAATCCGACGAAAAGAAAGAGACGAACGGTCAAACGAACGGACGTTCGTTAACCGGGAATAACCGGTGATCACGTTCGTTAGGACGAATGGTCCGGAGAACGCTCGCTAAACAACTAAATCGAAGAAAACGAAAAGAAAACCGATCTAGAGTTTCGGAAAAGAAAACCGAAACAAGAACCAGAAAAGAAAATGGAAAAGAATCGGAACGGTTCTTAAAATAAAACCGAACCAAGGCGAGGAAAAGCAGAGAGGCGCGGCGTGGGGCTACCTCCGGCAAGGCTCCGGCGAGGGCGGGGCAAGGGCGGCGGCGGCGGCGGCTATAGGCGGCGGCGGCTATAGGCGGCGGTGGCTGCGGCTTGGCAGGAGAGGGGGGTGTTGGTATTTATACTAGGAGGGGGGGTGTCGCTTGGGGAGGGGGCAAGGGGCAAAGGCGGCGGCGGCCTGGAGTCCTTCCAGGACTCGGCCTGGCGACGGGGCTGGCTGGCGCGCGGGGCGGCTGGGCCTGGCCGGCCGGCTGGGCCTTGGCCCAGGCGGGCGCTGGCTCTTTTTTTTTAAATCGGTTACGCGCGCAGAAAAACAAAAGAAAGAAAATCTAAACGAACTCCAAAATTCCTAAAGTAAATTTTCCCCGACTCCTAAAAATGAGTCGAACAAAATGAACTTTACTCCGGACCTAGATGCAATTTTTTGAAAACACGCATTTTTCCCTATCCAAATAAAATGCAAATAAACTCCGGAAAATCCAAAATTTGATTTATTTATTAAATCTTCATTTTTCCTAAATTTGGGAAAGTCATATTATTCCCTCTCTCATATTTTTGATATTGGAAAAATAATTGAAGATGAAATAAAAAAATCAAAGGATCCTCTTTTCAAAATTTGAGAAAACTCAAATATGAAAATAACGAAATCTCCAACTCTCTTCGAGGGTCCTTGAGTTGCGTGAAATTTCTAGAATCAACCAAAATGCATGAAAATATGATATGCATGATGATCTAGTGTATAACATTCCAAATTGCAAATTTGGGATGTTACATGCCATGACATTATCATGCATCATAATTGTTGCATTGCATTGACTGTGTTCCTCTTTGTTTGCTGGTATTTGTCCCCTCTCGATAGACGTGGTTCCGACGATGAGTTCGATGACACCGATGAAGAACTATACTATCTTCAAAAGTGCCAGGCAAGCAAAACCCCCTTGTTAATTCCGATACAATCCCACTCTCTTGCTCCTGCTCTCTTTTACTGCATTAGGACAACAATGATTCAACTGTTACATGCTGGGGTAGTTGAACCCCTTTCCTTTGCATGACCTGTCATTGCCACATTAAATAGATGAAACCCACTAGTATGAGTAGGAGTTTTTTGAGCCCTGATGTGCCTACTCATTCATGTTTGCTTGTCATGCCTGCTATTGCTTAGAGTTGTGTCAGGTCTGATTCATCGGGGAGGAATTGGAAATTTGTGAACATGTCCTACTATGTGTGAGCTAAGTGTGTGAACACGATTTGGTAAAGGTAGCGGTGAGAGGCCATGTAGGAGTACATGGTGGGTTGTCTCATTGAAACCGTTCTCAGGAACTGAGTTCTGTGTTTGTGATCCATGAAACAGCTACTACCACACATTGGGCCCTGAAATATGACCCCGCTCGACTTACTGACCCCTCTCGTCCTCTGTCGAGGAGTTGCAATTAGTTTCTGGTGTTTATAGGATATGTGTTGGCGGCCGTGCGTAGCGCTGACCCTAGGGGTGGGCTATGATGCGGTAGATACACCGTGGCACGGTGTACCGGGCGCCCGTTTGGTGTCTCAGGAACCCTGCACACATCGTTTGGGGTTGTGAGCGAAACTCCGGCCGGATGTCCTCGCGGATGGAACCCGAATAGGCGATAAACCTGGACTAGAGACTTGTGTGGTTAGTCAGGTCATGGTCTACACCCACGTCGGCTTTCGCTTGAAGTCTGCCGAGCACATGTCGTGTGCAGACGCTAAGTGGTGGAAACATGTGTGACGAAGTACACCCCTGCAGGGTATAAAACTATTCGAATAGCCGCGTCCGCGGTAAAGGACTTCTGGGTTGCCTATAACAGTTCATAGACAAGTGAAAGTGGATACTCTAAAATGCGCAAGATAAGTGTGAGTGCTATGGATGGCGTTCTCGTAGGAAGACGGTAGCGGAGCCATAGTGGTGTATTGATATGGTGAATATGTGGACTGGTGTGCGCCACCTCAAAAGAGTTACTTGCAGTCGTAGTTTAAGATAGCCACCGAGTCAAATCTGGCTTGCTGCAGTTAAACTCCACCACCCCTTGTTGATACCGATGCATATGTAGCTAGTTCTGATGTAAGTCTTGCTGAGTACATTTGTACTCACGTTTGCTTAATTTATGTTTTGCAGAGAGACTTCAGTCTCGCTAGTAGTTTCGTGTGGACTTCGACGTTTAGCTTGATACCTTAGCTACGATCGTGTGCCCTCGACAGGATCTGGTAGATAGTCAGGCTTCTCAGCCTTTTTCATTTGTAGATGTCTGTACTCAGACATGTTAAGCTTCCGCATGTGCTTTGATTTGTATGCTATGATTGTTGGGTCATGAGACCCATGTTTGTAATATCTCGCTCCTCGGAGCCTAATGAATAAATATTTGAGTCGTAGAGTTATGTTGTGATGCCATGTTGTATTTACACATATCGAGCATATTGTGTGTATGATTGAAATGCTTGGTATGTGTGGGATCCAACAATCTAGTTGTTTATCCTTGGCTGCCTCTCTTATGGGGAAATGTAGTCTAGTGCTTGCATGAGCCATAGTAGTCCGCTACAGCCCGGTTCACCGGAGTCCTGCTAGCCCAGCACTACTGCTCAAGACACTTGACTAGCCGGCATGTGTTTCACTTGGTTCCTGTGTCTGTCCCCTCAGGGAAATGTCACGCGGTGACATCCGGAGTCCTGCCTAGCCTGCTACAGCCCGGGTTCCCGGAGTCCTGTTAGCCCAGTGCTACAGCCCGGATTCACACACTGCTGACCGACATGCTCGATGTGACTCATGTATGCCTGTCCCCATATGTTGGTGCCGCTTTGGGTTCATGACTGGCCAACATTCTCGAAAGCATCCCGTGATGCCAATTAGTAGTAGGTATTCTACTCCTGGGTTTTTGAACCCGAGATTCACCCTACTTCATGTTGTTAGTATTTGCTAGTTCCCTTAAGATATTAGTAATATTTGCATTAGTCCTCGAGGTCCGTGGTATTTCCTTCTTCTAAATACTATGAACCATTTATGGCAGAAGTTTGTTGGATCAAAAGATCACAACGGGAGTGCCTCAATGAGTTCTCCATTCATAACTGTGATTCTGCCAGTTCTACCTTTCTGCATGGGTTATCTGGAAGAAACCTGTTGAACTTGATTCGACATAATAATCTATGCATCCACAACTCAGAAAGTTATATGCTCCTTTGAGCTGTCCCTCTTTAGTTGTATCCGGACCCTCGACTATCAATTGATAGTCCGGAGTAGTTGTGCATTCGTGTTATCGATGCTTATTATTCTTGTGGTCCGTCAGGCCATTCCATTTTCTAATGACTAGGAGAAACAAACTCCAGTACCTTATCCATTTCTAGGATTGGGTCAAAGCAGTTGTATTCCGCAGATCAAAATGCCAATCCAGCTTTTGCTCTGTTCTACCTTGGAGTGTTAGCACCTTTATGTCAAGAATGTCATGAGAATTGCACCACCTCTTATGAATTCTTGACGTAGTAATATTTCTCTCCATCATTATTCATTCCTCGGTCCCGTGTTGATGTAACTGGAATGCCGACAAGTGAATCGTGATGTGTGAAATCAATACTCCTAGCAACTCTGTTGCTTGGTAGTAAATGGGCAATGTTCTCATTCTTAGCATGTTGGTTATTAAATCATCATCCTAAGATTGATCGTGCTACCTAGTCCTTATTTCTGGTGCACTCTTCGATCAATGAGTTAGGATTGTGTCAATCCCTCACTCTTTTGATCATGTCAACTTGCCCTGAAAAGCAAGGTTGTTCTCGAGCTTAGTAACATATCGGTGGTTCGTGATTTTCCGAATATCTTCTCAGAAGCGTTACCAGGTTGTCACCTGACCGCTATGTTTAGTTCGTGATCAAGCTGGTTTGTTGTAGCCACCCCTTTCTCCAAGAATCTGTATTGGACACCCTTGAGCTAGTTGGTTAAGCTAAACAACAACTTGGATAGTTGGAAGATAAAAGATTGTCCGACTTAGTTTATCTCTAAGGGATATCTTCTGTGTGTGTGTTGAAGAAAGATGATATTCTCATCGATTGGTCCTTGTGATCAGTTGTTGGATCGGTTGTCTTGTCAAAACTTTGCTTTGAGTGTGGGCTATCCTCAAATCAAATCAGAACCAACGATATTCGTAATGTTGTCTTACTCGTGGTTGATTCCTCGAGCATACACCATTACATCTTTTGGTCTGACCAATACTATCACATTGTTCACATAATGGTGGAAGTCCAGTGATATGGAAATTCCAATGACTTGTTGTTGAGCCCATCAGCAGCATTTTATCTCGTCCGTGATTCATGTTGAACATTAAATAGTGTTGGAAATTTTTTTAAGCATTGCCTTCGTGTTCCATTCATGAGGTGACTTCCTCTAGTTCATGTGCATTTAAAGCAAGTTGCCGCCGTGAATTCGAGAAAGTTTGTTTTGCTCCCGCTGGAATCATCCCAAGTCAGTCAAGCATGTGCAAAGTATTCTGTGGTTTGATAGACTGATCATCTCCATTCCATATGTATTCCCTAGCACACAAAGCCACTGACTGATTTGTTCAAGGAAGAGAAGTCTATGCTTGGGATCTAATCCATGGACTTTTGTAAAGACTTCGTTATCCTCAATGATGGTTCCCAACCAGAACTCGGTAGTGTTTCATTGTAAGACTACTATGTAGTCATGCCTGTCTGGGACAGCGTGTTCACATGTGAGTAGTAGTACCAGCTCATGTTTTGGAGCATGCTATCGTAGTTCATTTTCCTGAGAATCTCGCAACGTCATCTCTTTGGTTAGTGTTGCAAATTTTCTTTTCCAGACATGCTATCTGAAATGTCCTGTTACCAACCAGATCTGAATCTCAGACAGATATGATGGTTGGAACTAGTCCAAGATCTATGATGTAGGTTCCGACGAGGTTGATGTTGGCCGACACACCTAGTCGGAAGATCTATCATTATAGTGTCTTGATTGAGATATTTGACCATCTTCTCCATGAGGATTTAGTGCAACTTATTCTAGAAGTTGTTCCTTACGGATCCTTGTGCTCCCAGTTTCTTCGATTATGCTATAACCATTCAAACGGTGGAATCACTCTCGTTGAGTTATTCCCAGTTACCAGAATAGCAAAACCCCCTTGTTCATTCCGATACAATCCCACTCTCTCGCTCCTGCTCTCTTTTGCTTTATTTGGTGGTTTTCGAACTTTTGTGTGCTTTTGAGTACTTGATACTACGTCATTATTTGTGAGACATTGATGATCATGTGTTTGATCATAAGCTACACTTAATGCTTGCTTAATGCTATTATTTTATCTATCTTATGTGATCATTCACTTTTCTTGGTGATGAGTGCATGTATTTCATTCTTATCATTTTGAGCGCTCCACCAAGATGTATGTGACATGGAAGACTAACCCATGACTCCAACTCTTTTTGCATTTGCATTCCAAAGCAAATTTTAAATATGCACAAATTTAGGGGGAGCTCTTACTTATCACATACTTCTCGAAGCGACGATATATTTCATGCTTATTATCATTTGTCGAAGCTTTGATCTATATGTTGTCATCAATTACCAAAAAGCGGGAGATTGAAAGTGCAACTATCCCTAGGTGGTTTTGGTAATTCATAACAACATATAGCTCATTGAGCTAATGCTATTCCAAGATGATTATTTCAGGAAAGCTCAATGATTGGCATGGCATGGATGTGAAAGTGGAACCCTCAAAATGCTAAGGACAAAGGATTGGCTCAAGCTCAAAAGCTCAAGACTCTTCATTTTATATTTTAGTGATCCAAGATCACATTGAGTCTTTAGGAAAAGCCAATACTATTAAGGAGGGATGAGGTGTTTCTTAATGAGCCTCTTGCTTCATGTGCTTAGTGATATGCTCCAAAACCCTCAACTACTTTCCCATATCCACATATGACCTAAACCCTAAGCCAAACTCGGTCCTACCGATTCTTCCTATCCGGCGCCACCGAGTTTCACTTGTCATTAGCCACTGCCAACCCTAGCAATTCGGTTCTACCGATAAGGATCTCGGTCTCACCGAGATGGGGTTGCAAACTCTCTGTTTCCCTTTCGTAACTTTTCGGTCCCACCGAAAGAGCGAATCGGTCCCACCGAGATTGCAATGTAAACTCAGTGTTTCCCCTTTGTAACTTTTCGGTATTACCAAGTTCCACTCGGTCCCACCGACAGAACAAATTGGTCCCACCGAGTTTGCCTGACCAACTCTCTGGTTAGCTAATTACCAAATTCGGTCTCACCGAGTTTGTGTAATCGTTCTCACCGAGATTACGTTATTCCCAAACCCTAACCATATCGGTCCTACCGAGTTGCATGTCAGTCCCACCAAAAATCACTAACGGTCACTAGGTTTACATTTTCGGTCCAACCGAGTTTATTGATTCGGTCCCACCGAGATTGGAAAACTGTGTAACGGTTGGATTTTGTGTGGAGGCTATATATACCCCTCCACCTCCTTCTCATTCGATGAGAGAGCCATCAGAACACACACATCATTCCAACTCTTATGTTCTGAGAGAGAACCACCTACTCATGTGTTGAGACCAAGACACTCCATTCCTACCATATGAATCTTGATCTCTAGCCTTCCCAAGTTGCTTTCCACTCAAATCATCTTTCCACCAAATCCAAATCCTATGAGAGAGAGTTGAGTGTTGGGGAGACTATCATTTGAAGCACAAGAGCAAGGAGTTCATTACCTACACACCATTTGTTACTTCTTGGAGAGTGGTGTCTCCTAGATTGGCTAGGTGTCACTTGGGAGCCTCCGACAAGATTGTGGAGTTAAACCAAGGAGTTTGTAAGGGCAAGGAGATCGCCTACTTCGTGAAGATCTACCGCTGGTGAGGCAAGTCCTGTGTGGGCGTTGGCCATGGTGGGATAGACAAGGTTGCTTCTTCGTGGACCCTTTGTGGGTGGTTTCTTCTTCGTGGACCCTTCATGGGTGGAGCCCTGTGTGGACTCGCGCAACCGTTACCCTTGGGTGGAGCCCTGTGTGGACTCGCGCAACCGTTACCCTTCGTGGGTTGAAGTCTCCATCAACGTGGATGTAGGATAGCACCACCTATCCGAACCACGGGAAAAACATCTGTGTCTCCAATAGCGTTTGAATTCTCCAAACCCTTCCCTTTACATTCTTGCAAGTTGCATGCTTTACTTTTCGCTGCCTATATACTCTTTGCATGCTTGCTTGAATCATGTGATGATTGCTTGACTTGTCCTAAATTAGCTAAAATCTGCCAAGAACTAAAATTGGGAAAAGGTTAAGTTTTTATTTGGTCAAGTAGTCTAATCACCCCCCTCTAGACATACTTTCGATCCTACAAGTGGTATCAGAGCTTTGGTCTCCATTTGCTTGATCTCCATAGCTTTTGGTGGTTATAGCCCTGGTTTCACAACCTAGGAGAGTATGGCGTCTAGAGAGGGAAATTATCACCGTAGAGGTCCTTACTTTGATGTTACTAATTTTGCTAGTTGGAAGCATAAAATGAAAATGCATATTCTTGGACATAACCCCGCCGTTTGGGCTTTTGTGTGTGTTGGTTTGCAAGGTGACTTCTTTGATGGGAGAGAACCAAACCGTGAAGCTACCGCGGATGAGTTGAAGATGTTGCAATACAATGCTCAAGCTTGTGATATTCTCTTCAACGGATTGTGCCTCGAAGAATTCAACAAAATCAGCCGCCTTGAGAATGCAAAGGAAATTTGGGACACTTTGATTGATATGCACAAAGGTACCGACTCCGTCAAGGAATCCAATTTGGATGTGCTTCAAAGCCAACTTGACAAGTTCAAGATGAAGGATGGTGAAGGTGTCGCTGAAATGTACTCTAGGCTTGCTCTCATCACAAATGAGATTGCCGGCTTAGGAAGTGAAGAGATGACCGATAAATTCATCATCAAGAAGATTCTAAGAGCCTTGGATGGAAAATATGGTACCGTGTGCACATTGATCCAAATGATGCCAAATTACAAAGATCTCAAGCCAACGGAGGTGATTGGAAGAATTGTTGCTCATGAGATGTCACTTAAGGATAAAGAGGAACTTCACAACAAATCAAGTGGTGCCTATAAAGCCTCATGTGAAGCTCCTACATCATCAAGTGAGAAACAAGACTTCAATGAAGAATTGAGCTTAATGGTGAAGAACTTCAACAAGTTTTACAAGAGTAGAAGCAAAGATAGAAGCTCCAAGTTAAGGTCCTACAATGACAAAAGATCTTCTAGTCGAGAGCGAAACTGTTACAATTGTGGAAGACCTGGACACTATTCCAATGAGTATACGGCTCCCTACAAGAGAAGAGAAGATTCTCCAAAAAGAAGAAGCAAAGGATCACCACCAAGAGAGAGAAGGAGTAGAGATGATCGTTATGAACGAAGATACTCACGGAGAAGCAAGGATTCGGAAACGAAGGAAAAATCATCAAGGAGCTACACAAAACGAAGACATCAAGCTCATGTTGGTGAATGGGTATCCGGCTCCGACTCCGACAGCCACTCCGAGAGAAGTTATCACTCCGACTCCGAAGATACTCAAGATGAAGGTGTTGCCGGTCTAGCACTTGTGTCAACCAACTCCTACGACATATTTGATTCACCAAATGAAGGAATTGGAAGATGCTTCATGGCCAAAGGTCCTAAGGTAACACACCCCTAGTATGTTGATTTCAATAGTGATGAAGATGACTTGTTAGGTGATGATTTGCTTGGTGACAACTCTAGTGATGAATACTATGATGAAATGTCAATTAAACATGCTAATCAAGATAAAACAAATGACAATGATAAGGAGAAGATTGAGGCTCTAACTAAAGAACTAAAAACTCTTAAGTTAGCTCATGACACTATCTTCGAAGATCATCGAGAACTTTTAAAAGCTCATGAGAAATTACGCTTTGAAAAGCTCAATCTTGAGCAAGAGCATGAGTTCTTAAAGGCAATCAATGATGATCTCCGCAAGAAAAGTTCTTCTTACATTGCCAAGCGTTTACTCTTATCCACTTACATGCCTCAAGTCAAGTCTAGTAACAAGAAAGATTCTTCCTCTAGCAGTAACAATGATCATGTTAAATCCAATATTGTTGCTTCTAGTAGCTCTCTTGATTCCACTAATGATTCTCTTAGCCAAGTTACACTTGAGCAAGAAAATAGTTTATTGAAGGGAATTATAGAGAAAGGAGTGTACAAAAGTCTTGCCGCGAGTAAGCAATTCGAGGAAATTGTGTGCAAGCAAGGAATGCACTGGAAGAATCAAGGTGTTGGTTTTGAGCGAAAGTTCAATGCCAATGGAGTTGAGTGGGAAGAAGATCAATACCCCAAGACAAAGTTTGTCCCTCAACAAGAGAAGTATACTTCTCTCAAGGGGACACAAGCTCAAGATGATCTTCCACCACAAGACTACAAGCAAAAAGGCAAGGACAAGCTTCAAGAGGAAATTGATGCATTTGAAGAAGCTCCTAAGACCTTAGTCAAGTGGATTCCCAAGACTACTTCAAGTTCCACTTCATCAAGTACGACTACAACTCCAAGGATTCCCATCAAGATGATGTGGATCCAAAATAAGAAGAACTAGAGAGTTCTTGAGGGTGACTCCGCCAACATACTTCACTCTTATCATTTTGGCAAGAACAAGTGCAATCAACTTCCACATCTTGCACTAGTTCAAGGAGTCACAAACCCTCTTGTTGGTAAGACAAGGGACAAGGTAACCTAAAAGTTTTCATGGACATCATCTTTTGTGTGCATCACTCTATGTCTATGGATATCCTTGTTTGTTCCTTGTGGGACTAACCCATGTAGGTATTGAAAGTGCAATTCACTCAAATGGATAGCTCCAAGAGATCTACATCAACATTGAGCATCCACATCTTCAATATCTACATGAAGTCATCATCGACAAAACCCAAGGTTAGTTCATCCCTCTTAGGGGGGATATCACATCTAGGGGGAGCTTTACTCTAAGACTTGAGCTAAAGCAACTCTAAAGATGTGAACAGAACAATACTTAATGTAAAAGTGGTAACCCCACTTGAGCTTAAACGGTGAGTATGACCTATGATCAAGTGATCTCACTTGACTCCTAAGTCAATATACTCATATATAGATGACCTAGTCATCGCAAATTGCTTGATAGATGCTAGAATTGGTTGTGCATGCCTTGTCACATATTTCATTTGCCATCTTATTGTGTGAGCATGCTGATTGCATATTTTACTCATTCGAGGACATCCACTTGTTGTTTTGATTGTTCGGCTTTATTTCTTTTTGCCAAGTGGATGGAAAAGAATGCCTAAGAACCTCCTCTAGCTATCTATGCTTTTCTCGTCTCAAACTCTATTCATGCTGCATCACAAAATTTGATCAAGTCAGATTCGAACCACTCTGTGTAAGGAGCGCTCGGAGTCCCCGATTCGTCATAGACTTAAACTTCCAAAACCTCTTTATGATTCTCGGTCTGACCGATACTCCACTTTCAGTCCTACCAAGATCATTAAGTTGATCTAGGTTTTCGATCTCGGTGCAACCGATTTGAACATTTCGGTCACACCGAGTTTCAGTAACTGCACACAGTTATGAATCTCGGTGCCACCGAGTCGTTCCACTCGGTCACACCGACAGGGTCGGGCTATATATAGTCACGGGCAAAATTTAGAAATTTCTCCGAACCCCTTCGCCCGCGCGATAGCCTGCACTGCCCTCGTGATCTCCGGATCGTCTTCTCGCCGCCAGCCGCCTCCAGTCACTGGTTTCCGTCGCCATCAACGGGAATTCTGCCCCGCCGTTGCCGCCGTAGCAAGTCCCCGCCGAACTAGGGTATGGACTTGATCTTTGTGCTATTCCTCAATCTGATTCCAAGCACATTGTGATCATATTGTTTCTAGCCACGTTTGATAAACTTCTATCCAGTCAAAACGCTCATAGATTAGGTTTGATTCGAAAATTCTAGGTTTAGGTTTCCGCCGAAACTATCTCGGACCCACCGAGTTGAAAAACTCGGTCCCACCGATTTGGCCTATGCCATTGCACAAGTGAGACTCGGTCTGACCGAGAATTACTTATCGATGTGACCGATTTTTGAACTCAGTGAAACCCTAGCAGTCTCGGTGCCACCGAACTGTGACTCGGTTCTACCGAGTTCACTAGTTTAGGTTCCAAAACTGCTTCGGTATCACCGAGTTTGAAAATCGATAGATCCGAGATGATTTCAGTGGGAAACTAAAACTAAGTTTTTGGATCATTCTTTTTGCAAAAATCTCTGCATTTTGTGATGCTCATCCACTCTACCTCTTCTATAAACTATTCACAGGGTCAACAGTCAGTTTGCAGCATGTCAGACCAGAGTGATAGCCAGAATCTGTCAGAACAACAAGTGGTGATGAGTGAGGGCACTAGTCCCTCCAGTTCATCTGATGAAGGCAGCAGGAGCACTACTAGTAACTTGCCAACGGCTGCCACGAGACAAAGGAAGAAGAGGACTTCAGATTCCGAAGATGAGGACTATGTAGCAGAGGAAGAGGCCACTTCCAAGAGATTTGAGCCAGCTAAAGGCACCAAGCCAGGCCTGAAAATGAAAAGGCCAGCAGGCAGGCAGCCCATGTCAAAGGAAAGAGCCTCAACTGAGAAGCCCACTCCCCAAGAGCCAATTGCAGCTGAGGGCAAGAAAAGAAAGGAAAGGGTGAAGAAGACTGTGGCTAGGGTGCTTGGCAAAGCTTCCATCATGGAAGAGGAAGAAGAAGAAGAGGCAGCTGCACCAGCGCCCAAGGCACCCAAGCTTATGGGAGATGCCATAAAATCAGGGGGAGCTGCTTCCAAGGCCAAGTCAGCTCCAAAGCCAAAGCCCAAGAGGAATACACGGAGCATCCCTGCAGCTGAAAAGAACAAGGCCCCAGTGCCTGAGACTGTTGCTGAAGAAGAAGAGGAAAATGTCCTAAGAAAGCTAAAGCCCAAGATCCCAGACCACAACGATGCTCATCCTGTGGCTGACGACATGAAGCTCAGGAGAGATTCAGGGCTGAGGAAATGGAGAGAAGCAGACCCATATGCTTCAAGGAGAAGGACTGCCGTGGACTACAGGTTTCACACCAAGGAGCAGCAGGATTTCTATGAGACTGTGCTGCTAGATAAGAAGCCCATTGTCTGTGATATGCGTTGGGCTGATTGGACATACATCAAGGACAATGAGGAGCACTATCCTGGAGTGCAAGACAGCTTCATAGCTTGTGGAGTAGCTGACTTTGTTGGGCAGAAGCTCACAAAGTGGAACGAGGAGCTTATCATGCAGTTCTACTCCACAGCTCACTTTTATCCAGATGGGAGGATCACATGGATGTCTGAGGGTACAAGGTACCAATCCACAGTTGCTGAGTGGGCACAGATCATTAATGCCCCAGAGGAGCAAGATGAAGACTTGGATATCTATGCCAAGAAAAAGATGGACCATAACTCCATGTCCAATATGTACAAGGAAATTCCCAATGAAGCTCTTGACACCTTCAAGTTTGGGTCTATGCATTACCTTCTGTCAGGACTGCCTACGATCAATTGGATACTAAGGCACACCTTACTGCCCAAGTCTGGAGATCACAAGATGATCAGAGGCCATGCTATCAACTTGCTACATGTGTTTGATATGCCTCAGAAGTTCAAGGTGATGAGCCTCACAGTGGAAACGATTAAGAGGACTGCAGCAGATCAGAAGAGGAGTTGCGGATATGCCCCTCAGATTCAGGAGCTCATCAACTCCAAGATGGGCACGGGCATATATCTATTGGATAAGGAACATTTGCCCATCCGTCCAGATTTTGAGGATAACCAAGTGGTAATGACTGAGAATGAGCCATCATCTGCCCAAGCATTTGCAAAGAAGGAGAAGGCCAGGAAGGAGAAAGCTGTCAAGATGCCTACTCAAGAGGAGGCATCTGAATACTTCTTGAAGACCAAATAAGAGCAGCTTGGTTACTTGATTGCATCCACGCTGAGGATTGAGCAAAGTTTGGCCACCCTCACTCAGAATCAGCAGAGCCTAGAGAGGATCATGGAACAGAAGTTCTATGACTTGGATGTCAAGGTAACGGAAGTTCAGTCTGCAGTGGAGCAGCTCCAGGAGGACATGCAGGAGAGGAGAGGCAGGACTACCACTCATGCCTTTTCCAGAGTGCCACGAGGCCCGAGGTCATCTGCCGTGCCAGTTGCTGACACAAGAACCACCACTTCAGCACCAGCTACAGCCTCAGCTCCAGCATCTACTTCAGCTCCAACTCCAGCGACTACTTCAGCATGTACCGAAGCCTTCGTCCTTGGAGTGATCCGGACTCCACCACCACCTGAAGATCAAGCCTGAACGTCGATCTAGTGCTATGCATTTTCTAGGAACTTTTTGGTAACTTGTTGCCAAAGGGGGAGAAGATGTATAGATCATAGGCTTCGAGAGAGAGAGTGTGTTGTTTTTCTCTCTTGCTTTATTTGGTGGTTTTTCGAACTTTTGTGTGCTTTTGAGTGCTTGATACTACGTCATTATTTGTGAGACATTGATGATCATCTGTTTGATCATAAGCTACACTTAATGCTTGCTTAATGCTATTATTTTATCTATATTATGTGATCATTCACTTTTCTTGGTGATGAGTGCATGTATTTCATTCTTATCATTTTGATGGCTCCACCAAGATGTATGTGACATGTAAGAGTAACCCATGACTCCAACTCTTTGTGCATTTGCATTCCAAAGCAAATTTTAATTATGCACAAATTTAGGGGGAGCTCTTACTTATCACATACTTCTCAAAGCGACGATATATTTCATGCTTATTATCATTTGTCGAAGCTTTGATCTATATGTTGTCATCAATTACCAAAAAGGGGGAGATTGAAAGTGCAACTATCCCTAGGTGGTTTTGGTAATTCATAACAACATATAGCTCATTGAGCTAATGCTATTCCAAGATGATTATTTCAGGAAAGCTCAATGATTGGCATGGCATGGATGTGAAAGTGGAACCCTCAAAATGCTAAGGACAAAGGATTGGCTCAAGCTCAAAAGCTCAAGACTCTTCATTTTATATTTTAGTGATCCAAGATCACATTGAGTCTTTAGGAAAAGCCAATACTATTAAGGAGGGATGAGGTGTTGCTTAATGAGCCTCTTGCTTCATGTGCTTAGTGATATGCTCCAAAACCCTCAACTACTTTCCCTTATCCACATATGACCTAAACCCTAAGCCAAACTCGGTCCTACCGATTCTTCCTATCCGGCGCCATCGAGTTTCACTTGTCATTAGCCACTGCCAAACCCTAGCAATTCGGTTCTACCAATAAGGATCTGGTCTCACCGAGATGGGGTTGCAAACTCTCTGTTTCCCTTTCATAACTTTTCGGTCCCACCGAAAGAGCGAATCGGTCCCACCGAGATTGCAATGTAAACTCAGTGTTTCCCCTCTGTAACTTTTCGGTCTTACCGAGTTCCACTCGGTCCCACCGAAAGAGCAAATCGGTCCCACTGAGTTTGCCTGACCAACTCTTTGGTTAGCTAATTACCAAATTCGGTCTCACCGAGTTTGTGTAATCGGTCTCACCGAGATTACGTTATGCCCAAACCCTAACCATATCGGTCCTACCGAGTTGCATTTCAGTCCCACCGAAAATCACTAACGGTCACTAGGTTTACATTTTCAGTCCGACCGAGTTTATTGATTCGGTCCCACCGAGATTGGAAAACTGTGTAACGGTTGGATTTTGTGTGGAGGCTATATATACCCCTCCACCTCCTCTTCATTCGATGAGAGAGCCATCAGAACACATACATCATTCCAACTCATATGTTCTGAGAAAGAGCCACCTACTCATGTGTTGAGACCAAGATATTCCAATCCTACCATATGAATCTTGATCTCTAGCCTATCCAAGTTGCTTTCCACTCAAATCTTCTTTCCACAAAATCCAAATCCTATGAGAGAGAGTTGAGTGTTGGGGAGACTATCATTTGAAGCACAAGAGCAAGGAGTTCATTACCTACACACCATTTGTTACTTCTTGGAGAGTGGTGTCTCCTAGATTGGCTAGGTGTCACTTGGGAGCCTTCGACAAGATTGTGGAGTTGAACCAAGGAGTTTGTAAGGGCAAGGAGATCGCCTACTTCGTGAAGATCTACCACTAGTGAGGCAAGTCCTGTGTGGGCGTTGGCCATGGTGGGATAGACAAGGTTGCTTCTTCGTGGACCCTTTGTGGGTGGTTTCTTCTTCGTGGACCCTTCATGGGTGGAGCCCTGTGTGGACTCGCGCAACCGTTACCCTTGGGTGGAGCCCTGTGTGGACTCGCGCAACCGTTACCCTTCATGGGTTGAAGTCTCCATCAACGTGGATGTAGGATAGCACCACCTATCCGAACCACGGGAAAAACATCTGTGTCTCCAATAGCGTTTGAATTCTCCAAACCCTTCCCTTTACATTCTTGCAAGTTGCATGCTTTACTTTCCGCTGCCTATATACTCTTTTCATGCTTGCTTGAATCATGTGATGATTGCTTGACTTGTCCTAAATTAGCTAAAATCTTCCATGAACTAAAATTGGGAAAAGGTTAAGTTTTTATTTGGTCAAGTAGTCTAATCACCCCCCCTAGACATACTTTCGATCCTACACCCAATGTATAAATATTTGAGTCGTAGAGTTATGTTGTGAGGCCATGTTGTATTTACACATATCGAGCATATTGTGTGTATGATTGAAATGCTTGGTATGTGTGGGATCCGACAATCTAGTTGTTTATCCTTGGCAGCCTCTCTTATGGGGAAATGTAGTCTAGTGCTTCCATGAGCCATAGTAGTCCGCTATAGCCCGGTTCACCGGATTCCTGCTAGCCCAGGACTACTGCTCAGGACACTTGACTGGCTGGCATGTGTTTCACTTGGTTCCTGTGTCTGTCCCCTTGGGGAAATATCATGTGGTGACATCCGGAGTCCTGCCTAGCCTGCTACAGCCCGGGTTCCCGGAGTCCTGTTAGCCCAGTGCTACAGCCTGGATTCACACGCTGCTGACCAACATGCTCGATGTGATTCATGTATGCCTGTCCCCATATGTTGGTTCCGCTTTGGGTTCACGACTAGCCATGTCGGCCCGGGTTCCCTGTCATATGGATGCTAGCGACACTATCATATACGTGAGCCAAAAGGCGCAAATGGTCCCGGGCCATGGTAAGGCGACACCCGTGGGAATACCGTTCATGAGGCCGCAAAGTGATATGAAGTGTTACCGGCTAGATCGATGTGACTTGGAATCGGGGTCCTGACAATATATACAACGGTGATACACATGGTGTCGTTATGAACATGGTATACTACATTTAATATGTTTTATCTCTACTCTTATAAAAAACGGAGTTGTTGATGATGGTGTGCCTGCCATCCTCCATTATAGGCCGTCTGATTTATATCTGGCGGATAGCAAGGAAACTATGATGGTTGAAGTTGGCAACAATCATGATTGTAGATTCTTATTGAAATAGAGAAACAAATTCAAATTTAGTTCGAATTGCAGCGGTAGTATAGACATTTGGAATGGACTAAAATGTTGGTATGAGTAGGTTACAAGCATTATACAGCAAGCGAAAAAATTTAATGGACATAACAAGGATTCATACTCCCTCCTTCCATCTATATAGGGCGTAATGATATTTTTAAGACCGCCTTTGACTATTGACAAGATTAATAGTACATGACATGCACAATGTGAAAATTATATCATTGAAAGAACCTTTCACGGACGAATTTAATGGTGTGCTTTGTGTAAGTTGCATGTCATATATCATTGCTCTAATATTTGGTCAAAGTTAGCATCGAAAAACGCATTAGGACCTATATAGATGGAAGGAGGGAGTAGCTTTGAATGGCATTTGTATAGTAAAACGGGGCAAGACTCTCAATTTATGTGGTGTGAATAGTTTTATTTTTTTCGTTTTCTTTTTCGTTGAGGGAAGTGCGAATTGATGTGGTAGTACAATATTACTACACATTAGGCTTGTCCATAAAATTCAACCCGCGTCTTGTTATATCCCGAAAATTCAGATATCGTGCTCCCAAAACTGGCGCCTTCACAACCCGCGCCTTGCTATCCCGAAATTACAACGCGCGCGAAAACTCCCTCCAACTGCCAAATCCCGACACGCAAAATCCCCCTTCTAACCCTGAGCCGAAAGGGCCGCTAGTTCAAATCGGTGGGGGGTACTTTTGTAACACACCCTACATTTTTGACAAGCGCGGTCCTAAGTCATGCTTCACCCCCTCCCATCGGCCCCTTTTCGCCATTCGAAATCCCAGGCCGCCATAACCTCTCCGCTCCAGCCGCGAAACTCCACCCTCCTCCGTCCGCCACATCACCGCTGCCCCGCTGGAGCCTCTTCCCCGACGACGTCGTCCAGCGCAACAGCTCGACGTCCCTCGTCCACCTCCCCGGATGAGGATCCATCGTCCATCTCGCCGTCCTGCCGGTTCAGCCGCCCGGTCCTCCACCTCCAAGGAGCTGCTCCGACGATCGCCTCGTCCATCGCGGCTGCTCCATCCCCACAGCGCCGCCTTAACCTGCTCCACCGGAACCGCAGCATCCTCACCGACTCCTCGGATGAAGTCGAGGCCTACTAAGTGCCACCAAAGAGGTTGTACACTCATCGCATTGCACCTTCTCCTTAACTCGACCTCCCGGCGCCGATGGTGCTCCATCCCGCACCCCCATGGAGCGGCTACCTTGAAGCCGGCGCCGCGGGCGACATCTCCACGGCGGCTCTCCCCCAGTGCGAGGCCCCTTCGGCGGCGGCGTCCATACCAGTCGGATTTGCTGCCGCTGCTCCGGCTCTCGCTCGATCGCTCGCTCGCCCAGCTGCTGCTGCTGCTCTCCCCCTCGCTCGTGCTGCTGCTCTGCTCCGATTAAGCCACACTTCAGTCGACTGAATCAACTTTTGGGTCAGTCGATTTTCAGGGGTTGGGGGGGCTCGCCAGAGTTAAGGAAGAACCACTCGCAACGGGGACGGGGGCTCACCGGAGAGGTACCCCGCTATCTATCTCAGGGTTCAGGGTGGGGGGCGGGGGGCCTAGAGGGTTGGCCGGGGCGGCGGTGGCGAGTTGTTTCGAGGCGGCGAGGCGGCCCTAGGGCCGGCGGTTCGACCGGTGGTGGCTAGCGGCTCAGGGGGGTGCAGGTTGAAGATGAACTTCAGGCCCTCCCTAAACTACATGTCAAGTGCCTCTCTGCTACCATTGCGTTCAGTTTTGACAGTAGCATTCAGATTCCACAGTAAATTTCAGTTTCGATAGTTAAGTTCAGAGTCAACAGTTTTTACCTCATCTGTTGTAGTCAGGTAGTTTTTGGTGATGTTAATTTTACATCCATTTTACATCATATATTGGAGATGCTATTAGAATCCCACTTGAGATTGACGATGTCTGTCTTGTGCTGCTTCAGCCTTGACGTCTTATGGCTCACCGGAGCTGCTCCAACGACAGAACGATCCGTCACAACAGAGCAGTGCCCTGGACGCCGTCTACAGATTCCTTAGATCTTCCTCCACACCTCCAACAACCACCTCTGCCTCAACTGCTTCAGCGACCAACCCAATGATGCTGAGGTCGACACGGCTACAGCAAAGAGGTTGTACACTTGTTGCGTCACTTATTACTATACATTCACGTCGATCCATTAGGGCTATTTTGGTTCAACAGAAAAACATCGATCCACTGGTTGTTACCATCACTCTAAATTTCTGCCCGCTCTCCTTACATAATCTCACCATATTTTTTTCGTGTGCATGTTAGATATTGTACACAGTCATGCTGAACATGTAGAGAAAAAGAGAAGAGTTTTGCGCGGCAATACAATGTCATGCAGACATCGCTCCATGGTGGGTTCAATGGCAAATCCTCCCCACCCCTCTCCAGATTGTAATCCAGAGGAAGATATCTGTTCTGAGGCGGATTCGGATGCCGCTGACCACTCCTATTTACCCCCCAAGGTGTTTGCTCTACCTTGGCATGAATATGTTAGTCAGATCATGCATATGTTGCCTTGCAGTGCCTACTTTTGACGTCATATATGTCATCTGCTTAGTTTAGACATGTTCTGTAATACCACCTATTTAGTTTCTATATCATATATGGGAATTATGCAGTCTCATGTCTTTTAGCCAGCCATAATATATGTGAAATTTGCAATGCCATCCTATTTAACCAGGCATCATATATTTGAATGATATCTTGCCCATCCTTTTCTTCATTACATTTCCATCTGTCGACAATGTTTGTACATTAAACTACTCTTCCTGTGAATCAGCCATTTGGGTGGGAGATGGGAAAAATCTGGAGTGAAAACAAGGCCTTCAGAGCAGATAGTGCTACCTGTCGAAGCAGATCTCTTGTTGGGTCCCGATAGCTCCTCGGAGATGGATTCAGAGATAGATGACCAGTCCTATTCCCCCACTGAGGTGTATGCTCTAACTTGGCACAGTTATACTGCTCATATCATGCATACGGTGTCTTGCATTGCATAGTTTAGACATCATATACACAATATTCAACACCATGTTCTTAGTTCAGACATCATATCGAATGCCCTCTATTTAGCATATAAATCACATATGTGAATTAAATGATGCGATCCTGATTACTTAGATAACATGTAGGTGAATTATGTCATGCGATCTTGCTTAGTTATTCATCATATCTTTGAATTATGTTATGCTATGCTATCCAGTTTAGATAGACATCATATATGTGAAATTATGTCATGCTATCCATTTTAGTTAAACAGTATACATGTCAACTATTTCATGCCCTCTTTTTTCCACACTATCTATTGCATCTGTCTCTCATACAATGTCTGTACATTCAACTATGTTTCCTGTTTATTAGCCATTTGAATTGGAGCGGGTGATGCCAGTATCTAGCGGACTAAAAACACGGTCTTCAAATAAAAACAGTGCTAGCTCTTGGTGGAGATAGCACCCTGGTTGTACATGCACAAGAACCAGCCCTACCACACATAACCCAAACTCTCGCAGATTGTACCCCTACTACGATGGATAGAGAACCAGCTTCACCCAATCTAACCCCAACCCCAGCCGATAGTAACCCAGTTCCTGTTGACACAACACCATCTCCACCACAGAGCTCCCAAACAAGAGCAGTTAGTAAGGCAGCTCCAGTGCCCATAGGGCCAGTACTATCACGGCGAACCCCAACTCCACCAGTTAGTATGCCTATTCCTGTGGAGGAAGCACAACCAACTAGTCGTGGTTTTGCATCTATCGCATTTGATGTTGTTAAATCGTATGTGTGTATCTTCCCATCTTGGAAATATTATACTGAAGATGAAGGAAAATGCCAGTTGCAGGTGTTTGTCCAGGAGTTATGTGTATGCAATGTTATTCATGGCAATTACTTTGCTTCGTCCCATACATCCTACCTCCATGATGGTTATAATACAACAAATTTTCCCATTTTTCTCTATAGAGAAGGACCAATTTGCAAACTCAGGATGAGGTAACCTGTGCTAATACCTCTGCTATCTTCAAGAATGCTTGGTGGCAGTATCGGAATTACCTGAAGAAAACGTACTTCACCGGCAAAGAAACTCATCAAATTCCCTTACATTCTCCTGAGACACATTTACTGGACGATGACATGGAACGCCTTGTTCTGTACTGGTCCCGAACCAAGAATATGGTAAGGTCTATGAGCTCATTTTCTATTTTTAAGTATTATATTATTGCGTCTTACTGTACTCTGTTCATGTAGAACAAGTGCCTAAACCTGAAGAACAACTGTTCTAATTTAAGATTCCATTGCTACCATAGGACATAGATATATGTTTGTTTGATGCTTTTATTATGTACTAGTACTTGGTAATAGAAGACTTGGTAGTTTAATCCTGTCCACCTCACTAATGAACTGGTTCACCGAAATGAGTTTCATATACTAGTACATGCTAAACTTGTTATGTGTCTACTTGTTTCTTCTTTTAGAATGCTGACAGAATATTGGGGAAGAGTGCCTTATTAATCAACGGTAAAGGAAGTAATGCAGATAAGGTTCAGGATAGTGACACATCCTGTCTTGGTTTAGTGTTGGAGTTACTAGCCAGTACCGCTTGCACAAGCTATACAAACTCACTGTCTGAATCAGTTCGGTTTCTCAAGTCTCAACTACAAGCTGAGAGACATCGATCAGCTATGCCGCGACAAGAAGCAGATGGACTGCGAAAGTCCCTGGAGCATTCAGATGCATACTTTCTGGTGCAACAGCAAGTGTTGGAGGATTTTAGCGCCAAACAAGACAAAGCTAATCAGCTTGCTAAGCTTATTGCCAGCATGGTGGATACCCAGGATAACGTTTCTTGAGCTCTTCTGAAGTTGTTTCAGTTATGCTCTGGTTTTGCTGCCGCGTTTATTTGCACTGGTGGCCAATTTTGACGGCCAGTGTATATGATATGCTGCTTTGTTCCCTATATTTGCACTGGTGGCAAACTTTGATGCCCAGTGGATGTAATATGTGTAATAGCCGTGATAGCCTAGCGTTAGTTGCTTGCTTATTTATTTCCTTGTTGTCTTGTTTATTTGTTTGCTTGTAGTCATTACAGTTCTTTTTCCGCGGTTAACTAGTGGCTGTAATAACCTATTTTTAAAACTAAGCCACAATAACCATGGGCTAATATTTACTGTAGTGACACTGGGCCTCCTACGGGCCGTAGAAACAGTGGGCCTTCTACGGGCCGTAGAAACAGTAGGCCTTCTACGGGCCGCATCATCAATGGGCCTTATATGGGCCGTATGATCGACTGGCCAAACATGGGCCAATAACAGGCCACATTATGGCCGTAAACGGGCTAGAGTTGGAATCGTCCGTTCATGGGCCGACCGTAACGGGCCATCGTTAATAGGCCATATTTGATGACGCTATGAAAACGGCCCAATGTATTAACGGACCACAAACGGGCTGACTGTAACCACAGGCTGAATTTGGCCCACAAGCAGAAAATGACAGTAACGGGCCGTAAGTAAACGAATGCTGGAAATGAGCCCAAGAATAAATGGGCTCTGAGAAGGCCGAAAGATAGCATGGGCTGGAAACGGCCCAACGTTATAACAGGCCGTTAATGGGTATAAAGTGATACACTGTTCATTACGGGCCAGTTTCACCATGGGTAGTTAATGGGTGTAAAGTGATACACTGTTCATTACGGGCCAGTTTCACCACGGGTTAATAGGCCAAGAGTTACATAGGGCCTCATATGGGCCGAAAGACGTCATGGGCCATACATGGGCCAGAAGTGAAAATGGGCTGGAATCATATTGGATGGCCCAAATGACGCTGCTGGGCCTAATTCAGATAGGGCGTAACGAGCCTTGGGTTAGCAGGCTGTAAATGGGCTATATGCGAACAGGCCGTTAACAGGCTTTCCATGGGTCGGCCCGCCACCTTTTGACCAAGTCAAACGGGCCGGCCTTTTCACAGGAATGGGCCTCTGTTGGGCCATGCCACGTGTCGACATATCATAGGCGCCTTCCGTCCAATGAGTGGTTGACATCTGTACCAACGATGAGCCGACACATGTTTCCTCCAACCAATGATGATTTTACACGTGGAAAATTCCCATTGGTCGGGGCTGTTAATGGGTTATCGGATCCAAAACCCGACCCGATAGCTTAACGACATTCCGTTACGGTGGATGCCACGTGTCGGTCACACTTGACAAAAGCACTTCTGTGACACCCGATTTATCGTATGGAAGTGGACACTTCCGTGATTATAATTTTCGTAATGTCATGGAACACTTCTACGACAGCACAGGTATGACTATCTAGATTCTGTCATAAATTTGTCATGGATGTACATGCATGACAAAAAAGCGACCTACTATGACAAACACGTATCATCACGGAAGTGCATTTTTTTGTAGTGATAGTAGTAGATGCAGGCAGGAGTCGGTCTACTTGTCTTGGACGTGATGCCTATATACATGATCATACCTAGATATTCTCATAACTATGCTCAATTCTGTCAATTGATCAACAGTAATTTGTTCACCCACCGTAAAATACTTATGCTATTGAGAGAAGCCACTAGTGAAACCTATGGCCCCCGGGTCTATCTTCTATCATATTAATCTTCCAACACTTAGTTATTTTCATTCCCTTTTATTTTACTTTGCATCTTTATCATAAAAATACCAAAAATATTATCTTATCATATCTATCATATCTCACTCTCGTAAGTGACCGTGTAGGGATTGACAACCCCTTATCGCGTTGGTTGCGAGGATTTATTTGTTTTGTGTAGGTGCGAGGGACTGCGTGTAGCCTCCTACTGGATTGATACCTTGGTTCTCAAAAACTGAGGTAAATACTTACGCTACTTTGCTGCACCACCCTTTCCTCTTCAAGGGAAAACCAACGCAAGTGCTCAAGAGGTAGCAAGAAGGATTTCTGGCGCCGTTGCCAGGGAGGTCTACGGCAAAAGTCAACATACCAAGTACCCATCACAAACCCTTATCTCCCACATTACATTATTTGCCATTTGCCTCTCATTTTCCTTTCCTCCACTTCACCCTTGCCGTTTTATTCGCCCTCTCTTTCCATTCGCCTCTTTTCCGTTTGCTTGTCGTTATGGAGAGTCCTCTATCTTCTCCGCTGTATCCCGAGAATGAAGTTCTAAATTTTAAGCAAAGGGAGGGAGAAACTCTAAAAGACGCTTGGTATAGAATTTGCAATGCTCAAAATAGATCTACCAGGAAGCAATCTACTTCCGTTCTTATTCGCAATTTTTATGTAGGCGCTACTCCTTGGTACAGATATATCCTTGATACCATTACCAGAGGGAACTTCTTGGGTAGCTATACTTTTGATTCTTATAATGCTATAATAGATTTGTTTGGCTCACCACCTCCTTTGGTTAATGGAACTATGTTAACTTTGGAGCATGTAATGCAAAGACTTGAAATTATTGAGAATAAGGTTGCTAATATAGAGTTAATTGAAAATTTGGATAGAAAGATCCACAAATGAATCACTCAATATGGATCTAAGGTAGGATCACTTTGAAAAATATTAAAGAAAAGGAACCTATAGTTAATGAGAAAATAAATTAGGATTCCACTAGAATCGATAAACTTGAGGATATTATTACCAACTTGGGAACCGCTTTTTCTTCCGTCAAGAATACTCCAAGTCCTCCCACTAAAATTGCCAAGCTTATGTATGTTCCTAAAAATAAGGGTGAATCTTCTAGTAAAGAAACCGCGGATCTCAAATCTATAAGTATTCATCCCAATCTTTTTGCTATCATTAAGGAACCAATTGTTACAAATGAATTTTTCGATCTTGTGCCTAAAAGTTTGATTATCAATAAAAAGAAAGAAATTCCTAAGGATGGTGGATGCCTCATTGAAGAATTACCTACCAAAGATGGCAATACCTAGATCTATCCTTGCTTTTATGACTAGCTAGGGGCGTCAAACGATAGCGCTTGTTGGGAGGCAACCCAATTTTATTTTTATTCCTTGCTTTTTGCTCCTGTTTTGTAATAAATAATTTATCTAGCCTCTGTTTTGGTTGTGTTTTTTGTGTTTAATTAGTGTTTGTGCCAAGTAGAACCAATCCGAGATATATTGCGATGCAACTTTCCACCATTCCGTTTACTATGATACGCTCCATCATTGTCGTATTGCTTTGCATGATCATGTAGTTGACATTGTATTTGTGGCAAAGCCACCGTTCATAATTCTTTCATACATGTCACTCTTGATTCTTTGCATATCACGGTACACCGCCGGAGGCATTCACATAGAGTCATATTTTGTTCTAGGTATTGAGTTGTAATTATTGAGTTGTAAGTAAATAAAAGTGTGATGATCATCATTTTTAGAGCATTGTCCCAAGTGAGGAAAGGATGATGGAGACTATGATTCCCCCACAAGTCCGGATGAGACTCCGGACGAAAAATAATAATAAAAAAATAGGCCAAAGAAGCCCAAATAAGAAAAGAGGCCATAAAAAAAGGGGCCCAAAAAATGAGAGAAAAAGAGAGAAGGGACAATGCTACTATCCTTTTACCACACTTGTGCTTCAAAGTAGCACCATGATCTTCATGATAGAGAGTGTCCTATGATATCACTTTCATATACTAGTGGGATTTTTTCATTATAGAACTTGGCTTGTATATTCCAATGATGGGCTTCCTCAAAATGCCCTAGGTCTTCGTGAGCAAGCAAGTTGGATGCACACCCACTTAGTTTCTTTTTGAGATTTCATATACTTATAGCTCTAGTGCATCCGTTTCATGGCAATCCCCACTCACTCATATTGATATCTATTGATGGGCATCTCCATAGCCCGTTGATACGCCTAGTTGATGTGAGACTATCTTCCCCTTTTCGTCTCCTCCACAACCACCATCCTATTCCACCTAAAGTGATATGTCCATGGCTCACGCTCATGTATTGAGTGAAGATTGAAAAAGTTTGAGAACACCAAAAGTATGAAACAATTGCTTGGCTTGTCATCAGGGTTGTGCATTATTTAAATACTTTGTTGTGTGGTGAAGATAGAGCACAGCCAGACTATATGATTTTGTATGGATAACTTTCTTTGGCCATGTTATTTTGAAGAGACATAATTGCTTAGTTAGTATGCTTGAAGTATTATTATTTCTATGTCAATATTAAACTTTTGTCTTGAATCTGTCGGATATGAATATTCATACCACAATTAAGAAGAATTGAAAATATTACAAGTAGCATTCCACATCAAAAATTCTGCTTTTATCATTTACCTACTCGAGGACGAGCATGAATTAAGCTTGGGGATGCTTGATACGTCTCCAATGTATTTATAATTTTTGTTTGCTCCATGCTATATTATCTTCTGTTTTGGACATTATTAGGCTTTATTATTCACTTTTATATTATTTTTGGGACTAACCTATTAACCGGAGGCCCAGCCAAGAATTGCTGTTTTTTTGCCTATTTTAGGGTTTTGAAGAAAAGGAATATCAAACGTAGTCCAAACGGAATGAAACCATTGGGAACATGATTTTCGGAATGAACATGATCCAGGAGACTTGGACCCTACGTCAAGCAACCAACAGGGAAGCCACGAGGTAGGGGGCGCGCCTACCCCCAGGCGCGCCCTCCACCCTCGTGGGTCCCCTGTTGCTCCACCGACATACTCCTTCCTCCTATATATACATACGGACCCCCAAACGATCAGATACGGAGCCGAAACCCTAATTCCACCGCCGTAACTTTCTGTATCCACGAGATCCCATCTCGGGGCCTGTTCCAGAGCTCCGTCGAAGGGGGCATCGATCCCGAAGGGCTTCTACATCAACACCATAGCCCTTCCGATGAAGTGTGAGTAGTTTACATCAGACCTTCGGGTCCATAGTTATTAGCTAGATTGCTTCTTCTCTCTTTTTGGATCTCAATACAATGTTCTCCCCCTCTCTCATGGGGATCTATTCGATGTAATCTTCTTTTGTGGTGTGTTTGTTGAGACCGATGAATTGTGGGTTTATGATCAAGTTTATCTATGAACAATATTTGAATCTTCTCTGAATTCTTTTATGTATGATTGGTTATCTTTGCAAGTCTCTTCGAATTATCAGTTTGGTTTGGCCTACTAGATTGATCTTTCTTGCAATGGGAGAAGTGCTTAGCTTTGGGTTCAATCTTGCGGTGTCCTTTCCCAGTGACAGTAGGGGCAGCAAGGCACATATTGTATTGTTCCCATTACGGATAACAAGTTGTTTTTTATCATATTGCATCAATTTATCCCTATACATCATGTCATATTTCTTAAAGCGTTACTCCGTTCTCTTGAACTTAATACTCTAGATGCATGCTGGATAGCGGTCGATGTGCGGAGTAATAGTAGTAGATGAAGGCAGGAGTCGGTCTACTTGTCTTGGACGTGATGCCTATATACATGATCATACCTAGATATTCTCATAACTATGCTCAATTCTGTCAATTGCTCAACAGTAATTTGTTCACCCACCGTAAAATACTTATGCTCTTGAAAGAAGCCACTAGTAAAATCTATGGCCCCCGGGTCTATCTTCTATCATATTAATCTTCCAACACTTAGTTATTTTCATTCCCTTTTATTTTACTTTGCATCTTTGTCATAAAAATACCAACAATATTATCTTATCATATCTATCAGATCTCACTCTCGTAAGTGACCGTGTAGGGATTGACAACCCCTTATCGCGTTGGTTGCGAGGATTTATTTGTTTTGTGTAGGTGCGAGGGACTCGCGTGTAGCCTCCTACTGGATTGATACCTTGGTTCTCAAAAACTAAGGGAAATACTTACGCTACTTTGCTGCACCACCCTTTCCTCTTCAAGGGAAAACCAACGCAAGTGCTCAAGAGGTAGCATTTACCCACCGTTTGCTATTTTTCTCGAGAGAAGCCACTTGTGAAACAAACGGCCCCCGGGTCTTCTTTCTCATATATTTGCCTTTGCGATCTAATTTTCTCTTGCTTTTATTTTTAGATCTATTAAACCAAAAATACAAAACTACTTTACTGCACTTTATTTTATTTGTGATATATTATTTCAATCTATCACAACTTTCTCCCGTCCGTGCACCGTTTGAGGCACCGTTACCAGAAAGGGATTGACAACCCCTTTAACACGTCGGGCTGTGAGGTGTTGTTATTTGTGTGCAGGGGCTGTTTACATTGTGTTGCTTGGTTCTCCAACTGGTTCGATAACCTTGGTTTCATATCTGAGGGAAATACCTACTGCCGCTGTGCTGCATCATCCCTTCCTCTTTGGGGAAATACCGACGTAGCTTCAAGCGACATCAAAAGGAATTTCTGGCGCCGTTGTCGTGGTGGATATTCATCATAACCAGGTTCCTAATCACAAAGCTCGTCTCCTCGCAATTTACATTATTTTCCATTTGCCTCTCGTTTTCCTCTCCCCCACTTCACAAAAATTGCCGTTTTATTCACCTTTTTTTCCTTTTGCTGTTCTCTTGCTTTCTAGTCTCGATGGCTAGCGTCCCTACTCCTCCTTTGTCACCAGATTTTGAAGTCCTTTACTTCAAGCAAGGACAAGGAGAAAACTTGAGAGATGCCTGGTATAGGCTTATTGAATCGTATCGTATTTCCAACTTAAAGGGGGACGCTAAAGTTTTGCTTCGAAATTTTTACATAGGATTGGATTTGCATCATAGACAACTTCTCGATTTTGCCGCTAAAGGAAACTCCATTGATCTTGATGCCAATGCTGCCTATGAAATCTTAGAGGGAATTTT
Source organism: Triticum urartu (assembly GCF_003073215.2). Taxonomy (NCBI): domain Eukaryota; kingdom Viridiplantae; phylum Streptophyta; class Magnoliopsida; order Poales; family Poaceae; genus Triticum; species Triticum urartu. The sequence continues at coordinate 196,418,221 of NC_053023.1, forward strand.
GGGAATTCCACCTCAAAAGAAGGGGTTTCCTTTTACCCCCGAGGGATCTCAAATGTTGGACAAACTTGGTGATTTGCATAAGCATATGGTTGAAATACAAAAATATAATGAACCCCTCAAACACCTCGATGGTAGTATCAATCGCATGAAAGCCTTGATTACTCTTTGTAATAAGTGATTGGATATTATGGATCTTAAGATGGTTTTTTTCTGGAGAATTTTGGGAAGCGTAAAGAGCCTCCCGGGTTTGAGAAAACCCTTACAAAAATTGCCAAAACTTCGGAAGATAAAACTTAGATCCTTGATTTATGCCTAGCTAACAGTGTAAAAACTATAGCGCTTGTTGAGAGGCAACCCAATGAATAAAATTTATTTGGGCTTTTCTATTTTCCTAATTTTGAGTGTTAGCAAAATTATGCTACTGTTATGATTGTGTTTTTTATGTTTTAATTATTAAAGCCTTTAGGATCTTCTTGGGTGATAGTTGTTTGATCTTGCTGAAAAAAGCAGAAACTTTTATGCTGACGAAATTAATTTCGATTTTTTACCAGAGAGCGATAAAATACCCATTCCAATTACAGTGGATCAATATACAAATTTCTCAGATCGTCCCAATTTTTCAGTGTTTTTTGAGTCACATAAGTATGATAAATAGTCAGATTGCTACAGACTGTTCTGTTTTGACAGATTCTGTTTTCTTTGTGTTGTGTGCTTATTTTGATGGCTCTATGGTTTTCTTTGATGAGTTTTTTCCATAGAAAAGTTGGAATACAGTAGATATAATACAAAAACAAAATATGAATTGGTTTGATTCAGCACTTATAGTAGTGATTTATTATTCTTATACTAACGGATCTCACGAAGGCTTTGTTGAGTTTAGTGTAATTGAAGTTTTCAAGTTTTGGGTTATCTTACGATGGATGAAGGAAGTATGTAAGAACCTAAGCTTGGGGATGCCCCGGAATCCCAAGATATTATCCAAGAATGAGCAACCAACTAAGCTTGGGGATGCCCCCGAGTGGCATCCCCGCTTTCTTCCAACAACTATCGGTATTTTACTCGAGACTATATTTTTATTCGTCACATGATATGTGTTTTGCTTGGAGCTTCTTGTATGATACGTGTATTTTCTTGTTTTATTTTGTGTTTTAAGTCATCAATCCTTTCTGGACACACCTATTTGAGAGACCAAAATTATATCTCGACTTGTTAGAATTGCTCTCTATGGTGGACTTAAATTTTTTATGAGCAATGGACTTGCTCTAGTGCTTCACTTATATCTTTTTGAGCACGGTGTGCTTTGTTATTTTTGAAGAAATGCTCTCTTGCTTCACTTAGATTTATTTGAGAGCTAGTAAAATTTTGAAGAAATTCTCTCTTGCTTCACTTAAATTATTTTGGGAGAAAGAAAATTTGTTATGCTCATGATCTTCACTTATATTTGTTTGAGCTTATGAAAAGAAACACATGAAAATTAGCCCCAAAGTGATAGATATCCAAAAAGGATAAAGAAAAAAAAGAAAAAATTCATGAAGATCATTGGACAAAATAAACTTGATTCTTAGTAATAGTTTTGAGATATGATGATGTGATATGTGAGTCATCTTGATGAGTAATTATGCTTTAGTAAGAATATTGGTGTTAAGGTTTGTGATTCCCTATGCATGCACAAAAGTCAATAATCATGCAATGAAATTATACCCTACTTGTGGTGCATTATTTGGTGTTAATTATGCTTAATGCTTGCTTATGAGATTATTCTTTTCTTGGTTGGTCGCTTCTCAATCTTTTTGCTAGCTTCATTTTGCACTAAGTATGACCTCTACTTGTGCATCCAAAATCGTTTAAACCAGTTTTGCCACATGAATCCACTATATCTACCTATATGCGGTATTCTTTTGCCGTTCTAAGCAAATTTGCATGTGCCATCTCTAACTTTCAAAATAAACTTCTCTTTTGTGTTTTTGCTTCGCTCACGGAGCGGTGAGGGGTGGCTAATATTTTCCATGCTAGATGTGTTATTCTCAAGATGAGTGTTTATTCACTTGCCATTGCACGAGAGTAAGGCAAAGGTATTAGGGATGCCCAGTCCCGAAATGCAAAAACAAATGAATTTACTTTATGTTGTAAAATAATAAATTCCATGGAAAGTGTTGGTATGGCGGGCAACCGTGGATACGGCTAGCCATGGAAAGTGAAAGTTATGGTGGAAAAAGGAATAAACTTTATTTTCTGTTTGGGAACTGCCTATGATATATGTATGCATGGAAAGTATTGGGAACTCTAAGTCGTTTTCATTGGTGGGATGGATACACCTACCAAAAATTTTTATCTCAAAATTTTCACTTTGAGCTCTCGCACCTCTACAAATACCTACTTCCCTCTGCGAAGGGCCTATCTTTTAATTTATGCAATTTTTATTTTGAGTGTCCATCTTCTCTTATAAAAGCATCAACTAGGAGGCAATATGATCATGCTTAAGTATTGGGTGTAGTTAATATTCGAGTGTGTTTCATGAATGGACCAATGTTTGAGCATGATGGGCTAGGGATAAGTTATTTTAGCATTGGTATTTTGAAAGACATGGTTGCTTGTTGATATGCTTGAGTATCTAAATTATTATGTCAAAACTAGACTATTGCTTTGAATCACATAAAAGTCCAAATGTCCATGCTATAAAGAAAATAATATGATATGACATGATGAACAACACTCCACATCGAAAATTCTATTTTTATCACTTACCTACTCGAGGACGAGTAGCAGTTAACCTTGGGGATGCTGATACTTCTCCAACGTATCTATAATTTTTGGTTGTTCCATGATGTTTTATTATCAATCTTGGATGTTTTACAATCATTTTATAGTCATTTTATATCATTTTTGGAACTAACCTATTGACATAGTGCCAAGTGCCAGTTGCTGTTTTTCCATGTTTTTTACATCGCAGAAATCAATATCAAACAGAGTCCATATGCCACGAAACTTCACGGAGATTTTTTATGGACCAGAAGGAAGATGTTCGGCCCTGGTTGAACCTTGGGGGAGTCCAGAGGAGGGTGAGGGAGTCCTGGACTAGGGGGTCCTCGGGCGTCTGGCTTGTTATCTATGGGCCAGACTCATGGGCTGTGAAGATATGAAGACCGAAGACTGTACCCGTTTCCGGATAAGACTCTACTTGGCGTGGAAGGCAAGCTTGGCGAACAACTATGAATATTCCATCTTATGTAACCGACTCTTGTAACCCTAGATCCCCCCGGTGTCTATATAAACCTGAGGGTGTAGTCCGGAAAGGGGATACTCAATACCGTAGTCATACAGGCTAGACTTCTAGGGTTTAGCCATTACGATCTCGTGGTAGATCAACTCTTGTAATACTCATATTCATCAATATCAATCAAGCAGGAAGTAGGGTATTACCTCCATAGAGAGGGCACGAACCTGGGTATACATCATGTCCCCTGTCTCCTGTTACCATCAACCTTAGACGCACAGTTCGGGACCCCCTACCCGAGATCCGCCGGTTTTGACACCGACATTGGTGCTTTTATTGAGAGTTCCACTATGCCGTCATCGCAGAGGTTGATGGCTCGACTTATCGTCAAGGAAAATATCACCTCCGAAGGAGCTCTGGCCTCAGGCCAAACCCTCCGGCTGGGCGGGTTTACCATGATCGCCCACTCGGCCTTCGAGCCGACAAGGATGACCTCCCGAGTCATTGAAAAACGTATCTGCGTTGATTCTGAATACGCCAAACGGATGGATCCGATGGAGTTATCGTCTTTGAGAGACCTCCTAGATCGCATCGCCGCCTTGGGGGTCGCTGGAGACTACGAGCGGGTGGGGCTTAAACCCGACCAGATAGAGATTAATTCTCCACCAATCACCCACCACATAGCGGTAGTCGAGCAGCAAGATAAACCTTCCTGTATCTTTAGGATGAAGTATGTTAGGATCTCCGACCTCGAGAAGCCGGATACCTACCGCCAGAAAGACACGCCTCGTCCTCCGAACTTAGAGTCGGACGGCAGGCTTCAAAAATCAGAAGATACTCGGGAGCCCGGACTGTTCAATCCAGAAAAATCTCAGACTTTGGACCATCGATCGGGTCAGGGTTCAGATCCAATTCCACCCACCCACCCAGACATAAGTGCCCTCACGAGCATACACCAGCAGTCTTAGGAAACGGTCCACCACTTTTGGGCCAGATTCCTCATTGTGAAGGTCAAGGTTAAAGATTGCCGCGACGAAGACGCAATATCGGCGTTCCAAAACAATTGCACGAACGAAGGACTCCTCAACGCCATTAATCATCGCCACATACTACACTCTGCTGACTTGGCAACTATTGTACAGAAGTACAACACAATGGAGAGCGCCTGGAGAGATCACACAGTTTGTAAGCTATTGGTCCCAACTCAACCACTGGTCCAGGCAAAAAGTGCGCACCCCTGTAACGCGCCCAGATCAATAGCCCAGAAATGCAAACCCATCACACGTCGCGGAACCGTTCTGGAGGGATGGCTTGATGGTCCATGCAAAATACACACCACACAGGATAGCATACCAGCCCACAGCCTTAGAGCATGTTGGATACTTCGGCAGGTAGCCAAAACGGCGAGGACATCCTCACCAAAGACACCCCAGAGCAACACCCTCCATAAGACGACGAACGCAGAGTACTGACAGTCTTTGAGACATTCACTTCAAACAATAGGCGCAAAAGGGCACTCCGCGAACTTGCCGAAGTTTGCCGGACCGCAACAATAAACCCCTGGAGCGACACAACGATAACCTTCAATGTTGACGACGAACAAAAACATAGGATGGTCCGAACACCAGCCGCCTTGGTTCTCAGCCCAATTGTGGATGGCTTTCGGCTCACCAAGGTTCTCATGGACGGCGGCAGTGGACTGATCCTCATCTACGAGGATACAATACGAAAAATGAAAATAGACAGGAGCCGCATGAATCAAAGCAGCACGACCATCCGAGGAATCATTCCCAGTCGGGAGGCGCGGTGTGCAGGAAAAATCACCCTCGACGTGTTATTCGGTACGCTGGAGAACTATCGGTCCAAAGAAATAACCTTCCAGGTGGCCCCCTTCAATAGCGGATATCATGCCCTCCTAGGGCGAGATGCATTTACGCGCTTTCAAGCAATACCCCCATTACAGGTACATGAAGCTTAAGATGCCTGGGCCCAATGGTATAATCACTCTAGATAGTGATCCGGACATAGCACTACGCGCCGAGAATAAGACCGTGTCCCTGGCCCTTGAGGCATTATCTGAAGCCCTCGCGGCCGAAGAGTTAACCGCGCTACACTCCACGGTGGACAGAGATGGTGTGGTCCTAGACAAACGACCCAAATCCACCTCATTCAAACTAGCTGAAGAAATAGTAAAATTCCAAGTCCATCCAACGGACCCCAAGAAGACAACATCCATCAGAGCACAACTAGACCCGACGGTTGGCGCCGCTCTACGAGAGTTCCTGCGCGAGAATTGGGATATATTCGCCTGGCACCCTTCCGATATTCCAGGAATCCCACGCGAGTTGGCCGAACATAGCCTCAACATATTAAAGGGACACAAGCCAGTCAAGCAAACACTGCGGCGCTTTTCCGAACCCAAACGCCAATCTATGGGGGAAGAGCTAGCCAAGCTAATCAAGGCCGGATTCATTAGAGAAATAAAACATCCGGACTGGCTGGCAAATTTGGTGACGGTACCAAAGAAGGACAAATCCTGGCGCCTGTGCGTCGATTTCAAAGACCTCAACAAGGCATGCCCCAAGGATCCCTTCCCCCTTCCCCACGTCGATCAAATCATCGACGCCACCGCAGGACACAACTCATTGTGTTTCCTTGACACATATGCCGGATACCATCAAATCAAAATGAAGGAGTCCGATCAAGCTGCAACAACATTCATCACCCCATATGCGTCATTCTGCTTCAACACCATGCCCTTCGGGCTCAAGAACACCGGCGCCACATACCAACGCATGATTCAAACATGCCCGGAGAAACAAATCAGCAAGACAGTTGAAGCTTATGTGGACGACGTCGTCATCAAAACTAGGCACATCGAAACACTAATAGACGATTTACATCTCACATTCGAGAACCTCCGTGTGTATGACATTAAGCTCAATCCGGAAAAGTGCATTTTCGGCGTCCCTGCTGGAAAACTGTTAGGCTTCATCGTCTCCAATAAAGGAATTAAAGCAAACCCAGCCAAAATCTGAGCTTTGTCATAATTGGCTAAGCCAACAGACCTTAAACAAGTTCAAAAGCTCGCGGGTGGCATGGCAGCTCTAAGCCGCTTTATCTCTAGATTGGGAGAAAAGGCATTGCCACTCTATTGCCTTCTACGACGAACCGACCACTTCGAGTGGACGGAAGCGGCAACAACCGGACTGGAGGAAATAAAAAGCCTTCTTGCGAGCAATCCAATCCTAGCCACACCAAACGCCGGCGAACCAATGTTATTATATATATCGGCAACACATCAGGTGGTGAGTGCCGTACTCGTCGTTGAACGAGAACAGGACGGACATAAATTCCCGCTTCAGAAGCCAGTATACTACGTATCTACTGTCCTTACACCATGCAAACCCTGGTACCCTCATTATCAAAAGATAGCATACGCGCTCTTCATGGCATCCCGAAAGCTCCGTCACTACTTCCAGGAGTGTTCGATCACGGTGGCTTCCGAAGTACCACTCAATGACATTATAAACAACCGTGATGCTACGGGCCGGATTGCCAAATGGGCCATTGAGCTCATCCCATTCGACATCACATATAAACCACGTCGAGCTATCAAATCCCAGTTATTAGCCAACTTCGTCGCCGAATGGACAGAAGCCGAACTCCCTAAAGAGTACGACACAAATTCCAATTGGGTCATGTACTTCGATGGCTCCAAAATGCTGGCAGGGTTAGGAGCGGGCGTCGTTTCAATGTCCCCTACTGGAGACGTCGTTCAATACGTCCTCCAAATACTAGACACAGACTCCAATAACGCAGCCGAATACGAGGCCTTAATACATGGTCTTCGGATGGCTGCCACCATGGGCATACAACGTCTAGAAGTGCGCGGGGACTCAAACCTTGCAATATCCCAAATAAATGGAGACTTCGATGCCAAAGATCCAAAGATGGAAGCGTATCGTAACACAATCATAAAAATGTCGGTCCGGTTCGAGGGGCTCGAGTTCCATCACGTGGCTCGAGAAAGTAATCAAGCGGCGGATGTTCTTGCTCGTATCGGCGCTAAGCGTGACCCCGTCCCACCTAATATCTTCCTGGAAAGGCTTTTTACGCCATCCATGGTGTGGCAGGGGAAAACGGCAACACTAGTCCGGATCCAAACATAACCCCAGATCCCGGAAACACAAACGTCGTCGGAGGCTCAGCCACCGAAATAGCACCATCGGCGCATCTCATCATGGCAGTCATTGCCCCATGGACCGAACCATTCCTGGCCTACCTTAACATCAAGGAGCTTCCTGAGGACCAGAATGAGGCCCGCTGTATTTTCCGGCGTTGAAAGGCCTACAAGGTTCATGTTGGAGAGCTCTATAAGAAAAGCGCTGCCGGAGTCCTTCAACAATGTATATCCGAGGAACAGGGGTAGCAGCTCTTGGCTGAAATTCACGCCGGACTCGGCGGTCACCACGCCGCAGCTCGGGCCCTTGTTAGCAAGGCCTTCCGTATAGGGTTTTATTGGCCGACGGCCCGAGCAGATGCACAGGACCTTGTCCAACATTGCATCGTATGCCAACTCTTTTCCAACCAGAGCCACATGCCCCTCGCTGCCTTACAAACAATCCCCATCACTTGGCCTTTTGCGGTCTGGGGACTCGATATGGTCGGACCCCTTAAAGGAGGAAGCCATAAGAGAAAGTATCTGCTGGTCATGGTGGATAAATTCACTAAGTGGATAGAGGCTAAACCAGTCAAAACGGCTGAAGCGGAGCTAGTAATAGATTTCATATCCGGTGTGGTACACCGTTACGGTGTCCCGCATAGCATAATCACCGATAATGGCTCCAATTTCACAGACGATGAAGTGAAAATCTGGTGTGATAATCTAGGCATTAAGCTCGATTACGCCTCTGTCTATCACCCACAGACAAATGGTCAAGTCGAACAGGCTAATGGTCTTATCATGAGCGGCATCAAACCCAGACTAGTGCGGGCTTTGTAGGAATCAGACAAGCACTGGGTGCAGGAACTCGACTCCGTACTCTGGGGGCTGCAGACCACGCCCAACCGCACTACCGGATATACACCCTTCTTCATGGTGTACGGTGCGGAAGCAGTGTTATCCTGCGATATTATTCATGACTCACCTCGAGTGCGTATGTACGAAGAGAGAGAAGCTGAGCTAGATTGGCAGGACAACTTAGATACCTTGGACGAGGAGCACGACATCGCAAAAGCCCGTTCCGCATATTATCAACAGTGGGCTCGTAGGTACCAAAGCAGAAAAGTGCAGGCCAAGACTTATAACGTTTGTGAACTCATTCTACGCTTGCCGGAGAAGAAAAAGGACAAACTCAAGCCCAAGTGGGAGGGTCCCTTCATCATTGATGAAGTTCTCATAGAAGGAGCGTACCGCCTATGTGATGCGTCAGACAATCACTTGGAGCCGAACACCTGGAACGCGACCAAACTACGACGATTTTATGCCTAGCACTGAACTCTGTGTTTGTTTCGTCCCTGCTGTTATTACAATTATTTTTTCCTCTCTTTTAATTTTTTACCTTTTTCTTTTTTTCTCTAGCCTTACGACATCAGTACGGCTAGACCATCCCTACCTGATGCGTACATCTCTACATATGTACGTTCATTATACCTGGGGGCTTCTCGTACAGAAGCTTCCTATCATTTTTCGAGCATCAAGCCCAATACATATGCGTCTTTCCATATGTACCTTTTCTTCGCCATTATATGCATCGATATGACTTAAGTTTTGGCCAAGCTGGGTTGCCTGGCTCCTGTGCTTACGCCCTACGTTCCCGTTAGTTCGGTTAGGGCATAAAGGGAGCACCTCCGCGATTGTTACTGCCGGGTCATCCGGATGTGTACCTCAGACTGGGTGAAGCCGAAAGCTAGCGTTCTTAAGGGAATATTCGGTCGGCGAATTAAAAATGTTTCGACATTCACTCCATTGTGAACCCCAGATGTTACTTACTCTTTGATGTTTTTCAATCACAGTTCAGACATGCACATTAAACGCTTGCACACCCAGGGAAAGGAACACTTAACGGAACTATTTTCTCAGGAAGATATTTCTTACATGATGTAATATAACATAACTAGCCGGATACACATTGTCTATTCGAGCAAGTATGACCCCTACGCCTGGTTCCCATGCATACCCCAGTATATTCTATCGGTAGGGTATTCGAAAACACTCTGCACCTTCAGGTCCAGAGGTTGAAGCGAAAAGGTCGGGGATGGCAATTGTCTTTATTATCCAGCTAGAAGGAAGTACATAATCACCCAAGACTCAAAGACTTCCTCTTCTATACTGCCCAATAGGCGGTCTAACTTACAATCCTGTTGGGAATATCTAGCGGCCACTTCCACTTGGTCATATAATAAAATAACGGGAATTTCTTCCCCATTCGACCCTACCGGTCCAACCCAGGCCATGTGATTCGGATCTAGCTTGGTATACCGCATTTTCACCATGGCCCAGGCCTCTCGAGCACCCTCTCGGCAAGCCGATATCTGACACAGTCGGATACGCTACCGCGCTCCCTTGAATAGCTCTACCAGCTTCTCCATGCTTACTGGAGGGGAGTCGGATGGCCATAAGGCCTTGGCCACACTCTGCATCACCAGCCGAGCTTGCTCGTGCAACTGCTATAGCCCTTGTAGAAGATCACTTGATGATCCAGACACCTCCTCTTCGGGGCGGTTCGTCAATACACCTGCTGTTACAGCTATATCAGCTACTGTTACCTCCAAACTGTTATAAGATAAAAGCGGCCACCTACTGAATATGCCGCCTCGCAGCTTCTTGTTCTCCTTCACAGAGTCAGCTAGCTGGGCTCGCACATTTTTCAGTTATTCACCCAGCTTGGTGTTCTAATCTTGGAGTTTCTTTTTATCTTGAACGACATTTGTTAATACACACTCGCTCGCTGCTAGTAGCTTTTTGGCTCCGTGTTCTTCGCCTCGAGCGGCATCCAGCTGCTCTCGTAATTGGTCTAACGACCCAATACAAAGATAAGCACCCAGATTCACACTATCAGTGTATCATTCTGAATTCTCGATAGAAGTAAATATTACCGGGAGATGCCTTGTATTTCTCTAGTTCGGCATTGGCAGCAAGCAGCCGTCACTGACACTTTTCTAGTTCCTGAGTTAACAGGGTGTTCTTCTCCGTAAGCACCTGGTTGTACATTGATCCTTAAATCAGTTGTTTCAAATCCTTTAAGTCTTGGGGGCTACTGGCATATGCTTATCATTGTCAGACAAAACAAATTTACCTGCACATCTTTCAAATGCTGCTTTGTGGCCCTGTTAAGCCCATCTCGAGCAGCTCGGATGTATGCATTAGCCGAGTTGAAGGCGTTAAACAACTCTTCTGAAAATCCAGGGTCTTGTAAAATGGTCCGGCGGCGATGATGATTCATGGCACTCTCCACTTCCGAGTTAGTGACGGATACATCATCTGAGTCCTTGGCTGGAGGACAGTCCGGCATCGCCCCCGCATCAGCCACCGTCTTCACGGCAGGGTTTGAGTCCTGGCTGCGGGAAGTACGGCCGCTCGAACCTCCGGATATAGTCCAGCGCACCTTTTTCCTCACACATGGAAAACGGGAAGGTCACGGTTGGATGTGACTGCCCAGGTGCATATTGGCAAATTCATACCTCTTCGATGAAGGCCCGGCGTCCTTGTTTTTTTCCTCTTGGAATGCTCTCCTGGTGTGGGGGACGCTCTCTTTGGAGATACCACCGCAGCGGTATGGTGCACTAAACGCTTCCCCTTTTGAGCACAGAACAGTGCGGTGGGTAAGAAGGAAGAAGATATCTCTTCTGGATAAGGTGTCTTTAGATTACTTATGTGTGAAGCTGGCAGGAGGCCGGGGTAATCGGCGATAATGGGTACATATGTACCGTCATAGCTCATCTGATAGAATATTCCCTCCTCAAGCTCCACAAATATGTCCAGATCTTCTTCATATCCGGGGTCAAGATCCCTATTACGATTCTCCGGTTGGGGGGCAGGGTCATGGATCCGCTCGACAGCCTTTCGCCATTCCTGTTATGAGAAGATAAGATGCTGCCTGTCAACAAATGATCCAGGTACAAGAGTAAAGTCCGTCCCGATATTGGAGACGGCTGAATTCCTGCTTTTCCCCTTTATACAGCTCGGCTAGAATCTTGGCTAGAGCGGCGGGGGTCTTCGGGCCCTTTCAGCCATAACATGAGGCGTTGTCTTCTCCTTTATAATGCCACATGGGCAGTCCTCGGTATTGGAGTGGCTGGACCCCCCGCGTTATAGAAATCGCCATCACCTTGACTATTGACAATCTGGACTGGGCAAGCGTCTTGATCTTGCCTAGTAGCAAGTTGATCTTCGTGCTATCCTCTTCCTCGAGGCTCCGAGGATGCCAGCTATGGCATTTCTTCAGCGGAGCATTTGAAAACTCGGGGAGGCCAATGCGGACGGGGTCAGGTAGAGCGACGTTGTCAATGTATGACCATTCGTAAGACCACTCTTAGGGAGCTTTCTTCGGCGTGCCGGACAGGTATCCGGTCCCGGCGATGCGTGCTACGTCTTGAGCTTGCGTTGGTTTTCCCCGAAGAAGAAGGGATGATGCAGCAGAGTAGCGTAAGTATTTCCCTCAGTTTTTGAGAACCAAGGTATCAATCAAGTAGGAGGCCACGCGCAAGTCCCTCGTACCTGCACAAAACGATAGCTACTCCCAACCAACGCGATTAGGGGTTGTCAATCCCTTCACGGTCACTTACGAGAGTGAGATCTGATAGATATAGTATTTTTGGTACAAAGATGCAAAGTAAAAAAGCAAAGCAAGATTAAAGTAATGGAGATTGATATGATGAGAATAGACCCGTGGGCCATAGGTTTCACTAGTGGCTTCTCTCAAGAGCATAAGTATTCTACGGTGGGTGAACAAATTACTGTTGAGCAATTGACAGAATTGAGCATAGTTATGAGAATATCTAGGCATGATCATGTATATAGGCATCACATCCATGAAAAGTAGATCGAAACGATTCTGCATCTACTACTATTACTCCACTCATCGATCGCTATCCAGCATGCATCTAGAGTATTAAGTTAAAAACAGAGTAACGCTTTAAGCAAGATGACATGCTGTAGAGAGATAAACATGCAATATGAAATAAACCCCATCTTGTTATCCTCGATGGCAACGATACAATACGTGCCTTACTGCCCCTTCTGTCACTAGGTAAGGACACTGGCTAAGCACTTCTCCCATGGCAAGAACTACCAATCTAGTTGGCCAAACCAAATGGATAATTCGAATAGACTTGCAAAGATAAACAATCATACATAAAAGAATTCAGAGAAGATTCAAATATTATTCATAGATAGACTTGATCATAAACCCACAATTCATCGGTCTCAACAAACACACCGCAAAAAGAAGATTACATCGAATAGATCTCCACAAGAGAGGGGGAGAACTTTGTATTGAGATTCAAAGAGAGAGAAGAAGCCATCTAGCTACTAACTATGGACCCGAAGGTCCGAGGTAAACTACTCACACTTCATCGGAGAGGCTATGATGATGTAGAAGCCCTCCGTGATGACGGCCCTCTTCCGGCGGAGCTCCGGAACAGGCCCCAAGATGGGATCTCGTGGATACAGAAAGTTGCGACGGTGGAATTAGGTTTTTGGCCCCTGTTCTGATTGTTTGGGGGTACGTGTGTATATATAGGAGGAAGAAGTACGCCGGAGGAGCAACAAGGGGCCCACGAGGCAGGGGGAGCGCCCTAGGGGGGGGGGCGCCCCCACCCTCATGACCACCTCTTTTGTTCCTTGGAGCAGGGTCCAAGTCTCCTGGATCACGTTCAGTGAGAAAATCACGTTCCCGAAGATTTTATTCCGCTTCGACTCTATTTGATATTCCGTTTATCCGAAACTCTGAAATAGGCAAAAAACAACAATTCTGGGCTGGCCTTCTGGTTAATAGGTTAGTCCCAAAAATAATATAAAAGTGGAAAATAAAGCCCAATATAGTCCAAAACAGTAGATAATATAGCATGGAGCAATCAAAAATTATAGATACGTTGGAGACGTATCAATGCGCCACACTTCAGCTCCCCCACTTCAAAAATTGATCCACCTTGATTGCGAGGTACGAGGCAGAATAGTCTTCTCCATAAATCGAAATGGGCCTCGCAACCCAGGAATAGTTCGCACAAAGCGACATAACCCACAATGTGGAGGATGGAGCCGGGGGTGAGATTGTGCAGCTGGAGGCCATAGTACTCCAGCAACCCTTGGAGGAATGGGTGAATTGGAAACCCCACTCCCCTCAGCAGATAAGGGCCGAAGCACACTCGTTCTCCCGTAGACGGATTGGGAGAATCCTCCACCTGGGTTTTGTCGTTGAAGGAAGTTAACCCTGCTCGAACAGGGACCAAATCTACCAGAGGGAGAAATCCCTGCATTTGCAACTTCGCCAATCGGCTATGGGACATAGAGCACCTCTCCCACTCGCCTCTCTCTAGGTTGGAACGGGGAGTGGAGCTGGGAATGTTGGCCATATTGGAATGGTCTTGCCTGGCGGTCTCTGAGGATTTTCTCTGCTTGGTGCCGAAAGGATCTGAGATCCAGGCTCTTTAAATAGATGCTCTTCCTTGCAGGGCAGGGGTGTTATTTGCAAAAAATACCCCGACTGTCCACATTCGCTCGACACGTGGAAAACGAGGACATTAAGCGCGCAGAAGCCGAGGGGAGACATTGGATCTACGACCAAATACACTACTTGGAAATCATTAAAGGAACCTGCCTTGCAATACTGAAGACAATCTATGTGCCGAACACCTCGCTATTGAAGACTGGTTCAGGGGCTACTGAGGGAGTCCTGGACTAGGGGGTCCTTGGGCGTCCGGCCTGTTATCTATGGGCCGGACTGATGGGTTGTGAAGATATGAAGACCGAAGATTGTACCCGTGTCCAGATAAGACTCTCCTAGGCGTGGAAGGCAAGCTTGGCAAACAACTATGAAGATTCCATCTTATGTAACCGACTCTATGTATCCCTAGATCCCCCGGTGTCTATATAAACTGGAGGGTGTAGTCTGGAAAGGGGATACTCAATACTGTAGTCATATAGGCTAGACTTCTAGGGTTTAGCCACTACGATCTCGTGGTAGATCAACTCTTGTAATACTCATATTCATCAAGATCAATCAAGCAAGAAGTAGGGTATTACCTCCGTAGAGAGGGCCCGAACCTGGGTAAACATCGTGTCCCCTATCTCCTGTTACCATCAACCTTAGACGCATAGTTCGGGACCCCCTACCTGAGATCCACCGGTTTTGACACCGATAGATGGGACAACCCACCAGGGGGCGCCAGGAGGCCCAAGCGCGCCCTGGTGGGTTGTGCCCACCTCGGGTGCCCCCCGGACCGCCTCTTTGCTCTATTAATACCCCCAAAATCCGAGAACCCTAGGGGAGTCGATGAAATATTCATCCAGCCGCCACAGAGTCCAGAACCACCAGATCCAATCTAGACAACATCACGGAGGGGTTCACCGCTTCCATTGGTGCCTCTCCGATGATGCGTGAGTAGTTCATTGCAGACCTTCGGGTCCGTATTTAGTAGCTAGATGGCTTCATCTCTCTATCTTGATTCTCAATACAATGGTCTCTTGGAGATCCATATGATGTAACTCTTTTGCGATGTGTTTGTTGGGATGTATGAACTTTAAGTTTATGATCAGATCTATCTTTTTATATCCATGAAAGTATTTGAGTTTATTTGATCTATTTTATGCATGATCTCTTATAGCCTCATATTTCTTCTCCGATATTTGGGTTTTGTTTGGCCAACTTGATCTATTTATCTTGCAATGGGAAGTGGTGCCCGGTAGTTGGTTCAATCTTACGGTGCCTGATCCCAGTGACAGAAAGGGAACTGACACGTATGTATGGTTGCTACTAAGGATAAAAAGATGGGATCTTTATATACCGCCATAGATAAATGGATCTTGTCTACATCATGTCATCATTCTTATTGCATTACTCCATTTTTCCATGAACTTAATACAATAGATGCATGCTGGATAGCGGTCGATGTGTGGAGTAATAGTACTAGATGCAGGCAGGAGTCGGTCTACTAATATTGGACCTGATGCCTATGTTATGATTATTGCCTGGAAATCATCATAATTATTTGAGGTTCTATCAATTTCCCAACAGTAATTTGTTTACCCACCATTTGCTATTTTTTCTTGAGAGAATCCACTAGTGAAACCTACGGCCCCCGGGTCTTCTTTCTCATATATTTGCCTTTGTGATCTATTTTTCTCTTGCTTTTATTTTCAGATCTATTAAACCAAAAATACAAAAATACTTTGCTGCACTTTATTTTATTTGCGATCTATTATTTCAATCTATCACAACTTTCTCCCATCCACGCACCATTTGCGGCGCCGTTACCCGAAAGGGATTGACAACCCCTGTAACACGTGGGTTGCAAGGTGTTGTTATTTGTGTGCAGGGGCTGTTTACGTTTTGTTTCTGGGTTCTCCTACTGGTCCGATAACCTTGGTTTCATATTTGAGGGAAATACATACCGCCGCTGTGGTGCATCATCCCTTCCTCTTTGGGGAAACACCGACGTAGCTTCAAGCGACATCAATTAGCAGGCCGGCACATATAAGGCCTACTTGTGTCAGGTCCATTTAAGCCATAGGCCCATACGAGATGTGCCAATTCGGCCCGTTAACCGCCCATTAATAATTTAACACCATTGCAGCCTATCGTCAGTTCAAGCCCGTTAACAACCCGCTATATATTTGGGCTCAATATTGGCCTGATGTGGTTTCGGCCAGTTAACGACCCATTCAATGGATGGGCCAATTTTCAGGATGTACGTATTTCGGCCTTTTAGTGACCCATTTAGGTTTTGGGCCAATTTCCGACCCGGTGTGTCTTTCGGCCTGTTAACAACCCATAAATGAGTTGGGCCATTTGCAGTCGGACCTGAGTTTTGGCCTTTTAACGGCCCATGCTCTTCATGGTCAAATACCAGCCCGGTTTCTCTTTGGGACTGCTAAAGGCCCACAACACAGTTGGGCCATATATAGTACGACCCGACTTTCGGCCTCTTAGCGGCCCATGCTTTTCATGGTCTAGTACGAGCCCGTTGTCTCTTTCGGCCTGCTAAAGGCCCACAATATAGTTGGGCCATATGTAGCCCAACCTTAGTATCGGTCTGTTAACAGCCCGTGAAATCAAATGGGCCCACGTGTTGCCCGCTTCGATGTCGGCCTGTTAAAGACTCGGGAGGTAACATGGCCGACCATTAACTTTCGACCTGGTAATGGCCCATTAATTTAATGGGCCCACTAAAGTTCGAACATGTCTATAGGCTCAATTAGATAATTTGAGCCCATTACGACAAGCAATTATGCACAAGACCAAAACCGATCAATCAAAGGCCTATGAGAATTTTGGCCCCTGCGAGCCCATTAGCGAAGCCCATTAAGGGCAGTGGGCTACTTCCTTCATATAGGACCCATGACTATTCATGCTAACTAATAATTTAACTGATTTTTAGCTTCCTAGCGACCAGTTAGCTAGAATGCGAGGCACGCTAAGCAAAGGTACGACATACATGGAAAAACGTTGCACATCCAGCATATATTACAGGAAATTACATCCACTAGGCGATCAAAAATTGATGCCATTGCAAATAAATGAACAGAACCTTACGATCTATAACGTCACAATCTGCAACCTCAGCACGGATGACGCCCATAAGCATGTGAGCAAGTTCTTCCTTCTTTGCTACACTGTCTCTGAAAACATTGATTAGTTGTTGTTGCGCAAGAATGTGCACCTCTGATTCCTCCATGATTTCTACCGTTGCTTCAGCCAGTAATTGGTTCACAAACATACATTTTTTCCATTGCATTCAGGACAAAGGAAACTGAATAGATTCAGATGCCGATTTTGGCAGGCTTGTATTATTGATAGTGGAGAGTGTCTCGACCACTACATCAGAACATAAATTAGGAGGTGAACCAAACAGACTAATCAAGAGTTATTGCCATATTACCTGGCCTAGATTTAGTGGAAAGAAACAATGGGGTTGCCTTGCTGTTTTCAGAGTTTGTCTTCTTATTTTGAACAGCCTGCATGAAATTAACACACTAGCATTGCTATCATTGGCCAAGTCAGATAATAGGAAAGCAACATTGACACAACGAATGTTTGGGCAACCAGACCACACCAGCCTACACAAAATTAACACAATATGGCACAACTATCATCATCTAGGTAAGGTAATACGAAATCAACATTGACACAACGAATGAATGGGTAACCAGAGCAACACTACAATTTAGTAATGTGCATGATATGAGATAGTACACTCATGCAGCTCAGTATGCAAAATTACCAGACAGTTTTCCTTCCAAAAAGTCAACATTGTCGCCTTTAATTATACAATTTGCTAAAACTAAATTTAGATCAGATAAAGGTTGGATTCACGCCGATTAAAAAAATACATGCTGATGTAAAAATATAGTGATATACAGTAGGTACTTACATCAGCATTGGAGCATAGAGAATTCCTGCAAGATACTTTCCTCGAATTCAATCCCAGTGAAGAAAGTCTTCTACCCTTTAAGCTTATTTTCCAAAAGAGAGATGGTTAAGAAAACTGTAGAAAATATGATCAGAATGCTATAAAATTTCATGATGCGAGGATACGCACACGCTTCTTAGAATGGAGTTGACAGATTTTTGCTGGACAGGAGCGGACTAGTTCTTTGGCCACTGGAATCTACTTATTATCAGTAGGAGTTGGGTTTCTCTGTGATGGAGCAATATCTATGAAAACTAGAGTTTGTTTACTATCTCCTGGCTTTGGATCTTTTGCAAATACCTTGTTTGTAACCCTTCAGATTCTAACATAGCCGTCTTCCCCTTGCATGCCTTATATAGAAGAATGTTGCTTCAATTATAAAACATGCTACAACAGAGAGATGGAATAGGTACTAAATAATAGAAAGGCATGACATATTGACATGTATTCCCACCATCCGAAAATAAATGGATGGGTCTAGGCGTATTTCAATCCTAGATACATCCATTTTTATCCATTTATGTGACATGTAATCCGTACTGAGGGAGTATGATGTAAAATCTAGGGATACGACAGGACAACAGAGTAAAAAACACTAGTTGAATGTAAAACTGTATGCTAGTGGAATACATACAGAAAAACACTAAGGGAACATATGCTTGTATGATTGTGTCGGATTTCGGGTTCCGCTAGACCCTTGAGGTTCGAACACTGGGGTGCACGCGGAGATTTCGCCTCCTACCTACCTGCACCCCTCCGCCTCGCTAAGATCTAAGAAATGGAAAGAACAACATGAATGACACATGGTTTATACTGGTTCGGGCCACCGTTGTGGTGTAATACCCTACTCCAGTGTGTGGTGTGGTGGATTGCCTCTTGGGCTGATGATGATGAACAATACAAGGAAGAACAGCCTCGCGAGGGTCTGCTCTTGGCTGGGGCGATGAACTGCTGGGAGGAGTTCAGTCACCCTTCTCTCTCTCTCTTTCCTTCTCTTTTCCTTCTCTCATCTTTTTTCTCTTCCCTCGTCCTTCTCTCGTTCTGTGGGTGGTTGGTCCTATTTATAGAGGCCCTGGTCCTCTTCCCAAATATCGAGCGGGAAGGGAGCCTACAATGGCGGGCTAATTTGAAGGGGGACAACTAGTACTAGCTATCCTGACAAAAGTAGTCTTCGCCTGCACAAAGCTCCGGTGGTGACGCCGTCTTTGGCTCCACAATGACCTCCGTCTTGCAGTCCTCCTGGTCTTGGTCTTGTTGCACCGAAATGGCAACCTTTGCCTGATGCCTCGGTACTCCATGGCCGCGCTTGCTCCCTTTGCACCAAAGAGGAGAGGAGGACGCTGCGCGGGCTGGCACCCGCCTGGCGCCCTTGGTCGTCATGGCTTGCGTCACGGGCACCTCGTGAGGTACCCCGCCTTGCTCTCTCCGCCTCCTCGTGAGCCAGCCTGATGAGGCCGTGCCTGAGGAAACTCCGCGTCATCTGCCCTGTGAGGCTTGGCCCCTCGCGAGGGTCTTGGGTCTGTGTTGGTGATGATGGGCCGTGCTGGGCCCCCCTTTGAGCCACGCCGTAGGCCGCAGGCAGGCAAGTCTGGGGACCCCCGTTCCCAGAACGCCGACAGAAGCCCCCGGGCCCAATGCGCGCCCGGACTTGGCCGTGCAGGGAGGCGAAAGGGCAAGAGCGAAGCGCCGCGGGCCCTAATAGCCTGCGGCCTTGGGCGCCGCTTGGCGGTTGATTGGACGTGGGCGTCCCCACTTCCCCATGGCGCCTCGGCAACTACACGGATTGGACAAGTCCCTACATGCAAAGCAGGTCATGATTACCTACGATCGTGGAGGTCGATGGTTGGCCTTCGCTGGCCATAACTACGGAACGGTGTGCGCCCTTCCAGTTCATCCCCCCTTGCTTCTCCTTCTTTCCCGGTCCTTGCTTCGTCTTGCTGCGATGGCTCCGATCCGCCGGTTCTCGACGGCATAGAAGGGAAAGGCTCCCTGAGAGGAACCTGACCCGCACCCCCCGACGAAATGGCTCGTCCCCCGTGGCCTGGACGAGGGGGCCCATCAGGTGGTGCCGAGGCCTTGGTGCGAGCGGGCACCGCCGGGGTTCCCGCTTCCCTTGTATGCCCACATCAAGGGCCCTGAAGGAGCTGATGCTGATCGCCACGGGCGGCGCCGCCGTCGGCGCCGACGGGTCACGAAGGTGTGGGTCGTCCCCCCTGGGGTCCACACCGAGGGCTCCTCCCGAGAGCTCGTGCTCCACGTCTCCATGCCTCCTTAGTCTTGGATTCGCCTTCCTCCCTTCTTCGCCTCCATCGTCCGGCAGGTGGAGCCCCTGGAGCTTTGGCTGCAGCACGCCGGCTGCAGCACCCTCGCGACCGAGGCAGAGGTCGCGGTTGTTGCCCTGGGCGAGGTCTTCATGACTCGAGGCTGGGGCGAAATCGCCCGGGTTTGCAGGACAAGAGGCGCCTTCGCGACCCACTTGGAGTACGACGGTGCTTCGGTGATGTTCTTCAAGGTCTTCGATGCGAACGGGCGCCGGCTGGAGTGCTGTCCCCGGAGAGGTGGCCGGGACCCTGCTGCGGCGAGGACTGGTCCCGCCGACCGCTCCCTTGGCGGCTCCTCAGGCGGTGGAGGCGTCGGAGGTTCTAGCGAGTCCGGCAAGCTCTTTGCGACTCCGGAGAGGAGCGACGACAGCTACGAGCCCCCGAGCCGGCGCCGCTCCTGGAGCAGGGCGGCTCGTCAGGCCGCCGCCGACTCTGATCTGGATGGGGTTGGCGCCGGTACTTGACGGCCCACTGTTGATGATGGCGTCTTCTGCAGGGGCGTGCGTAGTTAGTGTCCCTTTAGGATCTGTTCCCTGTGAGGAATCAAAGACACGTCCCGTGGGGGCTTGTAAGGTGCCTATGATCCTGTTTTGTTAATACAACCCTTGTCGTAGAACTGTGCGAGTTGCTCATTCCGTCTTAGCTCTGTCCTCCCTTTCGAACCTCACGAGGGCTTGGTGCTCTGCACCGACAGGTCCCAGTCCCAAGGCGGCTTCAGCCGTCGCTGGTATGCCAGGTCGCGATGCCGTGGTCAAGGCCAGGAGGTGAGCGACCCAGAGTCCAGTAAGAGCCCCTGAGTCGCGATGCTCAGGAGGTCCCCTTTGGCGCTCAAGAAGCCGTCGTTCGGTGAGAAAGGAGAGCGGCGTCGTTAACACGGGATTGCATTAGGTGCGGGGGTGGTGCCACGGTAGCTGGTGCTTCCGGGTGGTGACTTATCTCGAGAATCAGGGGTCGCTCTCTGGCGTGTCGCCGGGTCCGTGCATCGGCAGGCGCGAGGTTGCTCGGCGAGGTCCTCGCGTGTCCCACCCCTCTCACCTTTGCTCCCCTTTCTGCTCTTCGTCCTCGGGTCCCGGCCCTCGAGCGAGTCTCAGCCGTCGCTGGTATGCCAGGTCGCGATGCCGTGGACAAGGCCAGAGGGTGAGGGCTGGAGAGCTAGTAGGAGCCCTGAGTCGCGATGCTCAGGCACCCCCCCTTTATCGTGCAAGCGGTTCGCGCGGATGAGAGCGAAGGAGACACCGCAAGGGCCTCGCCTAACACAGATCCTGTAGACCCATCATAGAAAAAACGAGGGGTTGCCACGACAATTAACAGTCAGCTGTTGGTTGCTTCCGAGGGGTACGAGGCACTGAAGGCTTGACGAGGTGGCGCCATGCAGGGCTGCCGCGGCCAGAGCTTAGCCATTCAGGTTTTTCGGTGTTGCAGGGACGGACCCATGCGCAAGCGTCGTGCCGTTTGAGAGAAGTTCCGTCAGTTGGCTTCAGTTGAGCCGGCAGCTAGGTCGAACACATTAGCCGTGAAGGAGTGGGTTCATTCAAATAGATGCTAGGAAGGCGGACATCACTGGGTCTGGCCCGAGCTACTTGTGGATCGTGCAGCCCGAGGGGCGCCCCCAACAAGGTAAGCTAACAACATGAAATAAAAGGGATACATGCCGCAGGGACGGACCCATGCGGCCTGGGAATAATGCAGCCCTGGGGGGCGCTCCCAGCTGGAAGTAAAACTTGAAAGATGTCACCTGATGACGTTGAGGACGAAGGGGTGTTGGTGTAGTAGACTCGGTGGGCTGCGGAAGCCGATCCTCACGAGCCCCTAGGCCCAGGGGCCTCAGGAGGCTCCGGAGGCGCTGGTGGCTCCCTGCGGGCCATCTCCATCTCCGCCAGGGCTGCGGAACGCCTGGCCTCTTGTGCCTCCATGATGCCCCTCATGAGGCGCTGGTACGTGAAAGCCGCGTTCGGCAAGCCGTAAGGCATGCGAACGCAGCTGTGGGGTGGACCTCCGCATCGCCCCACTCGCGAGGGCCAGAGGCGCTCCAGAGAGGCGACTCGGTTGAGCCCTGGTATGTCGATGCAGACGCACAGCCCACCATCCTCGCTTGGATGGGGAGCCACTTCTGGTAGACGGCGGCCGCCTTTCATGACCCTTGACTCCTGTAGCTCCTGAATGGCCATGCTGACGAACTCCTGAGGGTCTGGCTCTCCTTGCCTTACTCCTTCTTGAGGGAAACGTGCTTCAAAGCACGCCTCCATGCGGCGCCCAAGCACCTCCCTCGTGTCCCTAGCCAGGTCGGTGGCCCTCCAGGGAGAGCCCCCGAGCCCTGCTTGAGGAGGGCGCCGGGCGCGCTTTCCTATGCAACGGAAGGAGGTTCCCCCCTGGGCAGGCACGGGCCCAGAGGGGCCTGCCTCCTGAGGGGCCGGGCCGGACAATGTCTTCTTCTTCTTGGGGGCGGTGTCGGGAAGCCTCCTACTTCCGTGATCCGGGTCTTCCAGCGACGCGGCCTGAAAGGCTCGTTCCAGGGAACACACCGCGTCCGTCTCTTCATAGGGCACCGTGATGACTCCGCCACTTCCTGGCATCTTGAGGACGTTGTAGCCGTGGTGAGTTATGGCCTTGAACTTGGCTAGTGCCGGGTACCCAAGGATGGCGTTGTACGGCAGGTGAATGTGAGCGACGTCGAAGTCGATGAGCTCAGTGCGGTAGTTATCGCGTGCCCCGAAGGTGACAGGGAGGCGAACCTGCCCAATCGGGACCGTGGAGCCGTCGGTGATTCCGGAGAAGGGCTTGGTTGGCTGAAGCTGGCTGTAGGGCACTTGGAGATTGTTGAATGTTTCCACGGACAGGACGTTGAGCCCTGCCCCTCCATCGATGAGGGTCCTGGTGACCACCACGTTGCAGATGATTGGAGAACAAAGCATCGGGAGGACTCCGGCTGTAGCCGCACACTTGAGCTGATCTGCTGAGCTAAACGTGATGGCGCACGCCGACCACCTGAGAGGGCGCGTGGCTTCAAGCCTGGGGAGGAGTGCATTCACTTCACGGGTGAACTGCTTGAAGATGCGTTGAGAGGCTGGGGCCTGAGCCCCGCTTAGGATGTAGGCGATCGCGCGCGGCTCCGGGAAGCCCCCAGCCCCGTCGTCTTGGTGGCGGTCCTCGTTTCTCCTTGGCTGCGGCGGCAGCGGAGGGAGGCCTGCGTTGCCATGCGGGCGATCCTCGCAAGGCTGATCCCTCCAGTCTCCCTCGCGAGGCGGGTCTTGCCAGCGATCCTCGCGAGGTTGATCGCGCCACCCTTGGCGCGGGCCACGGTCTTCCCAGCGTCCTACGTTCCTTCCTCCTCCTCGACCGTAGCCCCGGTCACCGCGGTCGGGGCGACGGCCGATCCTTCCTTCTCACATGGCTCGGAGCTCTTGACATTCGTTGGTGTTGTGGGTGTGGAGGTCATGGTACACACAGTACCGGCTGCCCTTGGAAGGTTCGGGCTGATCTCTTCCCCGCTTGGTGTCTGGTTCTGCCGCGAGCACGGCAGCCCCCTTGCGCTTCACGTCCTTGGCCTTGGGCTTCTTCCCTTCTAGGTCTGCGGCAGGCAGCTCGAGGAGGGAGAGACGCCCTTCCTCAGCCCTAGCGCACTTGGTCGCCAAGTTGAACAGCTCCAAGGAAGTGCACAGGTCTTCATGCATCGCCAGCTCCTCCTTCATCTTGACGTCGCACACGCCGTCGGAGAAGGCTGAGATGATGGCCTCCTCAGTCACCTTGGGAATCTTGAGGCGTGCGTTGTTGAAGCGCTGGATGTACTTCTGCAGGGTCTCCCTGGATTGTTGCTTGATGCGGCGCATGTCGCTCACGGCGGGTGGACGGTCGCGAGTACCTTGGAAGTTGGCGATGAAGCGGGTGCGCATCTTGTCCTAGGAGGAGATTGTGCCTGGAGCCAGGTTCAGGAGCCAGGTGCGGGACCCGTCCTGGAGCGCCATGGGAAACCAGTTCGCCATGACCTTCTCATCTCCATTGGGAGCTTCGATGCCCAGCTCGTAGAGCTGGAGGAACTCCGCAGGGTCAGCCGTGCCATCGTAACGAGGAGGCAGGCCCGGCTTGAACTTGCCGGGCCTCGCGACGCTGTGTAGCTCGGTGGTGAAGGCACGGCAGCCTGCTATGGCCACGGGAGGCTTTGGGTGACGGAGAGCTTGGTCTTGCATGTCCCACGCGCTGCAGCTGGGTCTTGACGTGCGGGAGCAGGAGCATGGTCGCGACGCGCTGGAGCAGGGTGCTCCCGGGCAGCTTCTTGCGGGCGAGGGACTTCTTGGCAGCTCTGCTCTTGCCGCGCTGGCACCTGACGGAGCGGGTTCCGCCCAGGGGCCACGCGCCTTGGAGCCATTGCGCCTTCTTGTGGAGGAGGCGGCAGGGCGCCGCCGGAGCTTCGTCGCCCGCGCGGGGCGGGGTGCGGTGCAGCGGAGCGGACGGCGCAAGAGAGCCCCCTGCAGCGCGGACGAGCTCGGCGACGCGGTCGAGCCATTCTTCGTAGACGTCGTCGACGGGACGGTAGCGTAGGAGCTCGTTTGCCGCGATGAGCGCAGCTCGAGCCTCCATGGGTGCGCGGAGCGCGCGGGATGAAGAACCAGCTGGGGTGAGCGAGGGAGTAGCGGTGCGGCCGTCTTGCCGCACGGACGAATGCTGAGACGATGCTTGCTGCTTGTCCCCCGCCGGGCCGGTGGAGGCGTTGACGGCAGGTGACGGGGAACGGCAAGGACGCCCACCGACAGGAGCCGTCTGGGTGACGCGGGAAGCGAGAGCGGCCCGGCGCTCGACGCGGGCCCGACGAGCGTCAGACATGGGCGCGATGGTCGGAGGAGAACGGGGCGGTGGAAGACGAATTCCGGCGCACCCCTACCTGGCGCGCCAAATGTCGGATTTTGGGTTCCGGCAGACCCTTAAGGTTTGAACACTGGGGTGCGCGCGGAGATTTCGCCTCCTACCTACCTGCACCCCTCCGCCTCGCTAAGATCTAAGCAATGGAAAGAACAACACGAATGACACAGGGTTTATACTAGTTCGGGCCACCGTTGTGGTGTAATACCCTACTCCAGTGTGTGGTGTGGTGGATTGCCTCTTGGGCTGATGATGATGAACAATACAAGGAAGAACAGCCTCGCGAGGGTCTTCTCTTGGCTGGGGCGATGAACTGCTGGGAGGAGTTCAGTCACCCTTCTCTCTCTCTCTTTCCTTCTCTTTTCCTTCTCTCGTCTTTTTTCTCTTCCCTTGTCCTTCTCTCGTTCTGTGGGTGGTTGGTCCTATTTATAGAGGCCCTGGTCCTCTTCACAAATATCGAGCGGGAAGGGAGCCAACAATGGCGGGCTAATTTGAAGGGGGACAACTAGTACCAGCTATCCTGACAAAAGTAGTCTTCGCCTGCACAAAGCTCTGGTGGTGACGCCGTCTTGGGCTCCACAATGACCTCCGTCTTGCAGTCCTCCTGGTCTTGGTCTTGTTGCACCGAAATGGCAACCTTTGCCTGATGCCTCGGTACTCCGCGGCTGCGCTTGCTCCCTTTGCACCAAAGAGGAGAGGAGGACGCTGCGCGGGCTGGCACCCGCCTGGCGCCTTTGGTCGTCATGGCTTGCGTCACGGGCACCTCGTGAGGTACCCTGCCTTGCTCTCTCTGCCTCCTCGGGAGCAGCCTGATGAGGCCGTGCCTGAGGAAGCTCCGCGTCGTCCGCCCTGTGAGTCTTGGCCCCTCGCGAGGGTGTTGGGTCTGTGTTGGTGAAGATGGGCCGTGCTAGGCCCCCCTTTGAGCCACGCCGCAGGCAGGCAAGTCTGGGGACCCCCGTTCCCAGAACGCCGACAGATTGGGAAACTAAGGGCATTGCAACAGACCACTAGAACAACACTTGAATTTAAAAAACATGGTATGGTAGACAGATGAAGTACATACTGATGAATAACAATGCATAAGATATTCATAAGCATGATGTCCAAACTAAGCAGATGGCATTGCGATAGAGTAGAATGACAATACTTGAATTTGAAAACATGTTATCATGAATGGAATAGGTACTAAAAAACAGGAAGGCATAACATATTTAGATGCATGATCAATAGAGTAGATGCACTCCAGTACATTATATGCATACCGTACCCATATTACGTGCCAAGTTAGAGCAAGGACCTTGTGGGGTGAATAGGATTCATCATCTTTCTGCAAGTCCTTTGAAGAACTCCCTTTACATGTTCCATCATATTGGGTATCATTGACGTCAAGTTTGTTGGCCGTTACATTGCTCCGTGAGGTTCTTGTGGATATATCAGTGTGTGCAACTATATCTGACATGCATGGGAGACAACTAGTAGTTAGATTTATGTAATGAGTGCCTGTAGGAGACGACATAAATAGTAGGACTAGGGTTAACTAGCAGCAAGAGGTCTCAAAAACTAACGACGTAACACAGATGAAAGCTACAGAATATGTATCATTTGTACTCGAGGTTAACTAGATGGCACACGAAAGTATGAAAGAACAACATAGGTAATACTAGAAGTGGTATAATACTATAATCACCAGCCTGTGGGATAGCATTGGCTGATGGATGATAACTATGGAACAACTTTTCCTAAAGAACAAGTCTCTTAGCTGAACCATGGAACATCGTTAACTCCTGAACAAGACCCGTAAGTGATCAGCATGAATATACAGTGAAATGTGATAATCTATTTTCCATGCTTAGATGAATAACAAAACCATAAATGTTGCACACAAGTAAGTTGAGGGTTCAACCTATATGGCCGCCACCCATAGGAGTGAACATCATGTGCTGACTTGTCGATGGCCCTACAGTTGTTGTGGTTGTCCATGTCGGGCACACGCATTCGATGCAGGGAACTGTTGAGTGGGCACTATAGCTCACTTCTCGTGTATGCTTCCCTTGTTGGAGAAGCTACGATGAGAAGGAAGATGGTGTAGCTGAAGATGCAGAAAACACATAATGTTAAGAACGGCACATATCTCTGATCTGAAGAAATACCCTAAGAGATCAATAGTAATGTACGAGAGTGGTCACACATCTGTTGACTGAAGACTAAATTGGGGTCACATGATTTTATTTTAGTATGGTACTGTCTGCTCTACGCCGGATGGCTTGATGGCCGTCTTGTGCCTCCCGGCTGACACTGTTCAGAATGTTCCCCAAAGAGCCAGCGACCACCGGCAGAGTAGCCTGCCTCCGCCGTCCGTGGCCGCGAGAGCCCCGACCAAAACCCCGCTCCCCGCCCTACCGCACTGTCGTGGTTGCGCCGCCCCGGCCAATCCACAAAGACTCACCGTCATCCAGATCCGGCGGCAGCAGTACCTTCAACCCATGCAACTATAAGATAGCCATCTAAGCACTGCTTCCACGGTGAACTTGCACCCCCGCACCCTTACGTTATACACCAGCCAACTGGCAGCCTAGGAGCTCTGCTGCCTCGAGGGTGCTGCTTCCCATTGGGAATCGATTGGCCCACAATAAAAATCCAGACAATTGATTCCTAAATAAAGTGATTTGAGATGAGTGTAAGACCTATCTTGTGGCCTAGTGAAGTAGGTAGCTCCAGCTGCTGAGTCAGTGAGGTCGGTGCTGTTACGGTGGCTCCTAGCGGCAAGAAAGCATAGAGGTCGCGATGGTCGACAGCTATGGGGAAGCAGCGCCGGGGCCCTGGACGCATCCCAAGTTGGAGCCGCTCCAGCGCCATGCACAACAGCGGGAGTGAATCGGCTCTGGAACGGTCCATGCAGCCGTCGTCGATGCAGCTCCAGCAGCACGGAGTAAGAGGCACACGGTCCAGTGCACGACGGCAAACAGACAGTGTCTCCGGCATGGGGGAGGAGGGCGGTGGTGAATTTGGTGCGATGGGGGTGCCATGGAGAAGGGGCTAAGGTTTCGCGGCTCGGGAGAAGGGAGCTTCTGGTGAGAAGGTGATTTGGCGCCCACGAGGTATGAATGGGGAATTGGGAGGGGGAACCATGTCTTACGGATGCATTTGTCTGAAATGTGGGGGGGGGGAGTTACAGTTCTACCCCTTCCTTTAGGCTTCCGGGCTTGGCTCTGTGTACTGAGGGTTGGGGATAGTAGAGTAACTTTGCTTCTCCCAAATAGTGGGCGTGAGCGATTTCGGGCGAGGAGGGCATGTTTTGAAATAGTGGGCGCGAGCGATTTTGGGCGAGGAGGGCCTGTTCTAAAATAGTCGGCGCGAGCGATTTCAGGTGAGGAGAGGGTGTTTTGCGCCCATGGTTTATGAATTATTCGGCACATGTCATTTCGGCCAAGGAGAAGGTGCACTTGGATGAAGTTACGAACCTACCCTCGATGTACAACGGGCAAATTGATGTGTGTCCCACATAGGCCGGTAATTTTGCGTCTCCCATTTATTTGCTCGGGTGAATTCCACCGAGCAGAGGGTGTTTAGCGGTTCATTCAAATTTTGGGAGAACGAGCATCCACGTCTACCTTACCAAGTTGATTCGAATCAAATTTTGAAATATTAGCTTGCCACTTCTTTTTTAGATGGAGAGATGATGATCAGGACTAATGTGTTTTTACATGCTCGTTGCTAACGATTTACTATATGACAAAAAGTTGACCCACTCAAAAATGGTAATAAAACCCAAAATGAAATATCTCAATTCAATGAAATAGCTCGTTCACCAGGTCAAAATAGTGAACTAGATCCAAAATTGAACACCTCAATCTAGTAACATGTTGTACAGTATTATAGTACTCCATGAACATGTTGAAAGTCAAACTAATGAACTTGTTTGATATGTATATCTCCGTTCATGTGTGGATTGCAGACGAAATGTTATCCAATTTAAATATTTGAATGCAAGTTTATATCAAAACATGGTTTATATCAGTCTTTGATGCATAAAACGTGACCTCCCCCTCTCTCGGACTCCTACTCTCTCTCTCGCCAACAATCTTCAATTCTATCGCACACTATGTATGATTCTCTAGTCCAAGCTAAATATCTTGGGTGCACTCATGGTATGCACACAAATGCCCTGGCTCGTTGCCGGTAACTCTCTCACGCACCACTCTGCCATCTTGGAGCTCTTCCCCCCTCTCTCTCAAACTCTCCATCTCCCTAGGTCACACATACATATGCATATCTCACTCGCACTCGATAGACCGATCTAAAACACTCTCTCCCTCGTTCTCTCTCCATCTCACATGGACACACACACAATCTCACGCTAGCCAAGTATGATGGTGTCTCACTCAATTGTAAGCACACGCAGTCCCCCCTATATGTATATGACTAGCTAATTCTTAGTCTCCATCACAAACATGCGCATGGTCTATCTCGATTTCTCTCGGGGCATCTTTCTATCGCACACACACCTAGTCCCTCGATATCCCACCCATATACTCCCCTCACGATCTCGAGGGGATCTCTCTATCACAAACACACCCTCTCTCCCTCCCCATGTGTCGATCTTCTCCATGTGTCTCTCTCGACCTTTGTCCCTTGTTGGCCAGACCACTATTGGACATGTGCTATAGGGGTGTCTCTCTCGATTGCAACTTGCAAACAATCACACACTAGCTATCTTCGTGTATCTCCTCACCTCGCTTTTCTATCTCGGAGTTGCATGCGTGATATGTTTGCATAAGAAACGAACACACACACACACACACTCTCTCTCTCTCTAATTTATCGTTTGTTGTCCCTTTCTCTTTCACGCACATACTCTTTTTGAAGACTCACTCATTCTCCTTCACACGCACTTGATATCTCTCAACTTAGGCACTCTCTTTGGTCCATAGCATATAGATTTATGGAAAAGTCAAACATCACAAAGTTTGACCATGTACGTGGAGAAAAACATTTACATCTAGAACGCCAAACATATATCATTAGATTCATCATGAGATGTAGTTTCGTATGATGTATCTTTGGTATTGTAGATATAAATAATATTTGCGTAAACCTGGTCAAATTTTCCAAAGTTTGACTTCTAAAAAAATTATATGCACTGCATTATCGAGCTGATGGAATATCTCTTTCCCCCTCTCAGCTATCTGACGCACCACTCAGCCATATCAGGGCTCCTCTATCTCTCGCAAACTTTATATCTCCCTGGTTCAGACATACACATATCTCGCTCGCGCTACGTAGACCCATCTAACACTCTCTGCCCTTGTTCTCTCTCTATGTGACACCCCCCCTAAGTACCATAATCCCTCACTCCATCATAAGCGCACGCACTCCCCCCTAAGTATGACTATCTCTCACTAGCCATCAGGAACACATGTATTGTCTCCTTCCATCCATACGTCTATCTCGATATCTCTCGGGGTATCTTCTGTCACGCACACACCTTGTCACTCGATCTCCCACCCATGTAGTCCCATCAGGATCTCCAAGGGATCTCTGTGTCACAAACATACACTCTCTCCTCCCCATGTCTGCATTTTCTCCATATGTCTCTCTCAGCCTCTCTCCCTTGTATGTCAGACCTCTCTTGGCCACATGCTAGGGGTCTTTCTCTCTCAGTTGCAAGCAACCACACACTATCTCCTCACCTCACTTCCGCTGTCGAAGATGCATGTGTGATATGTTTGCATAAGACACACACGCTTTTTCTCTACTTTATTGTGTGTTGTCCATGTCTCGTTCAGACACGCACACACACTTTTTTCAGTTACTCTTTCTATGTCACACACACTCTCTCTCTAGTTAGGTACTCTCTGACGTCCATAAGCATATGGATGTTCTGAAAAGTTAAACCTTAGAAAAGTTTGACCAGGTATATGTGGAGAAAAACATTTACATCTGGAACGATGATTAGATTCATCACAGCATGTAATTACTTCATACTATTATTTATCTTTGGTATTGTAGATATAAGTTATTTCTCTATAAACTTGGTCAAAGTTTCAAAAGTTTGACTTTAAAAAAATATAGGCACTACATTATCGAACGGAGGGAGTAGCTCTCTCTCTCTACTATCTCTCACTGGCCTCCCCTCTCACTCGAACTCTCTATACGGAGGGATTATATGGTTACTATTTCAGCGTATAGCTCCACATATTTTTTAGTTCACCGGTCAACTAGTCCACATGTTGCCTTGTCAGCTCGTGTTCTCTATCTTCATGTGCTGGCCCATGTGGCAGTGGGTGAAAATAAGTAAACTAGATGCCCATCTGACATGCGGCAAAGTAAACAAAGTTTGTCGGATGTGGGGTTCCGGCTAGCCCTTAAGGTTCGAACACTGGGGTGCATGCGAAGTCTTTCCCTTCTACCAATCTACGCTCTAGCTCGCTAAGATCTTGCGGACGAACTCGATGAACTCTCAACATAGAAAGACACAGGTTTTATACTGGTTTGGGCCAGCTTTGTGGTGTAATACCCTACTCCTGTGTGGTGGTGCTGGATTGCCTCTTGGGCTGATGACGAACAGTACAAGGGAAGAATTGCCTCCTGAGGTTGAGGTGTTCTTGTGCGTATGAAGTTGTGTGTCTCTCTCTCTTCTCTTTCTCTACTATGGTGGCTAGTCCTATTTATAGAGGCCCTGGTCCTCCTCCCAAATATTGAGCGGGAAGGGAGCCAACAATGGCGGGCTAATTTGAAGGGGGGAAGCTACTACAAGCTATCCTGACAAAAGTAGTCTTCGCCTCCACAAAGCTCTGGTGGTGACGCCGTCTTGGGCTCCACAATGACCTCCGTCTTGCAGTCCATGGTCTTGGTCTTGTTGCACCGAAATGGCAACCTTTGCCTGTGGCCTCAGTACCCCGCGACTACGCTTGCCCGCCTTGCACCAAAGAGGAAACAAGGACGCTGCATGCGCTGGCGCCCGCCTGGCGCCTGCCTGGTGTCGATCGTCATGGCTCACGTCACGAGAGCCTCACGAGGTTTGCCCCGCCTTGATATCTCCGCTCCTCGCGAGCCTGCCTGGCTAGGCCGCTCCAGAGGAGGTCTTGACGTCGTCCGCCTCGCGAGGCTTGGCCCCTCGCGAGGGTCTTGGGTGCCTTGTTGGTGAAGGTGGGCCATACGGCCTGCTGGCTTAGCCACGCCATGGGCCGCAGGCAGGCAAGTCTGGGGACCCCCGTTCCCAGAACACCGACAGTAGCCCCTGGGCCGAAGGTGCGCGCGGGCTTGGCTTCGCGGCGAAGCCAAGGGTCAAGTTTGGAGCACTGCAGGCCCCCAAAGCCTGCGACCTTGGTTGACGCGTGGCGGTTGATTGGACGTGGGCATCTCCGCTTCCCCATGCTACCTTGGCAACTGCTTGACCAGACAAAAGGCTGGAGCGGGCAGCACTTGCCTTCATTGCTTCTTCCTTGCCTCGTTCCAGATCCCCTTTCTCGCTCTTCGCCGCCTGCTACCTACATATCTGCTCCGGCCTTGCTCTGCATCTGCTGCTCATGGCGCCGCGCAAGGTCAAGACTTCCTCGTCTCCTGCTTGGTACGAGCCCGCTCTTGAGGCGCCCACAGTCATGGAGAAGAGCCTTGCCTCCGTGTGCCTGCTGACGGCGGGCGAGAGCAACGAGTGGGGGAAGAAGGAGCTCCGGCTTGCCTCCGACGAGCCGGAGCCTGAGGGGAGCACCTTCTCTCCCTTCTTCTCAAGCAGCGTTGCCATCAGTTTGGTTCCTCCCTTCTCGGATTTCTCTTATGAAGTCCTCGACCACTATGGGCTGCAAGCGTTGCATCTCCATCCCATCTCTGTCCTCCTCCTGTCCATCTTTGCCTACTACTGTGAGGCGTACCTGGGCGTGATGCCGTTCGTGGCGCTCCTGCGCCATTTCTTCTTCCTCCGCGTCAGCGAGGGCCACATCTCTAGATGCACCAACTTCGTTGCATCCGGCAAGGCCCACTCGATCTCAAGCACCGGGAAGAGGGCCGACAACATTCGATCCAAGTGGGTCATGGTAGACACCAAGCTCGCCCATCCGTGCCTGGTGTTGCCGACAGAGGCGCCTCGGCAAGGCAAGAAGTGGCCTACGGCGGAGCTTGTCGATGAGCGGGCATCGTTAGTGTTGGGGTAGATGACGACTGACCTGAAGCCGGGTAACGCGAGGGCGGCCAAAATAACGGGAGCGATGCTCCTGAGGGAGTTCTTGACGCTGCGGGTTGCCCCACTCCAGGAGAGCGCGCGCCCCTTCTGGGAGCTTGAAGGAGGGGTAACTAAGGCCCGCCTGAGGCTGGGGGACCTGCCTGACACCGAGCTGGACGCCGTCCTGCGCCTCATAGTCGGACACAACCAGGAGTACCCGCCTAGCGCCTTCATTCCCCTGTTCCAGCGCAGGGACCGGGAGGAATTCGTCACCACCAGGCCGACTTTTGATGCACGCGGGCTGGTGCCGCCGGTGTTTTCAGGAGCTCCTTCGGTGCAAAAACCGGTGCATGTGTCTTCTGGAGAATCCCGCGGAGAGGGGGAAGAGGAGGTGGACTCAGAGGAGACCCCGGAAGAGGTGGGGGAGAGCCCCCTTCGAGCAAGGCTGAGATTCTCCGCGCCCATCCTGATGACACCGAGGCCATCGCCTACCAAGGAGAGCAGGAGCAACCCCTCGTCCCGACGAAGGGTAGGTCGTCGCTGGTAGACCGTGGTGCCGCCTCCACCCCAACACCTCCTGGGGCTGGAGCCAGTTCTGCCTCTGCACCGCATGGCGCCGCCGGAGCCCAGACGCCTGCCCCTCAGGTCCCGATGCTGTCAGGCCTCAAGCTTCACAAGCGAAAGGTGAAGTACTTGGCGGTGGACCGGTAGGTGTCTCGAACTCCACTTTATCCCTGATGGTACATGTTATTTCCTGACACTCGCCTTTGGTTGATCAGGCCA
Source organism: Triticum urartu (assembly GCF_003073215.2). Classification (NCBI taxonomy): domain Eukaryota; kingdom Viridiplantae; phylum Streptophyta; class Magnoliopsida; order Poales; family Poaceae; genus Triticum; species Triticum urartu. The sequence continues at coordinate 196,452,185 of NC_053023.1, forward strand.
GCATCTTCGGCGAAGAAGAGGAAGGAGGGTACGGCGGTTGTGGCTCCCTCCGCAGAGCAAGGAGGCAACATCGCTTGTGTCTCCCAGCCCGTTCATCCTCGCGGGGCCAAGAGGAGCATAGCCGCGTGAAGCCAGCCCCCATGGCCCCGCTGGCTCCGGAGGTGCCGGTGCTTGGCACGGCTGACGAGGTCCCAGCTGCTCCGGGGCCCACGGTCTCCCAAGCCCTGGTGACGGTGCCACTTCCTCCTTCTACTGCACCTCCACTCCTTGGTTCCTCTGCTCCTGCGGCCGTCTTGGAGCATGCCTTTTCAGAGATGACCCAACTGCAGGCGGATCTCCTGAGCACTGACCTGCGCCTGGTGGCCGGGCGTCTGGAGTTGGCCTCCGGCTGGCTTCACTCTGACCTGGCGGTACGCGCGGCGCTGGGCCAGGCTGTTGTGGCTTTCGAGAGGGAGAAGCAAGGGGCCGTCGGTGCTGCAGCCGATTGTGAGGTGGCACTGAAAGACGCCTAGGCCGCCCGTAAACACTGCCAAGCACCGGAGGGCGAGTTGCAGAGCCTGCACGACAAGCATGCTGAAGAGGTACGCCACCGCCAATCAGAGGAGAAGGATATGAAGGCCTGGGAGGAGGCCGTCAAGAACCATGATGCTGAGCTGGCGGAGCTGGGGAAGGAGCAAGCTGCCGAGCGCACCCGGTTGGAAGAGCTGGAGCAGAAGATGGGGGCGAAGGAGGCCGATCTTGCCGCCAAGGCGCGAGTCCTGGCCTAAGACCATGTGGCCTTCGCCGATCTCAAGAAGAGATCTCGCGAGGCGCTGAGGACGCTCCACGAGCACGGCCTGCAGAGGTTGCTGGACACTGACGAGGACAGCCCCGCCCAGATGCTTCCTCTCGTGGTGAAGGAGCTTGAGGAGGTCATTGAGGGCCTCGGTCCCATGGTGGAGGCAGAAGCTCATGTTCTGTCCTTAGCCGCACTGACTCGCGTCCTCAGCCATCTGCACCTCCGTGACCCCAGCGCCTGCCTTGACGAGCTGCTGGAGCCTATGGCCGAAGACCTCTGCGAAGCCGCCGCCGCAGCTGTTCAAGGTCAAGTGGAGGCTTTGCTGGGGAAGTTCCATGGCTTTGTCTCCGATCCTCTGTCTGGCGATGGCGCGGATCTTGCGGCTGGTGGTGAAGGTGAGAACATCGTTGCCCACGGGGAAGCACCTTCCGCAGGCGACGGTGACATCCAAGGGTGACCTGCGGCTATCCTTCCTGTTTTATTCCTGTGACATACATCGGGCCTCGTGGAGGCGTTTATACATTTCATTTGGTATTGTGAGAACAATATGCTTGTAATATTTGCTTCGAGATTTTGCATTTTCCTTCCTATTTTCTTTGTTTTGCGTCGGCAGAGCCCGACCCCGCGCATACCTCAACCGCCATTGGGCCGACCGGAGACCAGGACGGTCCAAGGAGTGAGGGGCTACGCGACCAGTTAGGCTCCTGAGTCGAGATGCTCAGGAGTCCCCCTTGACGTTCAAACAATTTCCATACCTGCCCTCGCCAGGGCCTCGGGAGGGGTGCGTGACGCCCAGGTCCGAGGGACCTGGTTGGGTGGCATGCACTTGGGCATGACCCGAGCGCAGCCCCCGTGCCCAGCCCCCTCGCGCGACTCTCTCGAGGGGAGGCGTCATGGTGAGGCTGGGCGCTAAGCTCTGGGCTCCCTGAGGTTGGTGCGACCGTGGGTCACCCTCAATTGTTTATCACCAGCACAGAGCATAGTGCTTCCGCTTGTGCGCGGGCATAGCCACTCCTCGGCAGTGTCGACAGCCAGCGCGGATCATGTAGCTTCCACTTGGGCGTGGGATGGGGGACCCCCTCTAGGGGGAGCCCCCGGGGCATGTACAGCCCCGCCCTGACACGTGGCTTGCACGACAGGGCTGCGAGGTGTATCTGGGCACTCGTGAGCCAGCACGGGACTCACGAGGCCCTACCTCAAGGCGAGTTGCACCTGGTCTTGAGTCTTGGTGACTGTATGTTCCTGCAAGGCAGTCAGATGCAAGCACTCTACGTCATCAGTTCCCAGTCCTCGAGCGAGCTCAGCTGCCGCTGGTATGCCAGGTCGCGATGCCGTGGTCAAGGTCAGGGGGTGAGGGCTGGAGAGCCAGTAAGAGATCCTAAGTCGCGATGCTCAGGAGCCCCCCTTTTGACGTGCAAGCGGGTTGCATGGAATAAACAGACCCGCGGCGGGCGGTGATCGAGCAGGTGATAGCAGTTGGCAGGTCAAGCATACAGAGCAGATCGGCTTGGCTAAATGTAGGAAGATACATGCCATTGGGCCTGGCCTGCGCGGCGTGGGGTTGATGCGGCCCGAGGGGCGCCCCCAACAAGGTAAGCCAAAGGCATAGCAAAAGGGATACATTCCACAGGGACAGACCCACGTGGCCTGGGAATAATGCAGCCCGAGGGGCGCTCCCAGCTTAAATGAACTTGGAAGATGTCACCTAGTTTTGTAGACGAAGCAGAGTTGGTGCAACCGAAGCCATGCGTTGAAGGGATGGCTCCTCATGAGCCACCGGGACCCTGAGCCTCGGGAGGCTCTGGGGGCTCGGGAGGTTCCCTGAAGACCGTCCTCATCTCCTCCGGAACGGCGCGGAACCTGGCCTCCTGTGCCATCAGGACTTGCCTCACGTTGTGCTGATAGGCCGACGCCACGCTCGGCAAGCCGAAGGGCATGCGAACGTAGCTGTGTGGTGGACCCTCATAGCGGCCCGCACGTGATGGCCAGAAGCGTTCCTGAGATGCGGCCCTATTAAGCCCTAGGATGTCGATGCAGGCGCGCAGCCCGGCATCCTCGCTTGGATGGGGGGCTGCGCCTTTTGAGCGGCCGTGGCCATGCATGGCCCTTACTTCTTGCAATTCTTCGGTGGTCTTGGTGATGAACTACTGAGCGGTGGGCACCCCTTGCCCTGTGCTCTCCTGAGGAAAGTGTGCCATGAGGCATGCCTCCAACTGGTGCCCAAGCGCCTCCCTCGTGAGGTTGGCAAGGTCTGAGGCTCTCTAGGAGAGAGCCCCCGAGCCCTGCTGGAGGAGGGCGCTGGGCGCGCTTTCCTATGCGATGGAGGGAGGCGCCTTGGAGTGGGCGCTGATCCTGACGAGGCTCCTGACATGAAGCCGCCTTCTTGGGATCCTGCACGGCGCGACAACTTCTTCTTGGGGATGGTCTCCGGAGGGCCTTCACTTCTGCTGCCAGGGTTGTCGGTTGCTGCAGCTTGGAAGGCGTGCTCAAGGGAGCACACCGCATCCCTTTCTTCACATGGGACCGTGATGATTCCCCCGCTTCCTGGCATCTTGAGGATGTTGTAACCATGGTGAGTGACTGCCATGAACTTGGCCAGGACCGGATACCCGAGGATGGCATTGTACGGCAGGCGGATATGCGCGACGTCGAAGTCGATGAGCTCGGTGCGGTAGTTCTTGCGCTCCCCGAAGGTGACAGGCTGTAGGATCGAAAGTATGTCTAGAGGGGGGGTGATTAGACTACTTGACCAAATAAAAACATAACCTTTTCCCAATTTTAGTTCTTAGCAGATTTTAGCTATTTTAGGACAAGTCAAGCAATCATCATACAATTCAAGCAAGCATGGAAAGAGTATATTGGCAGCGGAAAGTAAAGCATGCAACTTGGGAGAATGTAAAGGGAAGGGTTTGGAGAATTCAAACGCAATTGGAGACACAGATGTTTTTCCCGTGGTTCGGATAGGTGGTGCTATCCTACATCCACGTTGATGGAGACTTCAACCCACAAAGGGTAACGGTTGCCAGAGTCCACACAGGGCTCCACCCACAAAGGGTAACGGTTGCGCGAGTCCACAAAAGACACCCACCCACGAAGGGTCCACGAAGCAGCAACCACCCACAAAGGGTCCACAAAGAAGCAACCTTGTCTATCCCACCACGGCCATCGCCCACACAGGACTTGCCTCACTAGCGGTAGATCTTCACGAAGTAGGCGATCTCCTTGCCCTTACAAACTCCTTGGTTCAACTCCACAATCTTGTCGGAGGCTCCCAAGTGACACCTAGCCAATCTAGGAGACACCACTCTCCAAGAAGTAACAAATGGTGTGTAGGTAATGAACTCCTTGCTCTTGTGCTTCAAATGATAGTCTCCCCAACACTCAACTCTCTCTCATAGGATTTGGATTTTGTGGAAAGAAGATTTGAGTGGAAAGCAACTTGGAGAGGCTAGAGATCAAGATTCATATGGTAGGATTGGAATATCTTGGTCTCAACACATGAGTAGGTGGCACTTTCTCAGAACATATGAGTTGGAATGATGTGTGTGTTCTAATGGCTCTCTCATCGAATGAAGAGGAGGTGGAGGGGTATATATAGCCTCCACACAAAATCCAACCGTTACACAGTTTTCCAATCTCGGTGGGACCGAATCAACAAACTCGGTCGGACCGAAAATGTAAACCTAGTGACCGTTAGAGATTTTCGGTGGGACTGACATGCAACTCGGTAGGACCGATATGGTTAGGGTTTGGGCATAACGTAATCTCGGTGAGACCGATTACAAAAACTCGGTGAGACCAAATTTGGTAATTAGCTAACCAGAGAGTTGCTCAGGCAAACTCGGTGGGACCGATTTGCTCTTTCGGTGAGACCGAAAAGTTACAAAGGGGAAACACATAATTTACATTGCAATCTCGGTGGGACCGATTCACTCTTTTGGTGAGACTGAAAAGTTACGAAAGGGAAACAGAGAGTTTGCAATCCCATCTCGGTGGGACCGAGATCCCTATTGGTAGAACCGAATTGCTAGGGTTTGGCAGTGGCTTATGACAAGTGAAACTCGGTGGCGCCGGATAGGAAGAATCGGTAGGACCGAGTTTGGCTTAGGGTTTAGGTCATATGTGGATATGGGAAAGTAGTTGAGGGTTTTGGAGCGTATCACTAAGCACATGAAGAAAGAGGCTCATTAAGCAACACCTCATCCCTCCTTGATAGTATTGGCTTTTCCTAAAGACTCAATGTGATCTTGGATCACTAAAATATAAAATGAAGAGTCTTGAGCTTTTGAGCTTGAGCCAATCCTTTGTCCTTAGCATTTTGAGGGTTCCACTTTCACATCCATGCCATGCCATTCATTGAGCTTTCCTGAAATAATCATCTTGGAATAGTATTAGCTTAATGAGCTATATGTTGTTATGAATTACCAAAACCACCTAGGGATAGTTGCACTTTCACAGGCAGGTGGACCTGCCCTATCGGTGTGGCGGAACCGTCGGTCACTCCTGAGAAAGGCTTGGTTGGCTGGAGCTGCTCATAGGGCACTTGGAGGTTGTTGAACATGTCGACGGACAAGACGTTGAGCCTTGCGCCGCCGTCGATGAGAGTCTTGGTGACTTGCACATTGCTGATGACTGGGGAGCACAGCATAGGCAGGGTGCCAGCGGTGGCTGCGCACTTGAGCTGGTCTGCCGAGCTGAAGTTGATGGCGTAGTGGAACCACCTCAGCGGGCGCGTGGCCTCGAGCTTGGGGAGCGTCGCATTCACCTCGCGAGCGAACTGTTTGCAGATGCGCTGAGAGGCTGGGGCCCGAGCACCGCCTAAGATGCAAGCGATCGCACGTGGCTCCTGGAAGCCCCCAGCCCCTCGTCCTGGTGGTGGTCGTCGTTCCTTCTCGGTGGCGGCAATGGCGATCCTCCCGAGGCGGATCCCTCCAGGCGCCCTCGCAAGGTTGGTCCTGCCAGCGGTCCTCACGAGGCCCGTCGCGCCACTCCTGGCGCGGGCCACGGTCGTCCCAGCGTCCGCCTCCGCGTCCTGCTCCGCGGCCATAGCCCCGGTCGTTGCGCTCGGGGCGTCAACCGAAGCGTCCTTCCCGAATGGCTCTGAGCTCTTGACAGTTGCTGGTGTTGTGGGTGTTCAAGTTGTGGAAGGCGCAGAACGGGCGGCTGTTCTTGGATGACTCGGGCGGATCTCTGCCTCGCTTGGTGTTGGGTTCCGCTGCGAGCATTACTGCCTCTTTGCGCTTCACATCCTTGGCCTTGGCCTTCTTATCCTCCACTCCTGCAGCCGGCAGCTCAAGGAGAGAGAGGCGCCCCTCCTCAGCTCTTGCGCACTTGGTTGCCAGGTTGAACAGCTCCTGAGATGTGCAAAGCTCCTCGGGGATAGCCAGTTCTTCCTTCATCTTGACGTCACAGACGTTGTCTGAGAACACGAAGATGATGGCTTCGTCCGTGACCTTGGGGATCTTGAGGCGGGTGTTGTTGAAGTGCTGGATGTACTTCTGGAGGGTCTCTCCTGGCTGTTGCTTGATGCGGCATAGATCGCCCGTGGCCGGTGGGCGGTCGCGAGTGCCCTGGAAGTTGGCGACGAAGCGGTCGCGCATCTCGTCCCAGGAGGAGATCTAGCCGTGCTGCAGGTTCAGGAGCCAGGAACAGGCCCCGTCCTTGAGAGCCATGGGAAACCAGTTCGCCATGACTTTTTCGTCGCCGTTAGCCGCTTCGATGCTCAGCTCATAGAGCTGCAGGAACTCTGCGGGTCGACGGTGCCGTCGTATCGAGGAGGTAGATATGGCTTGAACTAGCATGGCCAAGTGACGCTACACAGCTCGGGGGTGAAGGCACGGCAGCCAGCCGTGGTCGCCGGGGCCCGCTTCTGAGGCGGAGCTTGGTATTGGCAAGGTGGCGCAGGGAGCGCCGGTGCTGCTTCTTGCGGCCACGGGATTTCTTGGCAGCTCCCTTCTTCACGCGAGGGTGCCGGGCACGATGGATCACGCGGCGGAGGTGCGCGCCTTGGTGCCATGGCACCGTCTTGGGGATGAGGCGGCGGAGGCACGCCCTGAGCCCCGTCGCCCGCGGCTGGTTGAGGGGGAGGCAGAGAGTGGGACGGCGTCGGAGAGCCCCCTGCGGCACGGACGAGCTCGGGGACGCGATCGAGCCACTCCTCATAGAGGTCGTCGATGAGGCGGTAATGCAGGAGCTCGTTCGCCGCGATGAGCGCGGCCCGTGCTTCCATTGGAGTGCGGTGCGCGTGCGACGAAGAACCAGTAGGGGTGAGAGATGGAGTAGCGGTGCGGCCGTCCTGCTGCACCGAAGGATGCAGCGAGGGCACCTGCTGCTCGTTCCCCACCGGGCTGGTGGCAGCGTTGGCGGCGGGGGACGGAGAACGGTGAGGTGGCCCGCCGACGGGAGCCGTCTGAGCGACGCGGGCGGCGAGGGCGGCCCGACGCTCAGCTCGAGAACGGCGAGCATCCGACTTGGAGACGACGGAGCGACGGACTGACGGAAAGGAAGCTACGGCGCACCCCTACCTGGCGTGCCAAATGTCAGATGTGGGGTTCTAGCTAACCCTTAAGGTTCGAACACTGGGATGCATGCAAAGTCTTTCCCTTCTACCAATCTACGCTCTAGCTCGCTAAGATCCTGTGGACGAACTCGATGAACTCTCAACATAGAAAGACACAGGTTTTATACTCATTTGGGCCACCGTTGTGGTGTAATACCCTACTCCTGTGTGGTGGTGTTGGATTGCCTCTTGGGCTGATGACGAACAGTACAAGGGAAGAATTGCCTCCTGAGGTTGAGGTGTTCTTGTGCGTATGAACTTGTGTGTCTCTCTCTCTTCTCTTTCTCTTCTATGGTGGCTAGTCCTATTTATAGAGGCCCTGGTCCTCCTCCCAAATATTGAGCGGGAAGGGAGCCAACAATGGAAGGCTAATTTGAAGGGGGACAGCTAGTACGAGCTATCCTGACAAAAGTAGTCTTCGCCTGCACAAAGCTCTGGTGGTGACGCCGTCTTGGGCTCCACAATGACCTCTCTCTTGCAGTCCATGGTCTTGGTCTTGTTGCACCGAAATGGCAACCTTTGCCTGTGGCCTCAGTACCCCGCGACTACGCTTGCCCGCCTTGCACCAAAGAGGAAACAAGGACGCTGCACGCGCTGGCGCCCGCCTGGTGTTGATCGTCATGGCTCACGTCACGAGAGCCTCGCGAGGTTTGCCACGCCTTGATATCTCCGCTCCTCGCGAGCCTGCCTGGCTAGGCCGCTCCAGAGGAGGTCTTGACGTCATCCGCCTCGCGAGGCTTGGCCCCTCGCGAGGGTCTTGGGTGCCTTGTTGGTGAAGGTGGGCCATACGGCCTGCTGGCTTAGCCACGCCATGGGCCGCAGGCAGGCAAGTCTGGGGACCCCCGTTCCCAGAACATCGACAAAGTTGAAACCACTCGGGGATGCACTCGCGCACACTTCTTCTGCATGAAGGATGCACTTGCGCACACTTCAGGACTGCATGGCAGCATGCATAGAAGGACGCACTCGCGCACACCCAGCACACAATACATACCAGCACATGTGTACACCTGCATCGTCACCGGCTGAGATGGACGGCGAGGCAGCCAACAAGCGGAGGCGGCTTGATCCTAAACAGCATCCGGCGAGCCTTGACGTCATCAGCAGCCTCCCTGATGACATGCTCGTCATCATCGGCCTCCTCCCCACCAAATCTGCCATGCGGACCACCCTGCTCTCCCGGCGATGGCGCATCCTCTGGCGCCGCATGCCTCTGCGATGGGGATTGCAAACACATGGCCGCAGTCTCTGAGATCCTTTCATCACACCATGGGCCAGCCAGACGCCTTGACATCGGCATGTTCAGTACCAATTGCAAGGTCCAAGCCAATTTCAACGAGTAGTTCTTATCCCCCGCCCTAGATCAGCTCAAGGAGTTCAGATTTGAAGCTGGACGATGTCGTTCTCTGCCGCCGTCCGTGCTCCGCCTCACGCCAAAGCTGCACCACGCTAGCTTCAGCTCCTGCTATTTTCCCCGGATTAATGTCGCGCTCTCCCTTATTCTTCCTCAACTCAAGCAGCTCAACCTCTTCGACGTTGGCCTCTCGAAGAAGGCTATGGAGCACCTACTCCGCAGTTGTACTGTGCTCGAGTACCTTCGTCTTCGGCAGATCCACGGGTAAATTAGACTCCACGCCTCGATGAATCTCCGATGGATTTATGTGTCTTGCTGGCCCTGCAACAAGACATCAATTGGGAAGAGATCACTCTAGCTGTTGCATGTTATGGTGATTGAGAATCCACCTTTCCTTGAGAGATTGCTTGTATCTGATCTAGAAGGTCCAACAAAAATCAGGGTCATTGACGCATCGAAATTGACAGCGTTGGTGTACTCGTCTCCCAAATTCTCCAAACTCTTTTATTGGATCCATAATCGTTCAAGTACAACACTCATCTTCTTCAATGTCTTCTTGAAATTCACATTTTTAAATTTCTTCTTGATGTATTTACGACTGTCATCCAGAAAATGATTCCCACAAGCTTAACCTAGTCTCTGTGCAAAATGTAGATCTTAGCAATAAAATCTATCGGCCCCAATCTGCATCAAGTTGTTGGATTCCTTACATGTTTTCCATGCACGGAGAAGCTACTCATCGAGGTGCAACTTCTTTCCTATTAGTAAACGGTAATCACAATGTAGCTCAATTTTTTCGTAATGTTCCCAAATTACGATGACAAGTGTAGTGTTCAAACCTGCATCTACGCACTGCACCGAAAGAAATGTTTTTAGTATATTTTCTCGCGTAATCCCCTGCATCATTTTTTTGTTGTATTACTAGTAGGCTAGGCTAGTCATAGTGGCAAGTAACTTAGACTAGTAACTCTATGGTTAGCCTAAGAGCAAGTACTACCTCCGTCCTGGTTTACTCTTCCTATTTTGTAGTATCAAAATTTGACCATAGATTTAACTGACAAAATTTTAATGCATGTCACTAAAAATTATATCATTGGATTCATATTTGAACATAATTTCAAATGGTATAATTTTTGGTGACATGCATTGACATTTTCTTAGGTAAATCTATGGTCAAAATTTTACACTAAATACGAGGTAGTAGAGTAGTGGGCTATAATGACCCTTCACTGTGTAGGCCAAAACATGTGCCAAATTCCCTTGTGATGCATTTGGCATTGATGCCTCTCCATTGCTCACCTGGTGCCCCAATTTGGATCACCTACTTTGCTCCGGTGCCAAATTAACTCACACAATGAAAAAACACTTGCGTGAGAGAGGGAGAGGACTGAGGCAATAAAAAAACACTTTTTGGGAGAGTGAGAGGCTGGTGTAGTTGGTTTGATTGATTTTTTTATACATGTGGGTCTGTGTGCACAGCGGTGCCAACACTCTCACATCGCTAGAGCGGTAATCTTTTGATTTGATATTGATGCGTATTATGTGGCATACCTTTGAGAAATATGGCATCGGCCACATAGTGGAAGACAACAAATGCCCAAGCTCTTAACGTGCTCCCAGGTAAATGAGAGGAAAGAGAGAGAGAGAGAGAGAATATCACTAGTGTAACATCCCAAATATTCAATTTGGATGTTATACATAGGTCATCATATGCATATCATATTTTATTTGCATTTTGTTGGTGATCCTAGAAATCCTAAGCAACTCAATGACCCAAGGAGAGAGTTGGGGATTTCAATTATTTTCATATTTGAATTTTCTCAAATTTGAAAAGAGGACCAATTTGGTTTTAATATTTTTCTCTCCAAATATTTTCAATATTAAAAACAAAAGAGAGAAGATAATATTACTTATTCAGAAGAGAAGGAATATTGGAGAATAAAATTTAAAATCAAATTTATATTTCATTTGGATTTTATTTGCTACTTTATTTGAATTAGAAAAATATTGCATTTTTGAAAATTGCATTCTTAGGCCAGAAAAATGTTCACTTTGTTCTAAATAACAGGTTTAGATGGTGAAAATTGTTTTTGGCATTTTTAGAATTTTTTTATATTTTATTAGGATTTTTTCTTCGGGTGAAACTTTATTAAAACAATCTTTTCCCTTGCCCGACTGGGCCGAAGGCCCAGCCGAGCAGCCCGCTGATACGTCTCCAACGCATCTATAATTTTTGATTGTTCCATGCTATTATATTATCAACCTTGGATGTTTTATATGCATTTATATGCTATTTTATATGAATTTTGGGACTAACCTATTAACCTAGTGCCCAGTGCCAGTTTCTGTTTTTTCCTTATTTTACAGTATCGCAGAAAAGGAAAATCAAATTGAGTCCAATCGACCTGAATCTTCACGGAACTTATTTTTGGAACGGAAGCATTCCAGAAGACTTGGGGTGTACGTAAGGGAAGCAAAGAGGAACGCACGACGCAGGGGGGCGTGCCCACCTTCTTGGGCGCACCCTCCACCCTCGTGGGCCCCTCGTTGCTCCCCTGACGTACTTCTACCTCCTATATATATCCATATACCCTAAAAACTTCGAGGAGCACAATAGATCGGGAGTTCCGCCGCCAGAAGCCTCCATAGCCACCAAAACCCAATATAGACCCGTTCCGGCACCCTGCCGGAGGGGGAATCCCTCTCCGGTGGCCATCTTCATCATCCTGGCGCTCTCCATGACAAGGAGGGAGTAGTTCTCCCTCGGGGCTGAGGGTATGTACCAGTAGCTATGTGTTTCGTCTCTCTCTCTCTCTCGTGTTCTTGAGGTGGTACGATCTTGATGTATCGCGAGTTTGCTATTATAGTTGGATCTGATGATGTTTCTCCCCCTCTACTCTCTTGTAATGGATTGAGTTTTCCCTTTGAAATTATCTTATCGGATTGAGTCTTTATGGATTTGAGAACACGTGATGTATGTCTTGCATGGGATACCCGTGGTGACAATGGGGTATTCTATTGATCCACTTGATGTATGTTTTGGTGATCAATTTGCGGGTTCCGCCCATGAACCTATGCGTAGGGGTTGGCACACTTTTTCGTCTTGACTCTCCGGTAGAATCTTTGGGGCACTCTTTGAAGTACTTTGTGTTGGTTTGAATAGATGAATGTGAGACTGTGTGATGCATATCGTATAATCATACCCATGGATACTTGAGGTGACATTGGAGTATCTAGGTGACATTAGGGTTTTGGTTGATTTGTGTCTTAAGGTGTTATTCTAGTACGAACTCTATGATAGATTGAACGGAAAGAATAGCTTCGTGTTATTTTACTACGGACTCTTGAATAGATCGATCAGAAAGGATAACTTTGAGGTGGTTTCATACCCTACCATAATCTCTTCGTTTGTTCTCCGCTATTACTGACTTTGGAGTGACTCTTTGTTGCATGTTGAGGGATAGTTATATGATCCAATTATGTTATTATTGTTCAGAGAACTTGCACTAGTGAAAGTATGAACCCTAGGCCTTGTTTCAACGCATTGGAATACCGTCTACACTCACTTTTACCATTAGTTACCTTGCTGTTTTTATATTTTCAGATTAGAAAAACCATTATGTACTATCCATATACCACTTGTATCACCATCTCTTCGCAGAACTACTGCACCTATACAATTTACCATTGTATTGGGTGTGTTGGGGACACAAGAGACTCTTTGTTATTTGGTTGCAGGGTTGCTTGAGAGAGACCATCTTCATCCTCGCCTCCTACGGATTGATAAACCTTAGGTCATCCACTTGAGGGAAATTTGCTACTGTCCTACAAACCTCTGCACTTGGAGGCCCAACAACGTCTACAAGAAGAAGGTTGTGTAGTAGACATCAAGCTCTTTTCTAGCGCTGTTGCCGGGGAGGTTAGTGTTTGAAGGTATATCTTTAGATCTTCTAATCGAATCTGTTTGGTTCCTGTTTTATCACAAGTTTAGTTTATTAAAGAAAACTACAAAAAATATGGAATTGAGTTTGCCTCATACGCTTCATCTTTTTAATATCTTCCGTGAGTATGATGGAAAGGAAAATTGTGCCAAAGTGTTAGAAGAAGAATGCATTAAAATGTTTGACACTAAATATTTGAATGATGAGCATGATTGCAATGTTGTTAGTATGAATTCCTTGAATATCCATGATGCTAATGATATGCAAAGCCACAAGCTTGGGGAAGCTATGTTTGATGAAGATGATATTTTTTGTCCCCCATGTTTTGATGAGCAAATTTATTCTGATGAAAGCATGCCTCCTATCTATGATGATTATTGTGATGACTTGTATGTTATAAAGAATAATGATATCCATGAAACTTTTCATCATGATTTTAGTTTTCAATTGGATTATTTCTCACATGATAATTATTTTGTTGAGTTTGCTCCCACTATTATTCATGAGAAGAATTTTGCTTGTGTGGAGAGTAATAAAATTTCTATGCTTGTAGATCATGAAAAGAATGCTTTAGGTTCTGGTTATATTGTTGAATTCATTCATGATGCTGCTGAAAATTATTATGAGGGAGGAATATATGCATGTATGAATTGCAATAATATCAAGTTTCCTCTCTATGTGCTTAAAGTTTTGAAGTTATGCTTGTTTTACCTTCCTATGCAAGTTGATTCTTGTTCCCACAAGTTGTTTGCTCACAAAATCCCTATGAATAGGAAGAGGGTTAGACTTAAATGTGCTAGTAATATTCTTCATGATTCTCTCTTTATGTTTCAATTCTTATCCTTTAGGTGAGCATCATTGAAATCATCATGCCTAGCTAGGGGCGTTAAACGATAACGCTTGTTGGGAGGCAACCCAACTTTATTTTTGTTCCTTGATTTTTGTTAATGTTTAGTAATAAATTAATCACCTATCCTCTCTTATGATTGAGTTTTTATGTTTTAATTAGTGTTTGTGCCAAGTAGAACCGTTGGGAATACTTGGGGAAAGTCTTGTTGATCTTGCTGTAAAAAACAGAAACTTTAGCGCTCACGAGAATTGCTGCCATATTTTATTGGAGAGTGATATTTAGTTAATTATTTTTGCAGATGATTAATAGATAAATTCCTCACGTCCATAAATTTATTTTATAATTTTTTGGGTTACAGAAGTTTGCGTTAGTTAAAGATTACTACAGACTATTCTGTTTTTGACAGATTCTGTTTTTCGTGTGTTGTTTGCTTATTTTAATGAATCTATGGCCAGTAAAAGAGTTTATAAACCATAGAGAAGTTGAAATACAGTAGGTTTAACACCAATATAAATAAAGAATGAGTTCATTACAGTACCTTGAAGTGGTGTTTTGTTTTCTTTCGCTAACGGAGCTTACGAGTTTTCTGTTAACTTTTGTGTTTTGAAGTTTTCAAGTTTTGGGTAAAGATTCGATGGATTATGGAATAAGGAGTGGCAAGAGCCTAAGGTTGGGGATGCCCAAGGCACCCCAAGGCAATATTCAAGTACAACTAAGAGCCTAAGCTTGGGGATGCCCCGGAAGGCATCCCCTCTTTTGTCTTCGTTCATCGGTAATTTTACTTGGAGCTATATTTTTATTCGCCACATGATATGTGTTTTGCTTGGAGCGTCATTTTATTTTCTTTTGTCTTGCTTGCTCTTTGAATAAAATCCCAAGAACTGAAATTCTTAAATGTTAGAGAGTCTTCACATAGTTGCATAATTATTTGACTACTCATTGATCTTCACTTATATCTTTCGAAGTAGTTTGTTGTTGCTCTAGTGCTTCACTTATATCTTTTTAGAGCACGGCGGTGGTTTTATTTTGAAGAAACAGATGAACTCTCATGCTTCACTTATATCATTTTGAGAGTCTCTAAACAGCATGGTAGATTGCTTTTGTTATGAATTTAGTCCTAATATGATGGGCATGCAAGAGGGATATAATAAAAACTTTCATATAAAGTGCATTGAATACTATGAGAAGTTTGATACTTGATGATTGTTTTGAGATATGAAGATGGTGATATTAGGGTCATGCTAGTTGAGTAGTTGTGAATTTGAGGAATACTTGTGTTGAAGTTTGTGATTCCCGTAGCATGCACGTATGGTGAACTGTTATGTGACGAAGTCGGAGCATGATTTATTTATTGATTGTCTTCCTTATGAGTGGTGGTCGGGGACGAGCGATAGTCTTTTCCTACCAATATATCACCCTAGGAGCATGCGCGTAGTACTTTGTTTCAATAACTAATAGATTTTTGCAATAAGTATGTGAGTTCTTTATGACTAATGTTGAGTCCATGGATTATACGCACGCTCACCCTTCCACCATTGCTAGCCTCTCTAATACCACGCACCTTTCGCCGGTATCACAAACCCACCATATACCTTCCTCAAAACAGCCACCATACCTGCCTATTATGGCATTTCCATAGTCATTCCGAGATATATTGCCATGCAACTTTCCGTCGTTCTGTTATTATGACACGTTTCATCATTGTCATATTGCTTTGCATGATCATATAGTTGACATTGTATTTGTAGCAAAGTCACCATTCATAATTCTTTCATACATGTCACTCTTGATTCATTGCACATCCCGGTACACCGCCGGAGGCATTCACATAGAGTCATATTTTGTCCTAGTATCGAGCTGTAATCATTGAGTTGTAAATAAATAGAAGTGTGATGATCATCATTCATAGAGTATTGTCCCAAAAAAAGAGAAAGGCCAAAAAAAGGGAAGGCCCAAAGAGAAGCAAAAAAGAAAATAAAAAGGGACAATACTACTATCCTTTTACCACACTTGTGCTTCAAAGTAGCACCATGATCTTCATGATAGAGAGTCTCCTATGATATCACTTTCAAATACTTGTGGGAATTTTTCATTATAGAACTTGGCTTGTATATTCCAATGATGGGCTTCCTCAAAATTCCCTAGGTCTTTGTGAGCAAGCAAGTTGGATGCACACCCACTTAGTTCCTTTTGTTGAGCTTTCATATACTTATAGCTCGAGTTCATCTGTTGCATGGCAATCCCTACTCACTCGCATTGATATCTATTAATGTGAATCTCCATAGCCCGTTGATACGCCTAGTTGATGTGAGACTATCTTCTCCCTTTTTGTCTTCTCCACAACCACCATTCTATTCCACCTATAGTGTTATGTCCATGGCTCACGCTCATGTATTGCGTGAAGATTGGAAAATTTGAGAACATCAAAAGTATGAAAAAATTGCTTGGCTTGTTATCGGGGTTGTGCATGATTTAAATACGTTGTGTGGTGAAGATAGAGCATAGCCAGACTATATGATTTTGTAGGGATAGCTTTCTTTGGCCATGTTATTTTGAGAAGACAGTTGCTTTGTTAGTATGCTTGAATTATTATAATTTTTATGTCAATATTAAACTTTTGTATTCAATCTTATGGATCTGAATATTCTTGCCGCAATAAAGAATTACATGGATAAATATGTTAGGTAGCATTCCACATCAAAAATTATGTTTTTATCATTTACCTACTCGCGGACGAGCAGGAATTAAGCTTGGGGATGCAAATACGTCTCCAACCTATCTATAATTTTTGATTGGTCCATGCTATTATATTATCAACCTTGGATGTTTTATGTGCATTTATATGCTATTTTATATGATTTTTGGGACTAACCTATTAACCTAGATCCTAGTGCCAGTTTCTGTTTTTTCCTTGTTTTGCAGAAAAGGAAAATCAAACGGAGTCCAATTGACCTGAAACTTCACGGAACTTATTTTTGGAATGGAAGCAATCCAGAAGATTTGGGGTGTACGTAAGGGAAGTAATGAGGAAGGCACGAGGCCGGGGGGCGCGCTCACCCCCCTGGGCGCGCCCTCCACCCTCGTGGGCCCCTCGTGGCTCCCCTGACGTACTTCTTCCTCCTATATATACCCATATACCCTAAAAACTTGGAGGAGAACAATAGATCAGGAGTTCCGCCGCCAGAAACCTCCGTAGCCACCGAAAACTAATCTAGACCCGTTCTGGCACCCTTCCGGAGGGGGAATCCCTCTCCGGTGGCCACCTTCATCATCCCAGCGCTCTCCATAACGAGGATGGAGTAGTTCTCCCTCGGGGCTCAGGGTATGTGCCAGTAGCTATGTGTTTGATCTCTATCTCTCTCTCGTGTTCTTGAGGTTGTACGATCTTGATGTATCGCGAGCTTTGCTATTATAGTTGGATCTTATGATGTTTCTCCCCTCTACTCTCTTGTAATGGATTGAGTTTTCCCTTTGAAATTATCTTATCAGATTGAGTCTTTAATGATTTTAGAACACTTGATGTATGTCTTGCGTCGGATACTCGTGGTGACAATGGGGTATTCTATTGATCCACTTGATGTATATTTTGGTGATCAACTTATGGGTTCCGCCCATGAACTTATGCATAGGGGTTGGCACACGTTTTCGTCTTGACTCTCCGGTAGAATCTTTGGGGCACTCTCTGAAGTACTTTGTGTTGGTTTGAATAGATGAATCTGAGATTGTGTGATGCATATCGTATAATCATACCCATGGATACGTGAGGTGACATTGGAGTATCTAGATGACATTAGGGTTTTGGTTGATTTGTGTCTTAAGGTGTTATTCTAGTACGAACTATATGATAGATTGAACGGAAAGAATAGCTTCGTGTTATTTTACTACGGACTCTTGAATAGATCGATCAGAAAAGATAATTTTGAGGTGGTTTCGTACCCTACCATAATCTCTTCGTTTGTTCTCCGCTATTAGTGACTTTGGAGTGACTCTTTGTTGCATGTTGAGGAATAGTTTTATGATCCAATTATGTTATTATTGTTCAGAGAACTTGCACTAGTGAAAGTATGAACCCTAGGACTTGTTTCAATGCATTCCAATACCGTCTACGCTCACTTTTACCATTAGTCACCTTGCTGTTTTTATATTTTCAGATAACAAAAGCCATTATCTACTATCCATATACCACTTGTATCACCATCTCTTCGCCGAACTAGTGCACCTATACAATTTACCATTGTATTGGGTGTGTTGGGGACACAAGAGACTCTTTGTTATTTGGTTGCAGGGTTGCTTGAGAGAGACCATCTTCATCCTATGCCTCCTACGGATTGATAAACCTTAGGTCATGCACTTGAGGGAAATTCGCTACTGTCCTACAAACCTCTGCACTTGGAGGCCCAACAACATCTACAAGAAGAAGGTTGTGTAGTAGACATCACCCGCGCCGCCACCTCCTTCCCGCGCCGGTGTCGGGCCTGAGTCGGAGACCGGCTCCAACTCCGCCTTGTCGCTGCCTTGCCCCCTCCCCAAGCCGACCGCGCCCTCCGCTCATTATAAGCCAGCCCCCCCCCCCCCCCCCCCCCGTCGCCCGCTTGCACCGCCGCGCCGCCTCGCCAGAGTTCCATCGCCTCTGTTTTTGCCATCACCATGAACCGGTACAAAACCGCCCCGGTTCACCGGTTTAGTTTTGGTTTTTTTGGTTCTTAGTTTAGATCGGTTTAGGGTTAGGGTTTTCTCGGTTTTTCTAAAGAATCTATTTAGGGAGCGTTCTCTATTCTGTTCGTTTTAACGAACACGTTGGTTCGTTTCGTTCTATTAGTGAAAGTTCGTTTGGTAGGGTTTTCTTTTTGTTTATTTTCGGCCAGGGACCTATCCGTGATTATTTTTATCACAGATTAGCCCCGGATCTTCAAACCTTCGCAACTTTTTGCTCGCTAGTCCAAATCCAGTGAAACCAACGCCAAAATCTTAGTCTTGTTCCCCTCTTTCCAGATAATCAACTTGAACATGGTTTTGACAATTTAAAATTTGGTTTCAAACAGATTTGAATTCGAACTTTTTTTGATCGTAGTTTGAATTTCGTAGCTCCGATTTGATTGATTCTCTTTGCAAATCGAAGCTCTTTAGTTGAGCTTTTAGTTTGGATCTTTTTATTTGAGGTTTACCCTCGCATCCTATGGTTGATTGCTTATGTATGTTATTGTTTGTTTGTGATAGAGTTTTCGGAGTGCGAAGCGTGCTACTACGAGTCATTAGGGTTTTTCGATCATCAACAAGACAAGTAAGACTTTGATCATATCCCTTATTAACTAGTTTTTATGCATTACTTTCAATCCTCAAACATTGCATGATTAGGACTTGAATACTTGTGGGTACTGGGAAGTAGTGATGAGGTAGTACCTATTGCCTTTATTTTCAACCATGGGAGTTACTTCTACATATGCTTATACTGCTATGCTATGCTCGTAGACGTGGTTTGGTTTCAGTGATCCATGACAGATGTGAGTGTTTTAATTGATGGTTAAAATTAAGGTGGCTACTTTAATACACATCTGGGTGGATTGGTTGAGGCACCCTAGAGCACCCAGTGGTTGTCTGGGCACCTGGAGCAATCTAGTGTTGTCCTGGGATATCCCGGAGTACCAGTGTGATCATCCTGGAGCAATCTAGTGTTGTCTGGCACCCAGTGTTTGCCACCCATGCTCCAAGGGATCATAAGATTACTCATGCTGGAAACTTCCATGTGCATCCACAAGCCATTATGGGCTCTAGCATAGTTGAGTATGATGTGTGACCTCTTTTAGTGGCAGGCTATCAGATGTAGGGGATGTAGGTGGTACTGTCTACCGAGAGTAAAGAGTTAATGCTTCTGAAAGACTATGTCTCGGTCAACCGTCTCTCAAACACCATGTAGTGTGAGACATCCAATGGAGGAGATCGGGTCTTGTGGGGAAAGTGCGCAAACCTCTGCAGAGTGTTTAAACTAATCATGGTTAGCCGTGTCCCCGGTTATGGACATCTTGAGTATCTGGTACTTGAATTATTGATTTGATCTCATCACTTTACTTAATTAATTTGAGGGGTTACAATTATTATTTTGGGATTGAGTTGGAGGAACCTTCTCAATAATTTCAAAAAACTTTGTAGTTAAATAAAATATATTCCTTTGTTGTAGGGAAAAACTAGCTTTCTGCAAAAATAACCATAGAGCCTCCACCAGCCATATATGCATATAGTTATAGCTATTATTTTGTTCATTGCTCTATAGTGTTATCTTGCCAGCATATTCCATGTGCTGACCTACATAGGATGCAACATATTATGTTGGAGAGTTTTTAGACGAAGAGTAACGTGCGCTAGGTCATTGTCGTGCACTCAGCTATGTCGTTGGAGTTGATGGAATCATTTTACCTTCGAAGCTTCCGTTGTTATCTTCATTAGATGGCCTTCAGCCATATTATTGTAATAAGTACTCTCTTTTGAGATATTCGATGTAATAAGTGTGTGATTGAACTCTGATATAAATCCTTCAAGTACTGTGTGTCAGCATTACCGATCCAGGGATGACACTTATGCATAGAGATTTGACCGTATGAGGTCGGATCGCTACAACTAGCCTTATATCCAACCCTATTGTCTGAGAGAATGATATAGGTACATCTTGATGACACGGAAATCTTATACAACCATCTGCTCTAATATGTTTTCTTCTTTTGTAGATAAAAAAACACCCGAAAGTGAAAAATGTGCTGCACTATAACAATCTCATCGAATGCCTTGATCTCCATCTTACATAAATTGATTTGATCGGCTACCGAGGCAGCACATCTAAGATTAAATTGGACAGGTTCTTTGTTATGGAGGCAAGTGTTCTCAAGGTAATGAGGTTTAGCGTTCTCTGGCGCAACAATGAATGGGGTGTTGATCACCGCAAGCGTCTAAGCCTAAATGACAAAGTCTCCGCAGAAGCTGAATTTGTTTTTGAAACATCAAGTCGCTAGAGACTCAAAAGTTTATTTGCCCATTAGTGACTTGTCAGGGCGGTGGATTTTAGTTTGTATGATAATGCTGCATCCACCTAAAGTAACAAAAGTTCTTACGTAAAATTCCTAATAATTCCCTCTTCGTTGGTGCAACATTACTCCTAACATTTGTAATATCAGTTTGGAACTTGTAATATTGTCGTGTCCTATTCCTGCGTGTTCAAAGTACTGCAAATCAAAGAGGTCCTGAGTTGGTGACGATGGTGTGCCTGCCATCTTTCACCAATAGCCGTCGGATCTAGATCTGACCCAAACAAAGCAAACTTCAGCAGTTTTTCAAATAGATGCCCGCACTTGTTCCCTATTTACAAACAACTCCTTGTCTCCTCCTCACCACATCTATAAGGCCATGGAACAATATAGCGTGATGGCTGCTGCCGGTGCCGTCCACCCTGATACGTCTTCGTCATATCTATAATTTTTGATTGTTTCATGCCAATATTATACAACTTTTATACACTTATGGTAACTTTTTATATGATTTATTGGACTAACCTATTCATCAAGTGCCCAGTGCCAGTTCCTGTTTTCTGCATGTTTTCTGTATCGCAAAGTATCCATATCAAATGAAGTCCATATGCAATAAAAATTTACAAAGAATTATTTTGGAATATATGTGATTTTTGGGAGTTGGAATCATCCCAAACGAAGGCCCACACAGGGCACAAGACACCAAGGCATGCTAGAAGCCCCTGGCGCGGTGGTGGGTTGTACCCACCTCGTACGTCGGTTGGACATCTACTTCAGTCGCAAGGAAGCTTATATCCGAAAAAAAATCGTGTTAAAGTCTCACCGCAGTCAGAGTTACGGATCTCCGGGAATATAAGAAACGGTTTTCGGCAAGATCTGGGGAACGCGAAACAGAAGAGAACATAGAGGGAGATCCAATCTCGGAGGGGCTCCCGCCCCTCCGCCACTATGGAGACCAAGGACCAGAGGGGGAACCCATCTCCCATCTAGGGAGGAAGCCAAGGAAGAAGAAGAAGAAGAAGAATAAGGGGGGGCTCTCTCCCCCTCGCTTCCGGTGGCATCGGAGTGCCACCAGGGAAATGATCGGGACGACGATCTACATCAACAATCTTGCTACTGTCAACACCAACTTTCTCCCCCTCTATGCAGTGGTGTAACACCTCTTCCACCCGCTTTAATATCTACTTAAACATGGTGCTCAACTCCATATATTATTTCCCAATGATCTATGGTTATCCTATGATGTTTGAGTAGATATGTTTTGTCCTGTGGGTTAATCGTGATCCTGGTTGGTATGATTGTATATTTTATTTATGGGGCTGTCCTACTGTGCCCTCCATTCTCGCGCAAACATGAGCCCCCCCCCCCCCCCCTGTAGGGTGTTGCAATATGTTCATGGTTCGCTTGTGGTGGGTTGCGAGAGTGACAGAAACTTAAACCTGAGTAGGTGGGGTATGACACATGGGAATAAAGAGGACTTGATACTTAATGCTATGGTTCGGTTTCATGACCTTAATGATCTTTAGTAGTTGCAGATGCTTGCTAGAGTTCCAATCATAAGTGCATATGATCCAAGTAGAGAAAGTATGTTAGTTCATGCCTCTCCCTCATATAAAATTGCAAGAATGATTACCGGTAGTTGTTATCGATTGCCTAGGGACAAATGACTTTCTTGTTGACACAAGCTTTCCGCTTTTTATTACCTTGCAATTTATTCGTAGTTTTATTCTCGCAAATTACTTGTAGTTTTATCCTTGCAAACTATTTTCACACCCCCAATCTTGGTGTTCAGTGCAATGCACGGGCATCTTAATCGTATAAGAAAAGAGTAGAGATACTCGTGGCAACGCACAGGAAATTATGTAGAACATGACTACTAGTAAGAAGGCTAGCTCTACAATCATGATGATAGTTATTGCACACGGTGAGGCTGAATTTGGTATGCCAAACACGGCGCCTACACTCAGGTGTCATCTTCGGCGCAGGGTCTTGTCACTTCACTGCGAGGAGTAATTTGACCAACGGGTAGTACAATACTAGTACTACATTGGTAGTACTACTACTAGTCTAGCACCACCGTTTGGATTTAGTAGTACTACCACGTCCGTCTGGATTTAGTATTGACTAGCAATATCTAGTAATGCATGTCACAAAAAATATACTACTCCCTTTGTAAATAAATACATGGAGTATTTTTTATTCATTTTTTGAACGTAGTTCCCGATGATATTATACACTCTCCTTCCGGTAGATGGCTCAAATCTGAAGTCTCATCAATCAGACTACTATTCACTACTACAGGATGTGCTAACGCGACACTACGATTAGAGACCCTTCGACAAAACTGTGTGCGATTGTAGCGACCAGACCTCAAACGGTCCAATCTCTGTGCTCCGGTGTCATCCCTGGATCAGTAATGCTGACACCACACAGTACTTGAAGGATTTATAACAGAGTAGCAATCACACACTTATTACATCGAGTCTCAAAAGAGAACTTATTACAATAAATATGGCTTAAGGCCATCTAATAATGATAACAGTGGAAGGCTTGGAAGATAAGTGAGTCCATCAACTCCAACGGCATCACTGAGTATAGAAACACGACCTAAAGGCACCTTACTCATCGTCTGAAAAGTCTGAAACATGAACGTTGCAGCCCGAAATGGGTCAGCACATGGAATATGCTGGCAAAGTAACACATATAGAGCAATGAAGGAATAAGACTATACTATATGCATATTTGGCTGGTGGAAAGCTCTATGGTTACAGTTTTGCGTAAAGCCAATTTTTCCCTACTGCAAAGGAATAAATTTTATTTAACTATCATGGTAGTTGTTAAACATTGAGAGTGTAGACACCCTATCAATCCCAATTAAGCATCATCATTAAAACCCAACAAAATTAATTTAGAGTAACATGATGAGATTCACATGATAATCCAAGTACTAGATACTCAAGATGTCCATAACCGGGGACACGGCTAACCATGATTACTTAATACACTCTGTAGAGGTTTGCGCATATTCCCCACAATACTCGATCTCCTCCGTTGGATTTCTCGCACTACCTGGTGTTTGAGAAACGGATGACCGAGACATAGTCTTTCAGAAGCGCTTGCACCTTACAAACGGGTAGACCGTACCAACCTACATCCCCTACATCTGCTAGTCTACCACTGTAAGAGTTCGCATGACTTAATAAACTATGCTAGAGCCCATAGTAGCTTGTGGCTGCATATGGAAGTTTCTAGTATGAATAATCTCATGATCTCTTTGAGCCTGGGTGGCGATCCAAAAGAAAAATAGGCAATCGCTGGAATACCCAGGTGCCTCAATCCACCTAGATGTGTATTTAAGTTGCCACCTTAGATAAACCATTAATTTAACAAACTCACATTTGTCATGGATTTCACTCACCCAATCCACGTCTACTAGCATAGCATGGCATAATAAGCAAACGTAGAAGTAACTCCCAAAGGTTTGATAAATAACAGGTAATAGGTACTACCTCATCTACTTCCCAAACCCACAATTTAATGAGATCCTAATCATGCAATGTGTGAGGGTTGATCTAATGCAATAAAAACTGGGTAGTAGGAGGTATGATCAAAGTGTTACTTGCCTTGCTGATGATCCGCAAAACCTAGCGATTCAAAGTAGCAAGCGGCGCACTCCGGGTACTCTATCGCAAACAAACAAGCACACAATAAGTACTCAACTAATGCATGGGTAAAACTCAAATAAGAGATCTAACCAGAAAGTTCAACTTAAGAACTCCGGTTGGCAAAAAGAATCAAATCGAACGAAGCAACAAAAGACAAACGGCAAAAGAAAGAAGCTTCGTTTACTATTCTAGATCTTGGTCAAATTTTATGGAGGAAAAAACTTGTTTGAGTTGGTTAAACGGAAATAGGGTTTCAAGATGAAACTCCAGGTGCTTGAATCGCCTGATTCTGATAAAGGAGCAAAAAGTTAAACTAAAACGATAATCAGATCAGAAAGCTCGATCAGAAAAATCGCGGATTTAATCCGAGAAAAAGAAAAACGACGAACAGATTAACGAATGAACGTTCGTTATCTGGAACTCAATGATGAACGCGTTCGTTAAAACGAACGGACGAGCGAACGCTCGCTAAATAAATAAACCGGGGAAAAACCGATTTATTTAAAAAACGAAAACTAGGGTTTTCTAAAAAAACGGATTGGTTTTTCTTAGAAAACCGGCGGCGGCAGCTACCTCGGCTCGGGCTCTGGCGAGGTCCAGTGGGGCTTCGGGCGGCGGCAGGTGGTGTGGGGCGGCGGCTCCTGGCGGCGGCGGCGGCAACAGGCGGCAGCAGCGGCGTGCGGCGGTGCGGGTGGCGGCTGGCGGCGTGGGGTGCGGCGGCGGTGGTTCGGGGCTCCATTGGGGCTCTGGTGGGGTTATAAAGGGGGGGCGGCCATGGCTTGGGGAGGGGGTCGGCGGTGGCGTCCCCGGCTTGGACTCCCAAGTCCGGCGGCGGCTCCTGGCGGGCCAGCCTGGCTCGGCTGGGCCTTTGGCCCAGTCGGGCGTGGGTCTCTTTTTTTAATAAATTTCGCCGAAACTAAGAAAAATTCTAGAAAATAAATAAAAATCTAAAAATGCCAAAACAAATTTTCGCCGTCTAAATAAAATATTTAGAACAGGATGAACATTTTCTTGGCCCTAAATGCTATTTTTTGAAAACGTGCAATTTTTCCTAAATTCAAATAAAATTGCAAATAAAACCAAAATAAAATCTTATTTGATTTTATTATAAAATCCTTAATATTTCTTTATTTTGGGAAAGTCATTTTATTCCATCTCTCATATTTTTGTAATAGAAACAATTGAAGATAAAATAAATAAAATAAAATGATCCGATTTTTCAAAATTTGAGAAAACTCAAATATGAAAATAATGAAACTCCCAACTCTTTCCGAGGGTCCTTGAGTTGCGTGAAATTTCTAGGATCAGCCAAAATGCAATAAAATATGATATGCAATGATGATCTATTGTATAACATTCCAAATTGAAAATTTGGGATGTTACATACCTACCCCCCTTAAGATGAATCTCACCCTCGAGATTCGGGTTGGCTAGAAAATAGGTGAGGGTGGTCCTTCAGCAAATCTTCCTCGCGTTCCCAGGTGGCTTCATCCTCCGTGTGGTGGCTCCATTGAACTTTGCAAAACTTGATAACCTTGCTGCGGGTGACTCGGCTGGCATACTCAAGTATCTTGACTGGTTTCGCCTCATAGGTCAAATCACTGTCGAACTGAATTGCTTCCAGCGGCACTGTGTCTCTTAGTGGTATATCAGCCATCTCCGCGTGGCACTTCTTCAACTGGGAAACGTGGAACACGTCGTGAACTCCTGACAATCCTTCGCGCAATTCCAACTTGTAGGCTACTTCTCCCATATGCTCCAAAACTTTGTATGGTCCTACAAAATGTGGTGCTAACTTTCCCTTAACTCCAAAACGCTTAACTCCTTGAAGTGGAGATACTCGAAGATAAACTCTGTCTCCGACTTCGTAAACTGTCTCCTTGCGTTTAGAATCCGCGTAGCTCTTCTGCCTGGACTGTGCTACCTTGAGCCTATCGTGAATCAATTTCACCTTCTGTTGAGACTCCTTAATCAAATCCGGTCCAAACAACTAGCGGTCTCCAACTTCATCCCACAATAATGGGGTCCTGCACCTCCTTGCATACAAGGCTTCGAAAGGGGCCATCTTCAAACTGGATTGATAACTGTTGTTATAAGAGAACTCTGCGTATGGCAAATTCTCGTCCCAACTAGATCCGTAATCTAGCGCACAAGCTCTCAGCATATCCTCCAAAATCTGATTGACTCTCTCGGTCTGTCCATCTGTCTGCGGATGGAAGGCTGTACTAAACTCTAGCCTGGTACCCAAAGTTTCATGCAACTGATTCCAGAACTTTGAGGTAAACTGGGTTCCTCTATCTCATAGAATGCTTCTTGGAACTCCATGCAAACACACGATCCTGGTCATGTATATCTTTGCTAACTTGGCACTGGTATAGGTAGTCTTCACTGGGATGAAATGAGCTACCTTTGTCAAACGATCAACTACAACCCAAATTGAGTCATAGCCTGAACGTGTTCTGGGCAATCCTGTGATAAAATCCATGCCTAACTTATCCCACTTCCATTCGGGTATCGGCAATGGCTGTAGCGAACCTGCTGGCTTCTGATGCTCTGCCTTTACTCTCTGACATACATCACAAACTGCTACATACTCCGCAATGTCCTTCTTCATTCCGGTCCACCAGAAAGTATCCTTCAAATCCAAATACATCTTGGTATTTCCTGGGTGAATCGAATATGGTGAATCATGGGCCTCTTGCAGACTTAACTTCCTGATCTCCGGGTCATTAGGTACATAAACACGGTCTACAAACCATAATGTATCGTGCTCATCCTCACAAAATCCTTTAGCTTTTCCTTTGCTCATTTTCTCCTTAATAGAAGCAATCTCCTTGTTAGTCCTTTGAGCTTCTCTAATCTTATCCATCAAAGTAGACTGAATTTCCAATGCTGCTACATAGCCTCTCGGGACTATCTCCAAACATAGCTAAGATTTTCGGCTAACTCCCTTGGTAAATCTCCCATCATTAAGGTGTAGACATGACTTTTACGGCTCAACGCGTCAGCTATTAGGTTAGCCTTTCCGGGGTGATAATGCAATCTCATGTCATAATCCTTGATGAGCTCCAACCATCTCCTTTGCCTGAGATTCAATTCCTTCTGCATGAAAATATACTTCAAACTCTTGTGATCCGTGTACACCTCACAATGGTTCCCAATGAGAAAGTGTCTCCAAGTCTTCAATGCATGCACTACGTCTGCTAACTCCAAATCATGCATGGCATAATTTAACTCATGAGGCTTAAGCTATCGTGAGGCATATGAAACAACTCTTCCTTCCTGAATAAGCACTGCTCCAAGTCCTCGACGTGAAGCGTCGCAATACACCTCATAATCCTTGGTCTGATCTGGCAAAATCAACACTGGTGATGTAACCAAACGTTTCTTCAACTCCTAGAAACTAGGCTCACATTCCTCGGTCCATATGAACTTGGTATCCTTCTTCAACAACTCCGTCATAGGTTTTGCAATCTTCGAGAAATTTTCAATAAATCTCCGGTAGTATCCTGCGAGTGGCAGAAAACTTTGGGTCTCTCCAACTGTTGTTGGAGCTTCCCAATTTGTCATAGTGTCAACCTTGGTGGGATCTACTGCTATACCTTCTCCGGATATAACGTGTCTGAGAAATCCAACTTCCATCAACCAAAACTCACATTTGCTAAACTTGGCGTATAACTGATGTTCTCTAAGCTTGCCAAGTACCAAATGCAAATGTTCCTTATGCTCCTCTTCATTCTTCGAGTAAACTAGGATATCATCAATGAACACTATGACGAACTTATCCAAAAAATCCATAAACAATTTGTTCATCATGTTCATAAAATATGCAGGTGCGTTAGTCAGACCAAATGACATAACGGTATACTCGTACAGCCCATACCTGGTGGTAAAAGCCTTCTTGGGTATATCGTGTTCTCGAATCTTCAACTGATGGTATCCTGATCGCAGATCGATCTTGGAAAATAACTTAGCTCCTTGCAATCGATCAAACAGATCATTGATAATCGATAGTGGGTACTTGTTCTTGATGGCTACTTCATTCAATCCTCGATAATCAACAACCATCCTTAACGATCCATCCTTCTTCTCCACTAGAAGTACCGGCGATCCCCAAGGTGAAGAACTTGGGCGAATATAACCTTTATCCAGTAACTCCTTAATCTGCTTCTTAATCTCCACCAAATCCTTTGCGGGCATCCTATATGGTCTCTAAGATATTGGCCCTGTGCCTGGCAAAAGCTCAATCAAAAACTTAATATCTCTATCCGGTGGCATGCCTGGCAACTCCTCCGGAAATACATCAGGGAAATCCTTCACTACTGGTACTTCCTCCTGCACAACTCCTGTTAACGAATTTACTTGGGTCCTTTTAGGCACATGCCGGGATACATACTTGATCCTTCTCCCTTCTGGGGTGGTAAGCAAAATTGACTTGCTGGCACATTAAAAATTCCCTTCATACTTCGATAACCAATCCATGCCTAATATGACATCCAATCCTTGAGATTCCAATACTATTAGGTCTGAGGGAACTACATAGTTACCAATCCTCAATGGTAACCGATCACACCATAGACTAGCCATATATTCTGCTCCAGGCGAGGTTACTAACATGGGTGACCTAAGGGCTTGGGTTGGCAGTTTATACTTATCCACAAATCCCCTTGATACGTATGAATGTGATGCACCAGTATCGAAAAGAATGAGTGCAGTAAATGACTTAACCAAGAACTTACCTATTACTGCATCGGGCTGGGCTTCAACCTCCTCCACATTTACGCGGCTCACCTGTCCCCTGTTGAAAGGGTTCGGCTTCTTCCCAGAGCTTCCATTGCCATTTCCATTCTGAGATTCAGGACATTCATTGGCATAATGTCCGGTCTTCTGGCACTTAAAGCAAGTGACTTGGCTCAGGTCTCTCTTGGCTGGGGTTGATGGGTTTGTATGGTTCTGGCCGTTGCTTCCTCCATTCCCATTACCATTCTTGGTGCCATTATGATTGTGCGAGCTACCTCCTCCATGGGTATGCTGAAAATGTCCTCCCGGTCTAGGGGTAAAATGTGGCTTCTGCAGAGCTCCTGAATTGTACTTCCCTTGTCCATACTTCCTCTTACAATTCTCAATTTGCTGCTGCTTCCCTTCAATCATGAGAGCACGATCTACCAACTCCTGGTAGTTGTTGAAGGTTGCTACCATCAACTACATGCTAAGCTCATCATTCAGTCCTTCCAGAAACTTCTCCTGCTTAGCCGCATCCGTGGCAACGTCATCTGGGGCATAACGTGCTAGCTTACTAAAGTCCTCCACATACTGGCCAACTGTCCGTCCTCCTTGGCGCAAGTTGCGAAACTCTCGCTTCTTCATGGCCATAGCTCTTGCTGAAACATGGGTAGTATGGAAAGCCTGCTGGAACTGGTCCCATGTGATAGTTTCGATAGGGAAAGTGGCGGTGAAATTCTCCCACCATGATGTTGCAGGTCCTTCAAGCTGACGTGCGGCAAACTTCACCTTTTCCGCATCTGTGCATCCCGCTGTGGTCAACTCCCTTGCTGTCTTGCGGAGTCAATCATCTGCTACTATCGGCTCGGTGCTACTGGAAAACACTGGCGGATTCAGCCTAAGAAAACGGGCTAAGTGATCGACAGGTGGTGGTGGTGGTGGGTTGTTGTTGTTGTTCCCCCGATTCTGATTCTGTACTAGCAACTGCATCAATGTGTTCTGCTGCTGGATCAACTGGGTGAGCTCTTATGGGAAGGTAAATCCAGGGTCACGTCTCGGAGGCATCTTAGGGTTCAGAAAAGATGAGATTTAAGAATAGAGAGGGGTCTAGAGAGAAAACACTACCCATATGCACATGAGGCAAAAGCAAACAATTCGCTTCATTCGATCAAACAAGGGCATACAATCGATCTATATTTACCAAAAGTGCTCGGACTACTATATTTACATGGTGGACTACTACTACTGTTGGGGTGGTCCACTAGAAATATTCTTTGGTTGTAGACTCCATGATATCTGCTCCAGCTTCATCAACATAGTCATCATCACTATCATCTGGATCCGAGTCGGTGTCGTCGATGATGATGTAGTCTTCTGGGCGAATCTCCTTAGGTTCTTCGTCTTCCTCTACTGGTGTAGGGTCTCCCATAAATATTCCAATCTTCTTGATCAGATCATCATACTTCTCCACTAATACTTCGATCTCCTCTTCATAATCTTCACGTGTAGCCTTGAGCTCTTCCTCCAGTTCCTTGATTCTTGTCCTTGCCTTCTTCAGATCTATCATGTCGGCGCACATCTGGTTCTCCTGAAGTCGAATGTGCTGGTTTAACTCCTGGATAAAAGCTGCAATTGATCTATCCTTCCTAGTGCTGATCATCTCCCAGTGCTCATCTCGGTGCCCACAAATCTGGTAGATAGTATCCCTGAGATCATTGCCATAAACTTCTCCAATGCGTCCCATGGCGATATGAGCTGCCATGCTCTTTCCTAGACTCCAGGTTGGTGCATCAAAGGAAAACTCAATGGGCTCAGTGACTAGCATGAACGTCCTTCCTGGAACTTGAACTTGAATCATCCAGCGCTCCTCTTCAGGTAAAGTGGCGTTGTAGGTTCCGGTGAAGCTTGGTACTCCTATGTTTAGATATCTAGTGACTTCCTTCAAGTGACGTCCAAAGGGTGTATCTTCATCCGGTTGCGTGAACTTGTTCCTTGCATCTGCCATCCTAAAAGAGTAGAAAAGTTGAGGAGTCAGAATGAGAAGAGAGAGTAGTGATCTAGGGCTTTAGCTTAGTGGTCATGTCCTACAGTCAGCGTGTGCTCTGATACCATCTTGTAGCGACCAGACCTCAAATGGTCCAATCTGTGTGCTTCGGTGTCATCCCTGGATCAGTAATGCTGACACCACACAGTACTTCAAGGATTTATAATAGAGTAGCAATCACACACTTATTAAATCGAGTCTCAAAATAGAACTTATTACAATAAATATGGCTTAAGGCCATCTAATAACGATAACAGCAGAAGGCTTGGAAGACAAGTGAGTCCATCAACTCCAACGACATCACTGAGTATAGAACCCCGACCTAAAGGCACCTTACTCGTCGTCTGAAAAGTCTGCAACATGAACGTTGCAGCCCGAAACGGGTCAGCACATGGAATATGTTGGCAAAGTAACACATAGAGAGCAATGAAGGAATAAGACTATACTATATGCATATTTGGCTGGTGGAAAGCTCTATTTTTATAGTTTTGCGTAAAGCCAATTTTTCCCTACTGCAAAGGAATAAATTTTATTTAACTATCATGGTAGTTGTTAAACATTGAGAGTGTAGACACCCTCTCAATCCCAATTAAGCATCATCATTAAAACCTAACAAAATTAATTTAGAGTAACATGATGAGATTCACATGATAATCCAAGTACTAGATACTCAAGATGTCCATAACCGGGGACACGGCTAACCATGATTAGTTTATACACTCTGCAGATGTTTGCGCACTTTTCCCCACAAGACTCGATCTTCTCCATTGGATTTCTCGCACTACCTGGTGTTTGAGAAACGGATGACCGAGACATAGTCTTTCAGAAGCGCTTGCACCTTACGAACGGGTAGACCGTACCAACCTACATCCCCTACATCTGCTATTCTACCACTATAAGAGTTCGCACGACTTAATAAACTATGCTAGAGCCCATAGTAGCTTGTGGCTGCACACGGAAGTTTCTAGTATGAATAATCTCATGATCCCTTTGAGCCTGGGTGGCGGTCCAAAAGAAAAACAGGCAATCGCTGGAATACCTAGGTGCCTCAATCCACCCAGATGTGTATTTAAGTTGCCACCTTAGATAAACCATTAATTTAACAAACTCACATCTGTCATGGATTTCACTCACCCAATCCACGTCTACTAGCATAACATGGCATAATAAGCAAACGTAGAAGTAACTCCCAAAGGCTTGATAAATAAAAGGTAATAGGTACTACCTCATCTACTTCCCAAAACCAAAATTTAGTTAGATCCTAATCATGCAATGTGTGAGCGTTGTTCTAATGCAATAAAACTGGGTAGTAGGAGGTATGATCAAAGTGTTACTTGCCTCGCTGATGATTCGCAAAACCTAGCGATTCGAAGTAGCAAGCGGCGCACTCTGGGTACCCTATCGCAAACAAACAAGCACACAATAAGTACTCAACTAATGCACGGGTAAAACTCAAATAAGAGATCTAACCAGAAATTTCAACTTAAGAACTCCGGTTGGCAAAAAGAATCAAATCGAACGAAGCAACGAAAGTCAAACGGCAAAAGAAACAAGCTTCATTTACTATTCTGGATCTAGGTCAAATTTTACAAAGGCAAAAACTTGTTTGAGTTGGTTAAACGAAAAGAGGGTTTTGAGACGAAACTCTAGGCGCTTGAATCGCCTGATTCCGATAAACGAGCGAAAAGTTAAACTAAAACGAAAATCGGATCAGAAACCCCGATTAGAAAAATTGCAGATTTAATCCGAGAAAAAGAAAAACGACGAACAGATTAATGAATGAACGTTCGTTATCTGGAACTCAATGATGAACGTGTTCGTTAAAATGAATGGACGAGCGAACGCTTGCTAAATAAATAAACCGGAGAAAAACCGATTTATTTAAAAAAATGAAAACTAGGGTTTTCTAAAAAAACCGGATCGATTTTTCTCAGAAAACTGGCGGCGGCGGCTACCTTGGCTCGGGCTCCGGCGGGGCTCCGGACGGCGGTGGGTGGTGCGGGGCGGCGGCTCCTAGCGGCGGCGGCGGCAACGGCGTGCCGCGGCTGGCGGCGTGGGGAGCGGCGGCGGTGGTTCGGGGCTCCAGGGGGGCTCCGGTGGGGTTATAAAGGGGGGGCGGCCATGGCTTGGGGACGGGGTCGGCGGCAGCGTCCCCGACTCGGACTACTGAGTCCGGCGGCGGCACGGCGTAAGAGGCGGCGGCTCCTGGTGGGCCGGCCTGGCTCGGCTAGGCCTTTGGCCCAGTCGGGCGCGGGTTTTTTTAATAAATTTCACCGAAACTAAGAAAAATTCTAGAAAAATAAATAAAAATCTTAAAATGCCAAAACAAAATTTCACCCTCTAAATAAAATATTTAGAACAGGATGAACATTTTCTTGGCCCTAAATGCTATTTTTTTGAAAACGTGCAATATTTCCTAAATTCAAATAAAATAGCAAATAAAACCAAAATAAAATCTTATTTGATTCAATATTTCTTTATTTTGGGAAAGTCATTTTATTCCCTCTCTCATATTTTTGTAATAGAAATAATTGAAGATAAAATAAATAAAACCAAATAATCCTATTTTTCAAAATGTGAGAAAACTCAAATATGAAAATAACGAAACTCCCAACTCTCTCCGAGGGTCCTTGAGTTGCGTGAAATTTCTAGGATCAGCCAAAATGCAATAAAATATGATATGCAATGATGATCTATTGTATAACATTCCAAATTGAAAATTTGGTATGTTACAGCAATGCAATAATCGCAAACGGTGGTGTAAAATAACCATCAAAAAGGTCCAAACTGTTTGCGATGGCGGGCACATCAAACACAGTTCAGATTTTAGTTGTGTGTGCGATGTTGCGCATATGGTTGATCCATACGAACTGTTTGCGATTAGACATAACAATAGAAACGTGCAGCCATATCAATGTGTGTGCGATATACGGCATATAGTTCACTCCGATGAACTGTTTGCGATGATCGAGGTGAACACAAACGATTCGGCGTAACAACATGTGTGTGATACCCGGCAAACGGGTCGGTAATCAGAATTGTCTACGATCATTATAGACAGCCCATACGGTCTTCTTTTATGAATTGTGTGCTCGTTAGGGCACACAGTTCAAGAAACCAACCTGTGGCGATAATGTAGAGAATCCCTGTCGAATACTTATTACTAACCGTCTGCGATGAGTTTGATAGGATAAGTAGAGATAACAAATTAATATAAGTGAATGGAAACGGAGATATGTACACTCTACTTAATTTAGTCCTTCTTCTTGTTGTTGTTGGATGGCCCCGCGACATCGTCTTGGCGAGGACGCTTCTTGCTACTGACGGTTGGCTTTTCATCGCCGCCGCCGTCGTCATCATCGTTGCTGTCGTCGTCCTCCTCCTCCTTGTTCGACCACTCCTCCTCATCATCATCGTCGTCCTCTTCTCCGTCCTCCGGCAGCTACTCGTCCATCTGGTTGTCGCCTGACGACTCGCGAGGCGGCGTCCCTTCCATGATCCGGATATAATCAAGGTTTGGGCAGAACGCCGGACTCATGGAAGACGAGCGGAATGATTGCGATGTTGACCTATCATCGGGCGCCAGACTGCTGGCCGAACTATCGTCCTCGCTGTTGCTCGACATGGCTGTAGAGTGTGTGCCAGTGTGTAGCGCGGCCTGCCGAGGACGATGAAGATGGTGGACACTTAAGCAGGGTATGCAGAGAAGAGGAAATGCCAATTGAAGTGGGGGTTGACGTATTATCTAACCGCTGATATAATCAACCGCAAATATTTGTACCTAGTCACTCCAAATTCCTGGGGTTGCGCAGGACTCCGATTGGTTGGTTAATTTTTTCAGGACAAAAAGATGGAACGAGTTTTGGGATTATGCACCGATACCGGTACGAATGGAGTAGGACAGTTGGATAGCAATACATTGAGCTCTTCTTATTGATAAAGCCAGTAATAATCAAACTACTATGGAAAAGAAAAAAAGACAAAAGAAAATATCTGCATGAATCTTCGCGTAACATCAGTGGCAGAGGACCTAGATGTGCATTACTTAAAGCACATCTAGATGTGCTTTAGCAATACTGTCAAACAAAACCCCTAATCATCATTGCAAACAGCGCATAGAACATGGCTAATGCGGCAACCAGAACTAAACATGCTAGTTCCTACTTGTCACTTGCTTTCAACTGTTGCATGTGATTGATTCTTTCTTGCTTCATCGTACTGATTGTACATTCTTCAGCTTTACGTCATCTTCCGCGAGCTTGGTGATAACACTTCGAGCCCTGCCATGCCATTCTTCATCCAGCCAGTTAACAAAGGACAAGCCTCATATCCCTGCTAATGTTAAATAGTATTCAGGATGAGTGGTGGCATTAACTGAAGTAAAATGATGAACTTAGTGAAGGAAATATGCCCTAGAGGCAATAATAAAGTTATTATTTATTTCCTTATTTCATGATAATGTTTATTATTCTTGCTAGAATTGTATTAACCGGAAACTTAGTACATGTGTGGATACATAGACAAACAGAGTGTCACTATTATGCCTCTACTTGACTAGCTCGTTGAATCAAAGATGGTTAAGTTTCCTAGCCATAGACATGAGTTGTCATTTGATTAACGGGATCACATCATTACAGAATGATGAGATTGACTTGAACCATTCCGTTAGCTTAGCACTTGATCGTTTAGTATATTGCTATTCCTTTCTTCATGACTTATACGTGTTCCTATAACTATGAGATTATGCAACTCCCGGATACCGGACGAACACTTTGTGTGCTACCAAACATCACAACGTAACTGGGTGATTATAAAGGTGCTCTACAGGTGTCTCCGATGGTACTTGTTGAGTTGGCATAGATCGAGATTCGGATTTGTCACTCCGATCATCGGAGAGGTATCTCTGGGCCCTCTCGGTAATGCACATCACTATATGCCTTGTAAGCAATGTGACTAATGAGTTAGTTGCGGGATGATGCAATATAGAACGAGTAAAGAGACTTTCCGGTAACAAGATTGAACTAGGTATTGAGATACCGACGATCGAATCTCGGGCAAGTAACATACCGATGACAAAGGGAACAACGTATGTTGTTATGCGGTTTGACCGATAAAGATCTTCGTAGAATACGTAGGAACCAATATGAGCATCCAGGTTCCGCTATTGGTTATTGACACCGGAGATGAGTCTCGGTCCTGTCTACATAGTTCTTGAACCCGTAGGGTTCGCATGCTTAACGTTCTGTGACGATTTGTATTATGAGTTATGTGATTTGATGACCGAAGTTTGTTTGGAGTTCCAGATGAGATCGGGGACATGACAAGGAGTCTCGAAATGGTCAAGACTTAAAGATCGATATATTGGAAGGCTATATTCAGACATCAGAAAGGTTCCAAGTGATTCGGGTATTTTTCGGAGTACAGGAGAGTTAAGGGAATTCGTATTCGGCCTTAATGGGCCATACGGGAAATGAGAGAAAGGCCTCAAGGGTGTCCGCGCCCCTTCCCCATGGACTGGTCCGAATTGGACTAGGGAAAGGGGGCGCCCCCTTCCTTCCTTCTCCTTCTCCCTTCCCTTTTCCTATTCCATGTGGGAGGTGGAATCCTACTAGGACTAGGGAGTCCTAGTAGGACTCCACACTTTGGGCGCGCCCTATGAGGGCCGGCCTCCTCCTCCCTCCATCATTTATATACGTGGCCAGGGGGCACCCCATAGACACACAAGTTGATCATTTGATCTCTTAGCCGTGTGCGGTGCCCCCCTCCAGTATAATCCACCTCGGTCATATCGTCGTAGTGCTTAGGCGAAGCCCTGCGCCGGTAACTTCATCATCACCGTCATCACGCCGTCGTCTGACGAAGATCTCCTCGACACTCTTCTAGATCATGAGTTCGTGGGACATCACCGAGCCGAACTTGTGCAGATCACGGAGGTTCTGTACTTTCGGTGCTAGGATCGGTCGATCGTGAAGACGTACGACTACATCAACCGCGTTGTCATAACGCTTCCGCTTACGGTCTACGAGGGTACGTAGACAACACTCTCCCTCTCGTTGCTATGCATCACCATGATCTTGCATGTGCGTAGGAATTTTTTTGAAATTACTACGTTCCCCAAAAGTGGCATCAGAGCCAGGTTTATGTGTAGATGTTATATGCATGAGTAGAACACAAGTGAGTTGTGGGCGATAATAGTCATACTGCTTGCGAGCATGTCATACTTTGTTTCGGCGGTATTGTTGGATGAAGCGGCCCAAACCGACATTACGCGTACACTTAAGCGAGACTGGTTCTACCGACGTGCTCAGCACATAGGTGGCTGGCGGGTGTCAGTTTCTCCAACTTTAGTTGAATCGAGTGTGGCTACGCCCGGTCCTTGTTGAAAGTTAAAACAACACATACTTGATGAAAAATCGTTGTGGTTTTGATGCGTAGGTAAGAACGATTCTTGCTCAGCCCGTAGCAGCCTCGTAAAACTTGCAACAACAAAGTAGAGGACGTCTAACTTGTTTTTGCAGGGCATGTTGTGATGTGATATGGTCAAGACATGATGCAAAATTTTATTGTATGAGATGATCAAGTTTTGTAACGGAGTTATCGACAACTGGCAGGAGCCATATGGTTGTCTCTTTATTGTATGAAATGTAATCGCCATGTAATTGCTTTACGTTATCCCTAAGCAGTAGCGATAGTCGTAGAAGCAATAGTTGGCGAGACGACAATGATGCTACGATGGAGATCAAGGTGTCGCGCCGGTGACAATGGTGATCATGACGGTGCTTTGGAGATGGTGATCAAAGGCACAAGATGATGATGGCCATATCATATCACTTATATTGATTGCATGTGATGTTTATCCTTTATGCATCTTATTTTTCTTAGTTCGACGATAGCATTATAAGATGATCTCTCACTAAATTTCAAGGTATAAGTATTCTCCCTAAGTATGCACCGTTGCAAAAGTTTGTCGTGCCGAGACACCACGTGATCATCGAGTGTGATAAGCTCTACGTTCACATACAAAGGGTGCAAGCTGGTTTTCCACACGCATAATACTCAGGTTAAACTTGACGAACCTAGCATATGCAGATATTGCCTCGGAACACTAAGACCGAGTCGTCGAGCGTGAATCATACAGTAGATATGATCAACATAGTGATGTTCACCATTGAAAACTACTCCATCTCACGTGATGATCGGACATGGTTTAGTTGATATGGATCACGTGATCACTAATATGATTAAAGGGATGTCTATATAAATGGGAGTTCTTAAGTAATATGATAAATTGAACTTTAAATTTATCATGAACTTAGTCCTGGTAGTATTAGCATATCTATGTTGTAGATCAATAGCTCGCATTTAGCTCCCCTGTTTTATTTTTGATATGTTCCTAGAGAAAACTAATTTGAAAGATGTTAGTAGCAATCATGCAGATTGGATCCATGATCTGAGGATTATCCTCATTCTTGCACAAAAGAATTATGTCCTTGATGCATCGCTAGGTGACAGACCGATTGCAGGAGCAGATGAAGACGTTATGAGCGTTTGGCAAGCTCGATATGATGACTACTTGATAGTTTAGTGCACCATGCTTTACAGCTTAGAATCGGGGCTTCAAAGACGTTTCGAACACCACGGAGTATATGAGATGTTCCAAGAGTTGAAATTAGTATTTCAGACTCATGCCCATGTCGAAAGGCATGATACCTTTGACAAGCACTTTGCCTACAAGATGGAGGAGAATAGCTCAGCTAGTGAGCATGTGCTCAGAATGTCTGAGTACTACAATCACTTGAATCAAGTGGGAGCTAATCTTCCAGATAAGATAGTGATTGACAGAGTTCTCTAGTCACTATCACCAAGTTACTAGAACTTCGTGATGAACTATAATATGCAGGGGATAACAGAAACGATTCCCAAGCTCTTCGTGATGCTGAAATCGACAAAGGTAGAAATCAAGAAAAGCATCAAGTGTTGATGGTTGACAACACCACTAGTTTCAAGAAAAGGGCAAAGGGAAGGGGAACTTCAAGAAGAACGGCAAGCAAGTTGCTGCTCCAGTGAAGAAGCCCAAGTATGGACCTAAGCCTGAGACTAAGTGCTTCTACTGCAAAGGGACTGGTCACTGGAAGCAGAACTGCCCTAAGTATTTGGAGCATAAGAAGGATGGCAAAGTGAACAAAGGTATATTTGATATCCATTTTATTGATGTGTACTTCACTAGTGTTTATAGAAACCCCTCAGTATTTGATTCTAGTTCGGTTGCTAAGATTAGTGACTCGAAACGGGAGTTGTAGAATGAACAGAGACTAGTTAAGGGTGAAGTGACGATGTGTGTTGGAAGTGGTTCCAAGATTGATATGATCATCATCGCACACTCCCTATACTTTCGGGATTAGTGTTGAACCTAAATAAATGTTATTTGGTGTTTGCGTTAAGCATGAATATGATTTGATCATGTTTATTGCAATACAGTTATTCATTTAAAGTCAGAGAATAACTATTGTTCTGTTTACATGAATAAAACCTTCAATGGTCATACACCCAAGGTGAATGGTTTATTGAATCTCCACCATAGTGATACACATATTCATAATATGGAAGCCAAAAGATGCAAAGTTAATAATGATAGTGCAACTTATTTGTGGCACTGCCGTTTAGGTCATATTGGTGTAAAGCGCATGTAGAAAATCCATGCTCATGGGCTTTTGGAATCACTTTATTATGAATCAGTTGATGCTTAAGAACCATACCTCAAGGGCAAGATGACTAAGACTCCGTTATCTGGAACAATGGAGTGAGCAACAGACTTGTTGGAAATAATACATACGGATGTATGCAGTCCAATTAGTGTTGAGGCTCACGGCAGGTATCGTTATTTTCTGACCTTCACAGATGATTTGAGCAGATATGGGTATATCTTCTTGATAAAACACAAATCTGAAACATTTGAAAAGTTCAAATAATTTCAGAGTGAAGTGGAAAATCATGGTAACAAGAAAATAAAGTTTCTATGATCTGATCATGGAGGAGAATATTTGAGTTACGAGTTTGGTCTTCATTTGAAACAATGCGGAATAGTTTCGGAACTCACGCCACCTGGAACACCACAGCATAATGGTGTGTCTGAACATCGTAATCGTACTTTATTAGACCTGGTGCAATCTATGATGTCTCTTACCGATTTACCACTATCATCTTGGGGTTATGCATTGGAGAAAGCTGCATTCACATTAAATAGGGCACCATCTAAATCCGTTGAGACGACACCATATGAACTGTGGTTTGGCAAGAAACCAAAGTTACTATTTCTTAAAGTTTGGGGTTGCGATGCTTATGTGAAAAAGTTTCATCCTAATAGGCTCAAACCCAAATCAGAGAAATGTGTCTCCATAGGATACCCAAAGGAGATAGTTGGGTACACCTTCTATCACAGATACGAAGTCAAGACATTCGTTGCTAAGAATGGATCCTTTCTAGAGAAGGAATTTCTCTCGAAAGAAGTGGGTGGGAGGAAAGTAGAACTTGATGAGGTAACTGTACCTGCTCCCTTATTGGAAAGTAGTTCATCACAGAAATATGTTCCTGTGACTCCTACACCAATTAGTGAGGAAGCTAATGATGATGATCATGTAACTTCAGATCAAGTTACTACCGAACCTGTAGGTCAACCAGAGTGAGATCCGCACCAGAGTGGTACGGTAATCCTATTCTAGAGGTAATGTTACTTGACCATGACGAACGTACGAACTACGAGGAAGCAATGATGAGCCCAGATTCCGCGAAATGGCTTGAGGCCATGAAATCTGAGATGGGATCCATGTATGAGAAAAAGTGTGGACTTTGGTTGACTTGCCCGATGATCGGCAAGCCATAGAAAATAAATGAATATTCAAGAGGAAGACGGGCACTGATAGTAGTGTTAATATCTACAAAGCTAGACTTGTCGAAAAAGGTTTTTGACAACATTCAAGGTGTTGACTACGATGCGATTTTCTCACTCGTAGTGATGCTTAAGTATGTCTGAATCATGTTAGCAAATTGCCATATTTTATGAAATATGGAAAATGGATGTCAAAACTACATTCCTTAATGGATTTCTTAAAGAAGAGTTGTATATGATGCAACCAGAAGGTTTTGTCGATCCTAAAGGTGCTAACAAAATGTGGAAGCTCCAGCGATCCATCTATGGACTGGTGCAAGCATCTCGGAGTTGGAAAATACGCTTTGATGAGTTGACCAAAGCATATAGTTTTATACAGACTTGCGGTGAAGCCTGTTTTTACAAGAAAGTGAGTGGGAGCACTACATCATTTCTGATAAGTATATATAAATGACATATATATTGTTGATCAGAAATAATGTAGAATTTTCTGGAAAGCATAAAGGAGTTTTTGAAAGGAGTTTTTCGAAGAAAGACCTCAGTGAAGCTGCTTACATATTGAGCATCAAGATCTATAGAGATAGATCAAGACGCTTGATAAGTTTTTTAATGAGTACATACCTTGACAAGATTTTGAAGTAGTTCAAAATGGAACAGTCAAAGAAAGAGTTCTTTCCTGTGTTACAAGGTGTGAAATTGAGTAAGACTCAAAGCCCGACCACGGCAGAAGATAGAAAGAGAATGAAAGTCATTCCCTATGCCTCAGCCATAGGTTCTATAAAGTATGCCATGCTGTGTATCAAATCTATTGTATACCCTACACTAAGTTTGGCAAGGGAGTACAATAGTGATCTAGGAGTAGATCACTTGACAGGGGTCAAAATTATCCTTAGTGGAATAAGGATATGTTTCTCGATTATGGAGGTGACAAAAGGTTCGTCGTAAAGGGTTATGTCGACGCAAGTTTTGACACTGGTCCAGATGACTCTAAGTCTCAATCTGGATACATATTGAAAGTGGGAGCAATTAGCTAGAGTAGCTCCATGCAGAGCATTGTTGACATAGAAATTTGCAAAATACATATGGATCTGAATATGGCAGACCAGTTGACTAAACATCTCTCACAAGCAAAACATGATCACACCTTAGTACTCTTTGGGTGTTAATCACATGGTGATGTTAACTAAGATTACTGACTCTAGTAAACCCTTTGAGTGTTGGTCACATGGCGATGTGAACTATGGGTGTTAATCACATGGTGATGTGAACTATTTGTGTTAAATCACATGGTGATGTGAACTAGATTATTGACTCTAATACAAGTGGGAGACTGAAGGAAATATGCCCTAGAGGCAATAATAAAGTTATTATTTATTTCCTTATTTCATGATAAATGTTTATTATTCATGCTAGAATTGTATTAACCGGAAACTTAGTACATGTGTGGATACATAGACAAACAGAGTGTCACTAGTATGCCTCTAATTGACTAGCTCGTTGAATCAAAGATGGTTAAGGTTTCTAGCCATAGACATCAGTTGTCATTTGATTAACGGGATCACATCATTAGAGAATGATTTGATTGACTTGACCCATTCCGTTAGCTTAGCACTTGATCGTTTAGTATATTGCTATTGCTTTCTACATGACTTATACATGTTCCTATAACTATGAGATTATGCAACTCCCGGATACCGGAGGAACACTTTATGTGCTACCAAACGTCACAACATAACATGGTGATCATAAAGGTGCTCTATACGTGTCTCCGATGGTACTTGTTGAGTTGGTATAGATCGAGATTAGGATTTGTCACTCCGATTGTCGGAGAGGTATCGCTGGGCCCTCTCGGTAATGCACATCACTACAAGCCTTACAAGCAATGTGACTAATGAGTTATTTGCGGGATGATGCATTACGGAACGAGTAAAGAGACTTTCCGGTAACAAGATTGAACTAGGTATTGAGATACCGACGATCGAATCTCAGGCAAGTAACATACCGATGACAAAGGGAACAATGTATGCTGTTATGCGGTTTGACCGATAAGGATCTTCGTATAATATGTAGGAACCAATATGAGCATCTAGGCTCCTCCATTGGTTATTGACCGGAGATAAGTCTCTGTCATGTCTACATAGTTCTCGAACCCGTAGGGTCGGCACGCTTAACATTCTGTGACGATTTGTACTATGAGTTATGTGATTTGATGGCCGAAGTTTGTTCGGAGTCCCGGATAAGGTCGGGGACATAACGAGGAGTCTCGAAATGGTCGATACGTAAAGATCGATATATAGGAAGGCTATATTCGGACATCAGAAAGGTTCCTTGTGATTTAGGTATTTTTCGGAGTACCAGAGAGTTACAGGAATTCGTTTGAGCCTTAATGGGCCATACGGGAGAGGAGAGAAAGGCCTCAAGGGTGGAGGCGCCCCTTCCCCATGGACTGGTTTGAATTGGACTAGGGAAAGGGGGCGCCCTCATCCTTCTGCTTCTCCCTTCCCTTTTTCCTATTCCATGTGGGAGGTGGAATCCTACTAGGACTAGGGATTCCTAGTATGACTCCACACTTTGGGCGAGCCCTATGAGCGCCGGCCTCCTCCTCCCTCCATCCTTTATATACATGGCCAGGGGGCACCCCATAGACACACAAGTTGATCATTTGATCTCTTAGCCGTGTGCGGTGCCCCCCTCCACCATAATCCACCTCGGTCATATCGTCCTAGTGCTTAGGCGAAGCCCTGCGCCGGTAACTTCATCATCACCGTCATCACGCCGTCATGCTGACGAAGCTCTCCCTCGACACTCTGCTGGATCGTGAGTTCGTGGGACGTCACCAAGCCGAACGTGTGCAGATCGCGGAGGTGCCATACTTTCGGTGCTAGGATCGGTCGATCATGAAGACATACGACTACGTCAACCGCATTGTCATAACGCTTCCACTTATGGTCTACGAGGGTACGTAGACAACACTCTCCCTCTCATTCATATGCATCACCATGATCTTACGTGTGCGTAGGATTTTTTTTTGAAATTACTATGTTCCCCAAGACTTAGCACTAACCTCTAAGGGGCAACTGAGAAACCGCCTCCCAATGTCGAATCCCTCCGTGCATACATGTTGAGCGGGAGTGTGCCCATGCACACAACTCAGCTTTTGGTACTTCTTGGTGGGGCAAAACTCGGAGTCGAACTCGTGTTGCGGGAGTCTGGAGTCATGCTCCGAATTCAGTGGCAGATCGCTTTCCTGGGGGGAGGGGTGTCATTCAAGACAGATTCAGCAAGGAGCTATACTGTGGACATGCTAAAAAATATCGGGATAGATTGGAACCAAACAGGACAATTCAGATCCGTAGTACACCTGCCTTCTGATGAACTTAGCCAAGTGCTCAGCGGTGACTGCCGTCGTGGCGGCGATACGAGCAGGAGCTGCCGCACCGAAACCATCAACATCACTCGTCCGCATTTCCCCAATGTCAGCGCCATGCGAGGGAATTTGGGGGCTATGTAGGGATTTGTGGGAAAC
Organism: Triticum urartu; assembly: GCF_003073215.2. Lineage (NCBI taxonomy): Eukaryota > Viridiplantae > Streptophyta > Magnoliopsida > Poales > Poaceae > Triticum > Triticum urartu. The sequence continues at coordinate 196,496,523 of NC_053023.1, forward strand.
GGGGAAATTGTGGGGATAAGCTAACGGCCGGAACTACTTATGGCACTATATGTTGTATATGGCACACTGTTTATACATGTCGTTTGTGTTAGGTATTACAATGTCACACATGATTTCCGCACCAAACCGTGTGAGAAGACAACGTAGGTTAGACACGGTTGTCATTACATAACCGTATGTGATGTACTACCCTGTCCATATAATTGAGTTACAGTGATACCGTGTAAACAGTCGCTCTACGGATATCCGTAAAAAAACAGCCGCTCTGCATATAGAGATGGCGGCGGCGGCCTAGGCAGCGGCTACCGGAGAAGAGGTCAACCATCGGTCGGTGGACGGTGGCAGCTACCGGAAAGGAGCTCAACCATCGAGGTTGGCGGCAGGGTGATTCGAGCACATCCATCGTGGTCCATGGCGGGATAGTGGAGGTCGAACTTCAGGCGGCAGTCGCACTAAGCTTTGCTCCTCGACCGTGCTATCTCGGTGTGCCGCCGCATTGCGCTTCTTTGTATGCTGGGTGGAGGTCGCCGTGTGGCTAATTAATTAAGGTATTATTTTCGTGAGTGGCTTAATTAAGGTATTCAATTCCTAAGGGCAGTGTTGTACTAGTACTCTGTGTGTAAATTGATTGGCCATTAATTTTTGTCATTGCACGTGTGGATAACAACATGGAGCGCCCTCTATAATTATGAAAATAAAACCTTGTGATTTATGCACGCATCTTTGGGCAGCAGTTAATCTGTGTATTAATGTTGTTGTTTTCTTTTTAATTACCATTCGCGTGGTGCAGATGGAACGATCTCGATGGATGAAGAATCAGAAAACTGCAGATTTTATTGGTGGCATGACAGAGTTCATGAATTTGTTTGAAAGTACGAAGAGGAGAATTGGTGATGCGGATTACATCCTGTGTCCATGTACTGATTGTGCCAATACAGAGTCACATGAATTGGTGATTGCACTTAGTCTCTAGGGGATTAATGGATGGATATACATGTTGGACCAGACACGGTGAAGAGGAGGTCATGGATGAAGATACCCAGGGCTGCGAGATGCCAAACCCCGATCGGTGTCACATGGATGTTGAATCTAACATCAGGGCACATCCGTCAAGATACCAATGGAACAACGGAAAGCCGAAACGCCCACTGGAAAACCAAGACGTCGACGCAGATGATGACGATCTTGATATGCTAGATTTTGCTGCTATGATTGCAGATCTCAAGGGCCCAAAAAAGGATATGATTGGGTACAAGGATTTGCCAACCATTGAAGCGGACTCCAAGAAAGAATTGTATCCAGGTTGCAAAAAGAAATATTCCAAGTTGAGTGCCACCCTGGCGCTTCTTAGATTTAAAGTAGCAAATGGTCTATCAAACAAGGGCTTCACAGAGATGTTAGGTCTTTTCAAAGAAATTCTTCTAGAAGATAATGTGCTCCCTAGAAGCATGAATGAAGCGAAAAATTGTTTGGCCATTGGAACTTGAAGTACAGAAGACACACACTTGTATGAATGCTTTTATATTGTACCGTGGTGAGTACAAAGATTTGCGTGCATGTCCCACATGCAAGCATGCACGATACAAGTGCATGAGAGAAAAGTTCAAGTACAAATTGGACGATGAGATCATGACAGGAATCCCGTTCAAGTTTTTTTGGTACTTGCCTTTAATTCCAAGGTTGAGGCGTTTGTTTGCAAACCCTAGAGAGGCAAAGAGGTTGAGGTGGCATCATGATGAGTGAATTGGGGATAAGTTTATGAGGCACCCGAAAGATGGGGCTCAGTGGGAATTAATCGACAACAAGTTTGAAGACTTTGCCAAGGATCCTAGAAGTATGAGGCTCGGGGAGTGTGCTGACGGGATGAATCCTTTTGGCGGTATGAGCAGTAATCACAACACATGGTCGGTGCTTCTGTGCATATATAACCTGGCTTCTTGGTTGTGTATGAAGAAAAAATACATTATGATGTCGATGATTATCCAAGGCCCGAAGAAACCTGGAAATGACATCGACATTTACTTTCAGCTACTGGTAGAAGAACTACTGACGGTGTGGATAGATGCGCCTGCTATAAAATGTTATGATGCTTACAGAAAGGAGATTTCGATCTACATGCAATGCTGGTGCACACCATTCAAGATATGCCGGCATTAGGCCACAAATCGGGGCAGAAAACAAAGGGAGATGTAGGGTGCGTCACATGCATGGATAGGACAGCTAGTAGAAGACTTCGCAACACGCACAAAACCGTGTATTTGTGTCATCGTAGGTTCTTATGGAAAACTCACCCTTACCGAAAGATGAAAGCTGAATTTGATGGTACGGCAGAGGCAGGTATGGGCCCAAGACCCTACGAAGGGGAGGTGGTCCACAACATGCCTAAAAAAATTAATGTTGTGCTTGGCAAGAACCACCATTTGACGGTGAAACAAACACCCAAGGGTCAAGTGTTTAAGAAGAATTTGGTGTTCTAGAATTTACCTTACTAGGAGATTCTACGTGTATGTCACTTCATCGATGTCATGCACGTAGAGACGAACATATGTGAAAGCATCCTTGGTACTCTGCTCAAGATTAAAGGTAAAAGAAAGGATGGCGACGGTTCATGGCTTGATATGCTTGCTGATCAATCAAAACGCAAGAGTGAAGCAGAAGATGATGAAAAATTCATCAAAGCTCGCCAGAGTTACAATTTCAGTACAAAAGAAGCAACACAGTTCTTCACCTATTTGCTTTCAGTTAAGAAACCCTCTTCCAACTTCACATACATCAGAAGTCTCGTGGATGTGAGCTCAGGTAAAATGAAGTTGGGAAACATGAAGTCACATGATGTAATGTTGAAACAAATCCTCCCGGTGGCCATCAGGAATCTGATGGACAAAGATATAAGAAACACACTCATTGACCTGTGTGATTTCTTCAACCAACTATGACAGAAAGTTGTAGATCCTGAAGAGTTGGATCATATGTAAAATGATATTGTAAGAATATTATCCAACCTAGAGATATTTTTCCCACCATCATTGTTTGATGTCATGGTCCATCTCACTGTGCACCTTGTCGACGAGATAAAGTATTGTGGTCATGTGTTTCTTCGCAACATGTATCCCTTTGAGCGGTTCATGGGAATACTGAAGAGCTTTTGTCAGAATCGAAACCATCAAGAGGCAAGCATCCTACAAGGTTATACCGCGGAGGACGTGGTTGAGTTTTGCACCGAATACATGAAACAAAGGCCTATAGGTTTTCCCCTCTCTCGCCACGAGGGAAGGCTGAAAGGTAAGCCGGTCCTTGCTGGCATGCAAATGGCTGCACCTAGAGAATTGGCAGAGAAAGCCCATTTGACGGTACTGCTTAACAACCCAGTTCTCAGCGCTTATGCCAAAGAACACTTGGCAGAGATACGCCAAATCTTCTTACCAATGGTGCCTTCATCAGATGTGGAGATGAAGGAGCACACTAAGAACTACACGAATGGCTGAAGAATCGTTTGGCACAAGGATCCATCGATGACATTGCTATGTGGTTGGCACAAAATCCATCACCTATGGTGTTGACGTACAGAGCATATGACATAAACGGATACACATTATACACTAAGGAACATGATCAGAAGACCTCATATCAGAACAGTGATGTTCAAATAGAATGCATGACTGCACATGAAGTTGATAAAAGGGTATACTATGGAAACATTAAAGAGATTTGGGAGCTTGACTATGTGAAAGTTAAGGTGGCATTATTCAGGTGCGCATGGATCCCTCTTGGTCAAGTAAGGGTTGATGATTACAGGAAGACCTGTGTTAACAGGACAACAATGGCATATCACGCAGACCCATTCATTCTTGCTAGTGATGCTACCCAGATTTTCGTTGCGGAAGACCCCTTGCATAAGAACTGACATGTAGTGATGCATGGGAAGAGAAGGGTACTTAATGTCGACGATGTTGCCGATGAGGACGAGTACGATGAATTTGATGAGTTGCCAATCAAGGGATCACGCACCCGTGTAATAGAGAAGCGTAAAATCATCAGAAAACTAAGTTCATTTGGGGTCAATGTAATGATCCCAGTTCCCCCATGTACATGGGAATTAAGCCGTAATACTAGTATTTATGCCTACCCTGCAACTTAATTCGTTCAATTTAGAACTGTCGCGTGTAATGAATTTGTGAGTTATGCCCGGTTTTCTGTTGATTTAAGAACTGTTAATATGTTGACCTTGATATGCTATCAGCTCAGGCAATGAATATGAACTGTTTTTTGTTATTATTATTATTATATCATAGAGGTATCATACTCAATTGATCTCACTACAGTATGTGTGAACAAAAATATGCAATCTAGTTTGCGAATAGCACACGGTTCATTGATGAAAGCGTGTGCCGACCAAAGCCCGCCCACGATCTGAGTCGTGCTTTCTGATTGGCTAGAACCCAAACCCCATGGATCGTAGATCTACACCGTTGGATGCTCCGAGATTGAATGGTGATCCTCATCCCTTTCGACAACACATGCCGTTCTGGTTGTAATTTTATTTTTATGCACAAAATGCACGTTAAACTAAAAAATGTCTTTCATATAGCTAATGATATCTGAAATGCGCCAGAAAATCAAACCCGTGGTATAATGGTGATTGTGTACCATGGAAATTTTTATGAGTCCAAATGATGAAGTCACCAGCCATAGGAGTTTGAATTGACACATCTCCTTTCGGCAACCATGATCCTTCATGTGAGATGCTCCGGTTTGGAAGGAGCGGTCATCAAAACTTGTGCCAAACTTTACCAATTTTTTTCCATGGGGTCGTGAGAGCACGCCACGGGCACACATCGATTTTGATGATGTCCGAACTCCACCTGAATTTCCTATAAATAAAATGCCAACTAGGCCTACGCCAGTGGCCGCACCTCGCGGCAGAAATGTTTGAAACTTCTCCCCACTTCTCGAACAAACAGATGAAACTCACAAAACGGCGCACAAATGATCTGTACACCTTCTTTACTAGGCTGATAGTTAGGGGGTATCATAGCTAGTATCATGCATGCCAACTAGGAAATTTTGATGAGCTGTCATAGAATAAAATGAAGAAAGAGAGGGTTAAGTATCATATCATGAAACCGCATCATAATAAATGCTATGCTACTATGTGTCATGGATGACAATAAATAAAGTACTACATGATACTACTCTATGATACTATGCATTAGAGCAAGTAGAATAGAGTGACATAAGGAGGCTATAAGGAATAGAATAATATATATGTGCTTAGTTGGAGGAAAGAGAAGAGAAGAGAGAAGAGAAGCGGGCTCTTGGTTAGTAGAGCCAGCTACAACACGAGACCCAAGACACTTTGTGAGAATGTAAGGTGGGCCAACTATTGATAAACTAGTACATATTTAAAACTTATTATTGTACATGCCGGCTAAGAGGTTGGTTGTATATGACATGGGAACTTCTTATAGCCGGTCGTTGGCTGTATTATTAACCATGCTTTTAGTGAGGTATCTAGTATATCATATACTAGCTAGTATCATATATATGCATGATACTAGTATATGATCGGTAATACCTCCATAATGCACGCATGCATAATATCATAAGTTAGTATCTTAGGCTGCCTTATTAATTGCCATGCATGACACAAAGTAGTACACCATTTAATATGATACGGTATCATGATATGATACCACACCCTCTCTTTCCTCATTTAACTGTGTGCCACATCATCCAAAAAGTCTAGTTGGCGTGCATGATACCGCTTCATACTCCCATATTACGACCAGCCTTAGGGTGGCCATAGTGGGGGTATCATAGTCGGTATCATGCACTCGGTAGTAGCAAATATGATGATGTGGCAAAGAAGTAACACAAGTAGATACCATAACATATATAACAAATGCTATACTACTTTGTGTCATGCATGGCCATAAATACGGTTAGCTATGATATATACTACTCTATGATACTATATATGCACTATGAAGGTACGTACGTAGTATCATACACTAGTATCATATGCATGATACTATATATAGTATATGATACTTCCCACTATATAAGGCTGGACATAGTGTTGGTATCATAGCCGACGATATCATGCACTTAGAAATAGAAAGTATGCCGATGTGGCAAAGAATTAAACATATAGAGAGAGGGTTAGAGTAACATATAGGTAGATACCGCATCATGTTAAATGCGATGCTAATTTGTGTCATGCAAGGCAATAAATATGATCTATGATACTATACTCTATGTATTATACTATGCGCTATAATTAATTAAAGGTAGTATCATACACTAGTATTATATATATATGCATGATACTAGTATATGACACTCTCCACTATGAGTAGCCTAAGTATATATAGACTAACTAAAACACCCACATGTAGTTGTAGTAGGGTTTTTGAATTTAATTATATGCACTAAAATGCAATGCAAGGTTAGTGCAAAGAATGACTTAAACGGAGCAGATGACCTGAAATGGGTCGGGATGATGTAGCTAGTAACTGACGATTTGTAGTCGGAAGTGCCGCGTCTCCTTTTGGAAATTATGATCCTTCTTACGAGATGCTTCGGTATGGAAGGTGCTAACGAGATCTTTTTTTGAATATTCAAAGTTTGAGATTGCTAGCGAGGCCTGCCGCCTGGTAAAATCTACCAGAAAATCGAACCATAGGGTACAATTGTGATTTCTTACGATGGAAAAAAATTGGAGGCGAAACGATGAACTCATGTTTTCATTCAAACAAAAATATGATGTTAGGTAATGTAATGTTTTCAAATAGCACATGTTTCACGCAAGAAAGCCGTGTATCCACTAAACCGTGGCCGATGCCCCCCTCTGCCACGTGCGCGATCTGAGTCGTGTGTTCTGATTGGCCAGAACCCAAACCCCACGGATCGTACGTCTGCACCGTTTTATTCTCGTTGATTAAACGGCGATCCTCATCCCTTTCGACAGCACATGCACTTCTGGTTGTGATTTTATTTATATCCACAAATTGCATGTTAAATTCAAAAAATTCCTTAAATATAGCAAACGATTCCAGAAATGCGTTAGAAAATCAAACCCGTGGTATAATGGTGAATGCGTACCATGGAAATTTTTATGAGCCCAAACGATCAAGTCACTGACCGCTGGAGTTTGAATTGACACGTCTCCTTTTGAAAACCATGGTCCTTCATGTGAGATTCTTCGGTTTGGAAGGAGCGATCATCAAAACCTGTGCCAAACTTTACCAAAAAATTTCCCGGGGGTCGTGAGAGCATGCCACGGGCACACACCGATTTTGATGAAGTCTGGACTTCATCTGAATTCCTAGTAATTAAAATACCAACAAGGCCTACGCCGGTGGCCGCACCTCGCGGCCGAAATGTTTGAAACTTCTCCCGTTTCTCAGATAATGGATGAAAACTCGCAAAGCAACACACAAATGATTTGTACACCTTGTTTTCCAACTAACACCCCAGATGTAGTTGTAGAACGGTTTTGAATTTAATTATAATATGCACTAGATGCAAGCTAAGTGCAAAAAATGACTTGAATATAGCAACGAGACCTGAAATGGGCCAGAAAATCAAACCTAGGGTATATATGTGATTGTTTACCATGAAAATAATTCAAAGCGGAATTATGTAGTCACTGACAATTGGAGTCCGAAGTGCCGCATCTCCTTTTGGAAACTATGATCCTTCTTTTGAGAAGCCCCGATTTGGAAGGTGTGAGAATCAAAACTCGTGCCATCTTTCCCAAAAAAATCCATGTGATCCTGAGAACACGACAGGGGTGACACACCGATTTTCGTTATTTCCAGACTCTATATGCATTTCCTGTAATTAGAATACCAAGAAGGCTTACGCCTCTGGCCGCACCCTGCGGCCGAACTGTTTGAATTTTTTCCTGTTTCTCGAATAATGAATGAAAACTCCCAAAGCAACACACAAATGATCTTTCTAGCTAGCTAGCACCCACGTGTAGTTGCGACTATAGAAAACGACTCAAATATAGCAAACGATACCTCAGATGCACGCGAAAATTAAACCATATGGTACAATGGTGATTTCTTACCATGGAAACAATTTGGAGGCAAAACGATGAACTCTTGTTTTCATTCAAATGAAAATGTGTTGTTAGAGCATGTAAATGTTTTCAAATAGCACACGGTTCACTCACGAAAGCTGTGTGCCTACCAAACCGTGGTCAATGCCCCCCTTTGTTGTGTGCGCGATCTGAGTCGTGCATTCTGATTGGCCAGAACCCAGACCACACGGATCGATGCTCCCAGATCGAACGACAATCCTCATCCCTTTCGACATGAAATGCAGTCCGGCTAGGAATTGATTTATATGCCAAAATGCACGGTAAATACCAAAAAATGTCTTACATATAGCACACGAGACCTGAAATGTGGCAGCAAATCAAACCCGTGGTATAATGGTGATTGCTTAACATGGGAAAAATTTAGAGGCGAAAGAATGAACTCACGTCTTCATTTCAAAATTAGTACGTCTTCATTTCAATCAAAATTATTCTCTTTGTGCACACGAGCGCTTAGAGGCAACCGTTTGCTTAGGCCTTTCCGCGCGGCGACCGGGGATATTTTTCACCCTTTTCACCTAGGCCGCCTATGGCAACCTGGCTCAGAGCGACCGGTTTACCTTGCATTGCTCGCCCAGAGACCATGTCTTCTGGCAACACACAACATATTGGGTACAAAAAACGACCGCTTTATTGATACTAGCGGCTCAAAGTTTACATTACAACAGGTAGGTGTCGGCGTTCTAGGAACGGGGATCCCCAGACTTGCCTGCCTGCGGCCTACGGCGTGGCTCAAAGGGGGGCCCAGCACGGTCCATCTTCACCAACACAGACCCAAGAGCCTCGCGGGGCGGACGACGCGGAGCTTCCTCAGGCATGGCCTCATCAGGCTGGCTCGCGAGGAGGCGGAGAGAGCAAGGCGGGGTACCTCACGAGGTGCCCGTGACACAAGCCATGACGACCAAAGGCGCCAGGCGGGTGCCAGCCCGCACAGCGTCCTCCTCTCCTCTTTGGTGCAAAGGGAGCAAGCGCAGCCACGGAGTACCGAGGCATCAGGCAAAGGTTGCCATTTCGGTGCAACAAGACCAAGACCGGGAGGACTGCAAGACAGAGGTCATTGTGGAGCCCAAGACGGCGTCACCACCAGAGCTTTGTGCAGGCGAAGACTACTTTTGTCAGGATACCTGGTACTAGCTGTCCCCCTTCAAATTAGCCCGCCATTGTTGGCTCCCTTCCCGCTCTATATTTGGGAAGAGGACCAGGGCCTCTATAAATAGGACCAACCACCCACAGAACGAGAGGGAGAGACGGGGGAAGAGGAAAAAGACGAGAGAAGGAAAAGAGAAGGAAGGAGAGAAAGAGAGAGAGAAGGGTGACTGAACTCCTCCCAGAAGTTCATCGCCCCAGCCAAGAGCAGACCCTCGCGAGGCTATTCTTCCTTGTATTGTTCATCATCATCGGCCCAAGAGGCAATCCACCACGCCACACACTGGAGTAGGGTATTACACCACAACAGTGGCCCGAACCAGTATAAACCCTGTGTCATTCGTGTTGTTCTTTCCATTGCTTAGATCCTAGCGAGGTGGATGGGTGCAGGTAGGTAGGAGGCAAAATCTCCGCGCGCACCCCAGTGTTCGAACCTCAAGGGTCTGCCGGAACCCGAAATCCGACAGTAGCGAGGCCAAGCGGCAAACCCGGTGCGGCTGAACAATATGTACATTATTTTTTGAACATAAAAGGGCCTCGATCATAACAACTACGCGGCAGCGGAACAACGTCGTTGCGGAAACTCCATAGCAAAAGGACACCGATGAGGACACGATCTAGACAAGAGCAGCACTCCTTTCCACGAGACTTTCTTGAAATCTGGCATGACACGCCAGGTCAGTTCATTGAATGTACTTGCAAGCTCACAACAAGAATAAACATAATGACAAACAATATCATGATAATTAACCAATTATTAGTAATTCAACAATGTAACCAACATGCTGTGATCACGCTCTTATGAGCACAGTCCCTCGGACTAGCTTACCACGGTGATCGCTTCTGGATCACAAATGTGCCAACCACATGATCTTAACTCGGGATACCTTGTGATCATTTGGGCGACGACAACCACGACCACTATTTGGTCTCAAACCGTGATTCTTCCGGAGATCACAACCACGACCAACACTTGGTCTCAATTGACAGGATGACCTTCCCACCATCCACAGCAGTGCAAGGTTCATGACTTAGTGTGCAAGATTAATTAAATGTTGACACATGGTGTGACCTACTTTCGAGGTGTCTGTAACCGTGGACTCGACTATTGATAGATTAATACACTCTGCAGAGGTAGCGCACTGTACCCACACCACGGAACCCATGGCCTCATACTCCCATCCGGGTGGACCAACGGCATTTCGATGAAACCCCTCCATTGCCATGACACTCTCTCGGCCACTCCGACCCACTTCCCAAGTGGGCTAGTCCTGGGTGGCCCCGTGTCTACCAAAGACACAACGACCACCGTCATGGCCAACGTCCCTCACGGGGACCATCCCGCATGGGGACCGGTACCAAAATCTCAACAACGGGCACACAAGGTTATGTCTGCTTACCGGGCCAGGGTACCGCACGCCCATAACCCTTCCTAGTTGGAGGCACCGACCAGAGGCATGACAACGGACCGAATAAAGGCCTTCCCATACAGACAAATGTGGTTGCACTGGGAAAAACTCGATTCAGTGGTACCATGACTCGGTCAACGATAAATTCAAGTTGTATTATTATCAGGTTCAACTTAAATTGAAAATAACCGGTGTCATAGTATGCCATGAAATGCAATTAGTAACATCTGCTCCACATAATAACGGAAATGACCGAGTCAACTGAATCCACACTAAGCATGAACATCAACAACACCTCATACTTCTCTGGTTAGGATATAAACTCACATGAAACATAATCTTTTCTAACAAATTTTGCCCTCTTTCTCATGCAAAAAAATGGTTCTAACAAACTACTTATATCCATAGCCATATTATTTTTTATTTTTTATCATAGCAAAGATAACTTCTAGTTTCTTTAACCACTTAGTAGCTACAAATTTCTGATAACATAAGCATGTAAACTTATACAAATACTAACAGAATATAAATAACCTAATGATGATGATTTAAATGCATGGGTTAAACCATTCATTCAAGTAGAAAAATATCACAATTATTGAAGTGGCATCATGAAAATGTTGTTGTGGCTTGCCTTAGTGCAGATGAGGCTCACAAGCCCTCTGGTGTTCTTCAAGACAAGCTTCACTCTCTGAAAATAAATTTAAACACAAAAAGAAAATATCAATAACCCTTCTGAAATTCACCAAAAAATCTAGACAGCAGGGAAAAATCCCATTTTTGGTGAGCTGTTAGATTTCCTTGCAAAGAACACAATGCAAAAAGAATCAATTCATTTGGACTTATGGTTGAAAAGTTATAGTTGTTTGAATCTCTCTGGAAGTTTGAATTTTAAATAAAAACAGACAAGGGGGTGACGTCGAAGGCGTAAAGCCTCGGGGCGCCACCACTCATACCGCTTCACGCGCGTACTGGGTGGCTGACTAGCGGGCCCCGCTAGTCAGGTGGGGGAAGAGGGAGAAGGAAACAGAGTGGGTCGCGACTTCGCGGGAGCTCACGCCGGTGACGAGGGCTCCTTTGCGGAAACTAGAGGGAGGGATCGAGAGAGGGGATGGAGGTGCACCTGCCCGTACCCGTAGCGCAGCTAGGGGTGGTCGGACGGTGTCGGAATCAACCTCGCAAGCGGAGGCAGAGAGCGGGGGTCGCCGAAGACAAAGACGACAGCGAACTGCGGCGACTCCAGGGGCTCCAAGTGGACGGAACGGCTTCATCAAAGAGCTGCAGAGGCTCTGGAAGGGTTGCCTAGGCTAGGGAGGGGCTGGAGCTACCGCGACGACCCAAGGGGATTGTCGGCGAGCTTGATCTCGGGGATGGAGGCCGCTGCCTGCCCGGCCGGGCTACGGCTATCTACATGTTTGTGGAGTGTGTGGGAGTGGAGGATGGTGCTCGAGGAGGCTGGGGGTGGCTCCATTTATAGGCGAGCGGCAAGGGGTGGATCGGGCTCCGCCGGCAACACCTGGACACTGCGCCCGGTGACGAGCAGCGTCAGTGAGAGAGGGAGGAGGTGAGGCAGCTCACGCGGGGACTGTGGGCTAACGGAGTCGAGCATATGATCGACAAGAAGGCGATGAGCACAATGCGCACCACAATGTTACGCTGGCCGGACCGCGCCCATGCTCGCTACGGCAAGCTCCGGCATCGGCGAGTTCCAACAGGGATTTCCGGGAGTTGAGACGAAGATGATGGCGCGGTTTGGCACTCTAAGGCAGTCGGGGAAGCGAGCACGCGCGAAATAGAGCTCTCAGCGGCACTCAGAGCACGTCGACACGCAGGCTGGCATCATGGACACGCTTGGTCACCGCGAGAACTCTACCCTCAGGCCGACCAACGTCCAAAGATCATGTCTGGCTCGTAGTTTGTGGTAGTTTTAAAGATTACCACGCTTTGGTTTGGCTCTAGATGCAGTAGAAAAGATTTCGCACGTTTGGTAAGTTTCTGACCAGTAACTTTGAGAGGTTACTAAGGTTAAATGGCTGGGAGTTGGAGGCTGTCCTTTGGAGGTTAGCAATCATCGACTAAGGTGATGATGCCAAGAAAAATCAGGCACAATGGAGCAAGTAAAGTGGTAGTTGTTGTAGAAACCACCATTTTTGTCCATAATAGAAAATATTTTATGTAGCAAAAATATTCCAAAAAGTGGTAAAATATTTTTTCTTAGGAAGGTGCCCTAGGGTTCAGAGAATATTTGTGAATTTTCTCAGATTTTTATGGGCAAGAAAAATTGGGGTTGCTTTAGAGCACATTGAATTGGGTGGGATTTTGGAGGGGAAAATGAATATTTTTTATTAAAGAAAAATACTCCAAATATTATTTTGGGTAGAACCAGAGAGTGAATGATGATTAGAGAGGGAAATGAGGCACTTGGGTGAAAGCCAAGGGTACTGTCGGATTTCGGGTTCCGGCAGACCCTTGAGGTTCGAACACTTGGGTGCGCGCGGAGATTCCGCCTCCTACCTGCCTGCACCCCTCCACCACGCTAAGATCTAAACTACCGAAAGAACAACACAAGAGACACAGGGTTTATACTGGTTCGGGCCACCGTTGTGGTGTAATACCCTACTCCAGTGTGTGGTGTGGTGGATTGCCTCTTGGGCTGATGATGATGAACAATACAAGGAAGAACAGCCTCGCGAGGGTCTGTTGTTGGCTGGGCCATGAACTACTGGGAGGATTTCAGCCACCTTTCTCTCTCTCTATGCTTCCAACCTCTCTATCGAGCCTCTTCCTTCCTACTTTCCAACCCCCTTGCTCTATGGGTGGCTGGTCCTATTTATAGAGGCCCTGGTCCTCTTCCCAAATATCGAGCGGGAAGGGAGCCAACAATGGCGGGCTAATTTGAAGGGGGGCAGCAAGTATCAGCGATCCTGAAAAAGTAGTCTTCGCCTGCGCAAAGCTCTGGTGATGACGCCGTCTTGGGCTCCACGGTGACCTCCATCTCGTAGTCCTCCTGGTCTTGGTCTCGTTGCACCGAAATGGCAACCTTTGCCTGATGCCTCAGTACTCCGTGGCTGCGCTTGCCCCCTTTGCACCAAAGAGGAAAGGAGGACGCTGCGCGGGCTGGCGCCCGCCTGGCGCCCTGAGTCGTCATGGCTTGTGTCATGGGCACCTCGCGAGGTACCCTGCCTTGATCTCTCCGCCTCCTCGCGAGCCAGCCCGACGAGGCCGTGCCTGAGGAAGCTTCGTGTTGTCCGCCCCGCGAGGCTTGGCCCCTCGCGAGGGTCTTGGGTTCGTGTTGATGAAGATGGGCCGTGCTGGGCCCCCCTTTGAGCCACGCCGCAGGCCACAGGCAGGCAAGTCTGGGGACCCCCGTTCCCAGAAAACCGACAGGTACCCAAGTGTTTAAGTCCATAAGAAAAGATTCAAAAACTCCAAATTGCAAAATCAAGCCAAATGAAATTCAAGCAAAAACCAGGCTGTCACAAACCTCCCCCACTTAGAATGAATCTCGTCCTCGAGATTCGGTTGCTTGGGAAAACCATTCGGGATAATGTGCCCTTAGAAATTCGTCTCGTTCCCAAGTTGATTTTGACTCGGTGTGATGTGCCCACTGGACTTTGTAGAACTTCTTCACTTTACTGGGAGTGACCCTTTCCATCTGATCCAAAAAATTTACCGGCCTCTCTTCGTATGTTAAATCCTTTGTCAACTCTATTTCAGTCGTAGCAGTCCTTTTCTCAGGCGGCGATATGCATCGCCTCAACTGGGATACATGAAACACGTTGTGCACGTCTGACAATTCTGGGGGTAGTTCCAACTGATAAGCAACTGTACCTACTAGGGACATGACTGGAAATGGACTGGTAAACATAGGTGCCAACTTTCCATGAGTGTGAAACCTCTTGACTCCTTTCATAGGAGTGACTCAGAGATATACATGTTCTCCAGGTTCAAAACTAATCTGTCGGTGCTTTGCATCATAATAACTCTTTTGTCGAGACTTGGCCAATTGCAACCTATCTCTGATTTCCCTAACTTGTTTCTCAACTTCCGTCATGAAATATGTCTTGAAAATCCGGCTATCTCCAGTTTGAGACCAAATTAACGGAGTGCGGCACTTACAGCCATACAAAGCTTCGTATGGTGACATCTTTAGACTGGTTTGGAAGCTGTTGTTATAAGAGAACTCGGCATACGCCAGAGATCCTTCCCATTTAGATCCTTGGGCCAAAGCACATGCTCATAACATATCTTCGAGTATTTGGTTTACCCGCTCTGTCTACCCATCAGTCTGAGGATGATAAGCGGTACTGTATTTCAGCACTGTCCCCAAGGCTTGATGGAGACGTGACCAAAAGGCGGAGGTAAAAAGTGAACCTCAGTCAGAAATGATGGTCCGAGGTACTCCATGCAGACTGACTATCTGGGATACATACAGCTGTGCGAGTTGGTCTGCTCGATATGTGGTTCTGATCGGGATAAAGTCAGCAACCTTGGTTAAGGTGTCCACTATGACCCAGATTGCATCATTGCCTCGCTGAGTCTTGGGCAGTCCGGTTATGAAATCGATGCAGACATCATCCCATTTCCTTTGTTAGACTGGTAGTGGTTGGAGAAGTCCGGCTGGCTTCTGATGCCCTGCCTTTACCTTGTTGCATATGTCGCAACATGCCACAAAATAGGCAATGTCCTTCTTCATTCCATCCCACCAAAATATTTGTCGGAGGTCTTCATACATTTTTGTACCTCCCGGGTGAATGCAATATGAAGATTCGTGTGCCTCAGACAGGATTTTCTGCTTTAGCTCGGATTGATTGGGTACACAAATCCCTCCCCGGAAACGGAGGGTACCCAATTGATCGGTCGAGAAGTCTGAAGTATGTCCTGCTATCATGGCACATTTTTGCAGAATGGTGTCAGTTGGCTGGGCCTTGCGGATCTATTCCTCAAGGGTGGGGGCAACTTCCAAAATATTAGAAAGGCTAGCATCAACTATGACCAGGTTGAGCTGAGCAATGTCCTCTTGAAGTTCAGGGGACAAGGATCCCAATATGACATTTAGGCTGACAGGCTTTCGACTGAGCGCATCGGCAACCACGTTGGCCTTACCCGGGTGGTAATTTATTCCAACATCATAATCCTTGACTAACTCAAGCCACCTTCGTTGACGGAGATTTAAATCTGGCTGGGTAAATATATACTTGAGGCTTTTGTGATCGGTAAAAACATGGCACCTCTTCCCAATGAGGTAGTGCCTCCAAATTTTTAGAGCGTGAACCACCGCGGCCAATTCCAGATCATGAGTGGGATAATTTCCCTCATGGGTTCATAGCTGTCACGATGCATATGCTACTACCTTGCCGTCTTGCATAAGTACGCATCCAAGTCCTTGTCTAGAGGCGTCACAATACACATCAAAACTGCGGTAGATATCTGGAAGAGTAAACACAGGTGCGGTCATCAGCCGTATCTTTAGCTCATTAAAACTTTTCTCACAGTCCTTGGTCCATTCAAACTTCTTATCCTTTTTTAGAAGCTCCGTCATGGGCTTAGCAATCTTGGAAAACCCTTCAATGAAACGACGATAATATCCGGCTAATCCAAGAAAACTCCGAATATGTGATACGGTTGTGGGTGGCAACCAATCGAGCACATCCTTTACTTTGGTTGGGTCCACTGCTACTCCGCCGGCAGATAGAACATGTCCAATAAATCCAACTTGTTTGAGCCAAAACTCACACTTACTGAATTTGGCGTATAGCTAATGGTCACGGAGTCGTTGTAGCACTGCTCGGAGGTGATCCTTGTGATCTTCTTCACTCTTGGAGTAAATGAGTATGTCATCGGTGAAGACTACCACGAATTTATCTAGGAAGTCCATGAATACTTTGTTCATCATATGCATGAAAAAGGCAGGGGCATTGGTGAGACCAAAGGACATAACTGTATATTCATAAAGACCATACCAAGTAGTGAATGCGGTCTTAGGAATATCTTCCTTTTTAATCTTGATTTGATGATACCCTGTCCTTAGATCAATCTTGGAGAATACTTTGGCCCCACTGAGCTAATTGAATAGATCATCAATTCTTGGCAGTGGATATTTATTTTTGATGGTGACATCGTTCAGCTATCGGTAATCCACACACATGCGGAGGCTGCCATCCTTTTTGTCCACGAATATAGCAGGTGATCCCCATGGTGAAGAGCTGGGACGGATATATCCTTTCTGGAGCATTTCATCAAGCCGTTTCTTTAGCTCCACTAATTCTGAAGAGGGCATCTGGTAATACTTCTTGTATAATGGTGTGGTTCTGGGCAGCAGATCTATTGCAAACTCAAGTTCGCGGTCGGGTGGCATGCCTGGCAATTCTTCGGGAAATACATCCGGAAACTCACTGACCACATCAATTAATTCCAATTCAGCCACAGCGGTGAAGGCCATTTCTTTCTTGGGTATGCTTCTGCAGGAATAGAATTTGGTAGTCTGCCCCTCCAGACTGATCAAAGTAACTTCTCGGGTCCCGCAATTTATGCAGACTTGATATTGGGTCAGCCAATTCATACCCAAGATAACATCCAACTTATCTGACTCAATGATTATCAAAGAAGTTGGAAAACAAACTCCGTTGATATTGATTTCCAGGTTATGGCAGACCAAATTGCTCCTGATTAATGATCCTGCGGTTTGTACCAGCATATTCTTGCCCAAAAGCAAACCAGGAAATTTTTTTTGGGCAACAAAACTCTGAGAAATAAAACAGTGGGAAGCCCCAGAGTCAAATTACATTACTGCGGGTATGTTATTAACAGGGAACATACCAATGATGACTTCGGGGTTCTCTTAAGCTTCATCGGCAGAGAGGTGATGAACGTGCCGCGAGATGTTTTGTTGAGTCGGGGATGACTCCATATAGTTGACTTGTGGTCTGTATAGAGTGTTTGCCTTGCTGTTCTTGGGGCACTGTCTGGCATAATGTACGGTTTGCCCACAACTGAAGCAATCATTGATGCGCTGGCGCTCCTCGTGCACAGGGTTGGACACAACATTCTTGACTTGAGTAGTGGTCTTGTTAACATTCTGCTGCCAATTGGGCTTGTACTCCACCCGAGTCTGCTGCCAGGTACGGGCCTTTTGTATGGGTTGCCCATCCTTCTTTGGCTCAAACTTGTGCTTGTGATTGTTGTTGACACGCCTGATGTTTGATACGAGCTTGTGCTCCCTTTCAGCAATGAAAGCTTTGTTCACCAACGTTTGGAAATCTGGGAAGTCAAACATGCTGAGAGTACACTGGAGTTGCGGGTTTAATCCACCAAGAAATCTATCAATCTTTCTTTCTTCGGTGGACACGTCATGAAGGGAGTAATGGGCCAGGTGATTGAATTTTTGCAGATATTCACCCACAGACTAATTCCTTGGAGGAGAGAGAGAAATTTGCGCTGCTTAGTCTTCATAATTCCAGTAGGGATATGATATTTCTGGAACTGATCTTTAAATTTTGACCAGGTAAATTCTTCATCAACGGGCCACATGGTTTTTGCATTTTCCCACCATATGGCAGCAGCGCCTTCAAGATAATGAGTTGCGAACGGAACTTTATCATCCTCTTCCATACTAGCAATCTCAAGCTTTCTTTCAATGGTTCGTAACCAATCGTCTGCGTCCAAGGGATCAAGGACCTGACTGAAACTGGGAGGCTTGGTCCTCTGAAAATCAGACAGCTTGGAGTGGTGACCATTTTGATTTCCATTCTGACCAACCATAGCTTGCACACTTCTTAATATTTCAATCAGATCATTATCCCTTCTTTCCTCAAACATTCATAGAATTTCCTCGGTGGAGGGTGGATTTGGCGGTGGAGGCGGTGGTGGAACGTATGACTCAGGGGAGTGTCATGCCTGTCGTGCGGAACGACGAACAGGGGTACCCTCACGAATATTGCTATTGCTACCTCCCCGCGGCAGCCTATTATGATTTTTCCCAAGGCAACGCAACCGAGATGAGAAACATTCAAAACCAATTGGGGAAAAGCCAGTAACAAAGCCCGAGAAAAACCGAAATAACGAAGAAAACACAGCGAATAGAGTTCCAACATAATTATACATAGACTCATACATAAAAGATAACCATCATGCCAGGTTCACTACTCTCATACAGAAAACAAAACATCATGACTCGTACTACTACATCCGGACATCATCCCAATAACTGCAGATACTCAGGGGCCCTACTGCTCTGCTGGTGCTGTGGGGTCCTCTCCTGAAGCGGACTCGGATTCGGAACTGACGAGGTTAACTGAGACCTCCGGGTTAAAGGTAACACGACGATGCTGCCTGGAGGGCTCTCCCTCGGGAGCAGGTGTAGGATGAATCATCGGGGCCGCATGAGTAGTGAGAAGTGAAACCCACTCAGCAGGAGCACTAAGAGGATTCACGGTCGAGGTGCCCGAGCTACTCGGAGGAGTAACCGGTGAAACAGGGGAACTAGAACTGACCGGAATGTAAGGAGTAAATCCCAGAGAGGATGCAGTAGTGACTAAAGCAGCGGCTAAAGTAGTACGAGCACGAGTCAGCTCTCGAGCCAGCTCGTGGATCATAAGATAGCTAGCAGTGATGTAACGAGCAAGATGACTAGCAACACTATCAGACTCCGGATCAATGGTAGAGAAACGGACACGACCATTGTCGTGCAGAGAAGGATAGTAGTAGAAACCTGGGTGGTTCTGCATCCAGACCTCGTGGTAACGAAGCTCGACAAGGACCTCGAATGCAGCAAACTGGACAGCCTGAGAAGCGGTAGAAGCGTAACCGCTCCGAGAGGTACGAGTGTAACTGCAGGAATCGGAACTGGTGCGCAGAGTAACCACTGCGGGATACTCATACACTGAGTCAGCTAGACGCTCCCTGTACACACGATAAAATGGGTCATCACCGAGGGGGTACAGTCGACGCCACATGTTACGAAGAAGATGTGGTGACGTGTATGGCATCAACTGCAACTGGCACGGATACGGCACCGGAGCCATCTACACTCACAACCATTAGTAGGTTAGCATAAAAATAAGACAAGTAAATGCAATGCAACAACCAGCTACCAATGCTACTGGCACTCAATGGAATCTCGTATCTACCGTCCAGTCAACACATCGTAGTCTAGCATGGCCTACATTCAGCGCGGCTCTGATACCAAGCGTAGTGGCACCCCGGCTCAAAGCGACCGGTTTACCTTGCATTGCCAGCCCAGAGACCATGTCTTCTGGCAACACACAACATCTTGGTATGGAAAACGACTGCTTTATTGATACTAGCGGCTCAAAGTTTACATTACAAACTGGTAGCGAGGCCAAGCGGCACACCCAGTGCGGCTGAACAATATGTACATTATTTTTGAACATAAAAGGGCCTCGATCATAACAACTATGCGGTAGTGGAACAACGTCGTAGCGGAACTCCATAGCACAAGGACACCGATGAGGACACGATCTAGACTCGAGCAGCACTCCTTTCCACGAGACTTTCCTGAAATCTGGCATGACACGCCAGGTCAGTACATTGAATGTACTTGCAAGCTCACAAAAAGCATAAACATAATGACAAACAATATCATGATAATTAACCAATTATTAGTAATACAACAATGTAACCAACATGCTGTGATCACGCTCTTATGAGCACAGTCCCTCGGACTTGCTTACCACGGTAATCGCTTCTGGATCACAAATGTGCCAACCACATGATCTTAACTCGGGATACCTTGTGATCATTTCGGCGACCACAACCACGACCACTATTTGGTCTCAAACAGCGATCCTTCCAACAATCACAACCATGACCAACACTTGGTCTCAATCGACAGGATGACCTTCCCGCCATCCTCAATAGTGCAATGTTCATGACTTAGTGTGCAAGATTAACTAAATGTTGACCCATGGTGTGACCTACTTTCGAGGTGTCCGTAACCGTGGACTCAGCTATCAATAGATTAATACACTCTGCAGAGGTAGCGCACTGTACCCACACCACGGAACCCATGGCCTCATACTCCCATTCGGGTGGACCAACGGCGTTCTGACGAAACTCCTCCATTGCCATGACACTCTCTCGGCCACTCCGGCCCACTTCCCAACTGGGCTAGTCCTGGGTGGACCCGTGTCTACCAAAGACACAACGACCACACGGGGACCATCCCGCATGGGGACCGGTACCAAAATCTCAACAACAGGCTCACAAGGTTATGTCTGCTTACCGGGCCAGGGTACCGCACGCCCATAACCTTCCCTAGTTGGAGGCACCGATCAGAGGCATGACAACGGACCGAATAAAGGCCTTCCCATATAGGCAAATGTGGTTGCACTAGGAAAAACTCGATTTAGTGGCACCATGACTCGGTCAACGATAAATTCAAGTTGTATTATTATCAGGTTCAACTTAAATTGAAAATAATTGGTGTCATAGTATGCCATGAAATGCAAACACTAACATCTTCTCGACATAATAACGGAAATGACTGAGTCAACTGAACCCACACTAAGCATGAACATCAACAACACCTCATACTTCTCTTGTTAGGATATAAACTCACATTAAACTAAATCTTTTATAACAAATTTTGCCCTCTTTCTCATGCAAGAAAATGGTTCTAATAAACTAATTATATCCATAGCCATATTATTATTATTTTTTATCATAGCAAAGATTACTTCTAGTTTCTTTAACCACTTAGTAGCTACAACTTTCTGATAACATAAGCATGTAAACTTAGACAAATACTAACAGAATATAAATAACCTAATGATGATGATTTAAAAGCATGGGTTAAATCATCCATTCAAGTAGAAAAATATCACAATTATTAAAGTGGCATCATGAAAATGTTGCTGTGGCTTGCCTTAGTGCAGATGAGGCTCACAAGCCCTCTGGTGTTCTTCAAGACAAGTTTCACTCTCTGAAAATAAATTTAAACACAAAAAGAAAATATCAAGAACCCTTCTAAAATTCACCAGAAATCTAGACAGCGGGGGAAAATCCCATTTTTGGTGAGATGTTAGATTTCCTTGCAAAGAACATAATGCCAAAAGAATCAATTCATTTGGACTTATGGTGTAAAAGTTATAGCTGTTTGAATCTCTCTGGAAAATTTGAATTTAAATAAAACAGACAAGGGGTGATGTCGAAGGCGTAAAGCCTCAGGGCTCCATCACTCATACCGCTTCGCACGTGTACCAGGTGGCTGACTAGCGGGCCCCGCTAGTCAGGTGGGGGAAGAGGGAGAAGGAAACAGAGTGGGTCGTGACTTCGCTGGAGCACACGCCGGTGACGAGGGCTCCTTGGCCGAAACTAGAGTGAGGGATCGAGAGAGGGGATGCAGGCGCACCTGCCCGTGGTCGGATGGCGTCGGAATCGACCTCGCAAGCGAAGGCAGAGAGCAGGGGGCGCCGGAGACGAAGATGAGGGCGAACTACGGCGACTCCCGGGGCTCCAAGTGGACAGAGCAGCTTCATCGAACAGCGGCGGAGGATCTGGAAGGGTCGCCCAGGCCAGGGAGGGGCTGGAGCTACCGCGATGACCCGAGGGGATCGTCGGAGAGCTCGAGCTCGGGGACAGTGGCCCGCGGCCTGCCCGGCCGGGCTACGGCTATCTATACGTTTGTGGAGTGTGTGGGAGTGGAGGATGGTGCTCGAGGAGGCTGGGGGTGGCTCCATTTATAGGAAAACATAGAGGGGTGGATCGGGCTCCTCCGGTGACACCTGGACACTGTGCCCAACGATGAGCGGCGTCAGTGAAGGAGGGAGAAGGCGACGCAGCTCACGCGGGCACTGTGGGTGAACGGAGACGAGCAGATGATCGAGGATAAGGCGACGAGCACACTGCGCACCGCACTATTACGCTAGCCGGACCGCGCCCGTGCTCGCTGCGGCGAGCTCTGGCGTCGGCGAGTGCCAGGGGGAGTTAAGGGAGTTGAGACGAAGATGGTGGCGCGGTTTGGCACTCTAAGGCATTCGGGGAAGCGAGTGAGTCTGGGAACGGTGGTCCCCAGACTTGCCTACCTGCGGCCTGCGGCGTGGCTCAAAAGGGGGCCCAGCATGGCCCATCTTCACCAACATAGACCCAAGACCCTCGCGAGGGGCCAAGCCTCGCGGGGCGGACGACGCGGAGCTTCCTCAGGCACGGCCTCATCAGGCTGGCTCGCGAGGAGGCGGAGAAATCAAGGCGGGGTACGTCACGAGGTGCCCGTGACGCAAGCCATGACGACCAAGGGCGCCAGGCGGGTGCTAGCCCGCGCAGCGTCCTCCTTCCCTCTTTGGTGCAAAGGGAGCAAGCGCAGCCGCGAAGTACCGAGGCATCAGGCAAAGGTTGCCATTTCGGTGCAACAAGACCAAGACCAGGAGGACTGCAAGACGGAGGTCATTGTGGAGCCCAAGACGGCGTCACCGCCACAGCTTTGTGCAGGCGAAGACTACTTTTGTCAGTGTAGCTAGTACTAGTTGTCCCCCTTCAAATTAGCCCACCATTATTGGCTCCCTTCCCACTCGATATTTGGGAAGAGGGCCAGGGCCTCTATAAATAGTACCAACCACCCACAGAACAAGGGGGACGGGGGACGAAGAACGAGAGAGAGAGAGAGAGAAGGGTGACTGAACTCCTCCCAGCAGTTCATCGCCCCAGCCAAGAGCAGACCCTCGCGAGGCTGTTCTTCCTTGTATTGTTCATCATCGCCAGCCCAAGAGGCAATCCACCACACCACGCACTGGAGTAGGGTATTACAACACAACGGTGGCCCGAACCAGTATAAACCCTGTGTCATTCGTGTTGTTCTTTCCATTGCTTAGATCTTAGCGAGGCGGAGGGGTGCAGGTAGGTAGGAGGCGAGATCTCCGCGCGCACCCCAGTGTTCGAACCTCAAGGGTCTGCCGAAACCCGAAATCCAACATTTGGCGCGCTAGGTAGGGGGCGCCAGAGTTTTCTCTTCCGCCACCACCACGGCTTGCCTCGCAATGAGTAGCGCGTCGCCCGCTCCGGCCGCCGGCGCCAACATGGGGGCCAGGGGGCTCCGAGCCCTGGCCCCAGCCCTGCAACGGGTACGGTGGCCGGACAAGTTCAGCCCGACAACGACAGATCCGCTGGCCTTCTTGCCGGCGAGCGAGGAGGCCCCCCTCGAAGCTGGAGGCGACAATAGGGTCATGGCCAACTGGCTCCCCATGGCCCTCACCGGCGCTCCGTGCCCATGGCTGCTCCACCTGCCGGAAACCTCCGGGGCCTATTGGGAAGAGCCCCGTAGCCTCTTCCCCGCCCGTCACGCTACACCAACACCCCCGGTCATCGCGGCCCTCCTGGGCGGCTCGCAGGCGCTGCCTACAAGTAACCATGTCAAGCCGTTCATCCGTCGGGTCAGCGTCGCTTCCACGCGGCAGGAGGCTCTCCCGGACCGGGCGGCGTCCAAGGCCGGCCTGACTTTTAGCTCGGAGGACCACCCCTCCAACTCGGCCTGCTCGGGTGCGCTCCCCATGCTGTGCACCCCCACCATCTGCCAGGTGGCCGTCACCAGAACTCTCATCGATGGCGGTGCGGGCCTCAGTGTGCTCTCGGTCGAGGCCTTCAACCTCCTTTGCATACCCCTGGAGCGGCTACAACCCAGCCGGCCCTTCTCTAGCGTTGGGGGCGGATCATCCAGCTCCTTGGGACAGATCCGGCTCCCAGTAACCTTCAGCACCTACAAAAACTTCCGCACGGAGCTGGTCGACTTCGACATCGCCCCCATCGTCCTCCCCTACAACGCCATCCTCGGCTACCCAGCGCTGGCCCAGTTCATGGCCGCGACGCACCCGGCGTACAACCTCATGAAGATGCCCGGGAGCAGCGGTGTCCTCCCTGTGCACGGGGACACCGGGGACGCGCTGCGGGAACTCAAGCTCGCCTTCAAGACGGCGGCATCGGCACAGCCCGCCGGCTTGGAGACCCCCAAGCCCAAGGGGGCTGCACCCGCGAAGAAGAAACAGTTGTTCACCCAAGACAAGGCAGAAACCAAGCAGATACCCGTCGATGAGGACGGGTCCACCAACGCCACTTTCACCATAGGCGTCCTGTGAAGCAGAAGGCAAGGCGGCAGTCCACAGAAAAGCAGGCCTTCATCGTCCAAGAGACCCGCAAACTAGAAGCCGCTCGGGTCATTCGCGAGGTCCGATACCCGGATTGGTTGGCCAACCCTGTTGTTGTGCCAAAGAAGGGAGGGAAGGAGCACATGTGTGTCGACTTCACCAACCTCAACAAGGAGTGCCCGCAATATCCGTTCCCGCTCCCCCGCATCAACCAGATCGTCGATTCCACCGCAGAATGCGACCTGCTATGCTTCCTGGATGCCTTCTCTGGGTATCACCAGATCAAGATGGCGGTAGAAGACGTTGAAAAGACAGCATTCCTAACCCCGTGTGGGGTGTACTTCTACACATGCATGCCATTTGGGCTGTGTAACGCAGGGGCGACCTTTCAGTGGCTGATGCACATCACTTTGGGCCCGCAGCACGGGAAGAATGTTGAGGCTTACGTCGATGACATTGTCGTGAAGTCTTGGGAGGCCAGGACCCTGATACAAGACCTGGAGGAAACCTTCGCGAGCCTCAATGCAGTGAACCTGTGGCTCAACCCAAAGAAGTGTGTGTTCGGAGTCCCCTCGGGCAAGCTCTTGGGTTTCCTCGTGTCCCACCGAGGCATCGAGGCTAACCCAGAAAAGGTCAAAGCGGTCGAGGACATGAGCCTACCGAAGACCCTCAGAGAAATGCAAAAGCTCACTGGGCGCGTGACCGTGCTAGGGCGCTTCATCTCCAAGTTGGGGGAGCGAGCACTGCCCTTCTTCCAGCTAATGAAGAAAAAGGGGCCCTTTGAATGGACCGAAGAGGCCGACAAGGCTTTCCAAGATCTCAAGAGATACCTGACCAGCCCTCCGGTCATGGTGGCTCCGCGCCCTCAATAGCCCCTGGTGCTTTACCTCGCCGCCACTCCCTACTCCGCCAGCGCAGCCCTGGTGGCGGTTAGGGAGGAGCGTCGAATCAAAACCACAGCAGCAGCCCGGGACAAGGCAAAACGGGAACAAGGCCCATAGAAACCGCCACCGCGGCTGAGGAGGATCAGCTGCCGCAGAGGAGTGCGCCGGAGGTGGAAGAGGCCCCTCTCCCAGATGGCCAGCCTCCGGAGGCCTCATCGCCTCAGGAGGCGCCATGGACTCCGGAGGGCGCCACCAGCACTGACGCACCCAACCTCGTTGAGCACCCGGTGTACTTCGTCAGCTCGGTGTTACGGGATGCGAGGGCACGGTACCCCATGCCTCAGAAGCTCCTCCTCGCGCTACTGGTGGCCTCGTGCAAGCTGCGGCACTATTTTCAGGGTCACCCCATCAAGGTCGTCTCGTCATACCCCTTGGAGAGGGTGCTCAGGAGCCCTAACTCAGCCGGAAGGGTCGCTGAGTGGAACATAGAACTGCAAGCGTTTCAGCTCGAATTCAGCACGACCAGAGTCATCAAGGGAGCAGCATTAGCGGATTTCGTGGCAGAGTGGACGGAGGCACCAGGCCTCAAGGCCGACGAGGATCGGTCCCTCTCCCCGGGAAGCGAGGCGCCAGAAGGCTGGGTCATGTACTTCGATGGGGCATTCTCCAGGCATGGCGCTGGAGCTGGGGCGGTGCTTATATCGCCCACTCAGGACAAGCTCTACTACGCTGTGCAGCTCTGTTTCCAGCAAGGTGAAAAGGTCTCCAACAACATAGCGGAGTACGAAGGTCTAATAGTAGGCTTGAAGGCCGCAGCTGCCCTAGGGGTGAAACGCCTCACCATCAAGGGAGATTCGCAGCTCCTTGTCAATTTCTCCAACAAGGTGTACGAGCCAAAAGATGAGCACATGGAAGCCAACCTTGCGGAGATCCGCGGGATGGAGAAGCGGTTCTGGGGGTTGAAGCTGCAGCATGTGCCCCGTGGCACCAATCAGGAGGCCGACGACATCGCCAAACGGGCGTCCAGGCGGTTACCTCAGGAGCCTGGCGTTTTCGAGGAGTGGCTATTCAATCCCTCAGCCCTGCCGTCATTGTCATACACGGCTCAGCCACGGGAGGAGCTCCCCCATCCACCTACCTCAGGAGCTCCGGCCTGTGGCCCGGCCTCAGGAGCACGCCTGCTCCTGACGATGGAACCTTAGGAAAGACGCTGGATCGCAGAGCTCCGGAGTTACTTAACACAAGGGACCCTGCTGGAGAAGGAGGAGGAAGCGGAGCGAGTGGCACGCCAGGCTATGGCATACTGCATCAAGGATGGAGAGCTCTACCGGAAGCGACCAAATGATGTGTCCCTGCGCTGCATCTCCAGGGAGCAAGGGAAGGAACTGCTAGAAGATATACACGGTGGAGACTGTGGACATCATTCATCGTCACGGACCCTCGTCGGCAAGGCGTTCCGGAGTGGGTTTTATTGGCCCACCGCACTCAACGACGCCGTCGAACTAGTGAAAGCTTGTGAGGCCTGCCAGTTCCACGCTAAGCAGATCCATCAGCCAGCAGGAGGCCTGCAGACTATCCCCCTTTCGTGGCCGTTCGCAGTCTGGGGGCTGGACATCTTGGGCCCGTTTCCTCGGGCGCCTGGGGGCTACCGCTACCTCTACGTCGCCATGGATAAGTTCACCAAGTGGGCTGAAGTAGAGGCTGTCCGCACCATTCCCCCGGGTTCCGCGGTCAAGTTCATCAAGGGCATCGTGAGCCGGTTCGGGGTGCCGAACCGCATCATCACGGACAACGGTTCGCAGTTCACCAGTAACCTCTTCAAAATATACTGTGCTAACCTTGGAACGCAGATATGCTACGCGTGGCGCACCCCCGAAGCAACGGCCAGGCTGAGCGAGCCAACGCAGAGGTCCTGAGGGGTCTCAAGACCAGGACGTTCAAGAAGAAGCTGGAGGCTTGCGGCAGAGGTTGGTACGACGAGCTTCAGTCCGTGTTGTGGTCCATCCGCACAACCGCGACCAAGCCGACTGGAGAGACCCCGTTCTTCCTGGTCTACGGAGCCGAAGCGGTCCTCCCTCACGAGGTCAGACGTCGCTCCGCGCGGGTCCTGGCATTCGACGAGGCGCAGCACGACGCCATGCGGGGGATGGACCTCGTGCTGGGGAGGAATGTCACCGAGAAGCCGTGCTGCGAGCGACGAGGTACCAACAGGCACTGCGGCGATATCACTGCCGCAACATCCACCCCAGAACTCTCGAGGTAGGAGACCTCGTGCTCAGGCGGGTTCCCTCCAGGGAGGGGCTGCACAAGCTCTCTCCCATGTGGGAGGGCCCGTTCAAAGTTGTTCATGTTTCCAGGCCCGGCTCCGCATGCCTGGAGACTCAGGAGGGGGTGCCGCTCGAGAACGCATGGAACATCCAGCACCTCCGGAGGTTCTACCCCTAAAAAGGCCCAGAGCCTGTGAAGAAGGCGAATGCCTACGAGGCTGTCGCGTTTTGGAAAACGCCCAGAGCCTGTGAAGAAGGCAAATGCCTGTGAAGCTGTCGCGTTTTGGAAAAGGCCCAGAGCCTGTGAAGAAGGCGAATGCCTGTGAAGCTGTGGCGTTTTGGAAAAGGCCCAGAGCCTGTGAAGAAGGCGAATGCCTGTGAAGCTG
Source organism: Triticum urartu (assembly GCF_003073215.2). NCBI lineage: Eukaryota > Viridiplantae > Streptophyta > Magnoliopsida > Poales > Poaceae > Triticum > Triticum urartu. The sequence continues at coordinate 196,524,815 of NC_053023.1, forward strand.
TCGCATTTTGGAAAAGGCCCAGAGCCTGTGAAGAAGGCGAATGCCTGTGAAGCTGTCGCGTTTTGGAAAAGGCCCAGAGCCTATGAAGAAGGCGAATGCCTGTGAAGCTGTCGCGCTTTGGAAAAGGCCCGGAGCCTATGAAGAAGGCCAACGCCTATGAAGCTCGCCGCCCGTGACACTCTCACGTAATAATGAGTTGGGGCTATACACCCCAGGAGTCTCAGGAGCGCCGGCCTCAGGCCCTGGGGCTCCCTCCCACGCCCAGTGGCAGCACTTAGCTCCGCGCTGGTGAGAAGACGTCGAAGACTAGATTAGGTGCCGGACGCGGCTTTTCATTTGCTTTCCGCAGTTGGCTTGTTCCTTCTCATTCGAAGTTTTATTGAAGTTGTTGCCGTCTTTGGCTTGTGGTTCTTCGACTTTTCACTCTCCTGCCTCGATTTCTCTTATGCAAGGCCTCGCGAGGGGGGGCTGCCGAGCGCCCTCGCGAGTGTTCCCGTCCTAGTTGTTCAAAGGGTTCGCAACCTGGGTCCATTACAGGAGAACCCCTCCAGTCCGTGCCCCACGGGCATCGCGACACGAACATGGGGCCTGGGTCGGTCGCCCCCCCCCCCCCGGCTGGGGACGGGAACTATCCACACGCGGGCATGCAGCCAGAAGGCACGATAACGGAAGCAAAATGATGATTAACAGCAATAACCCAAACACGCCCCCGCGGGGCTCCACACTACTGTCTTTTTTTATGCAGGAAAAAAGGAAAAGAAAGAACATATCAGGCGCAGCTCCACTCACACCGGCCTGCAGGGAGGACTCGAGCTGCCCCCGAGGCTCAGGCAGACTCCCTCTCGCGCTTCACCGGGGCACGATAGCGGGCGGACACGCTACCACCCCCCAAGCAGATGCGACGGCGTGGAGGCTGATCGCGGCCACCGCTGGAAGAGTCGTTGCCTAAAGAAGAACCGGAGAAGCTTGGGGAACCCCGAGCGCCGCCAGTCATGCGAACGTTGTCTTCTCCATCGTCGCCGGAGCTGGGCTCCCGGCCGCGGTCGTCGTCCTCGGGGCAGCACACTGCGCGGCGACCATCTTCCCCAAACACCCTCACGTAGAGGGTGGCATCACCGTCAAACTTGAAGTACAGGGTGCAACGACGGCTCAGGCCACGCACGCGGGCAAACGTCTGCCAACCGCGGGCCAGGGCCAGGCTCCCGGCTGCGGAGACCTCCAGTGAAACCCATGAGGCCCGGCTGCAGCAGCCGTCGTCCTGAAGCCAGAGGCCGCCCGGAGTGTCGACCGGGAGCTCGTCAAGGAGGAAGCGAGGAAGCGGAAGCTGGGTGCTCGTCGGCTCTGCCGACCACATGACGAACTCCGGTAGCACCTCTGCAGCGTGAAAGCGCGGCCTAGGGGGAAGCACAACCGGAGCGCGCCCCCCGGCCGCAGCGATCCGCCCGCCACCGTGCTGGAAATCGTCTCCACGGCCGCGGGGAGCAGCCGTGGTGGCCACAGGATGTTTGCGAGGGCTCCCTCGGCCGCGCTTGGGCGGGGGAGAGGCAGGCCCAACCTGGTGAGCCTTCCCCTTCTCTGTGGCCATGAACCTCTTCGACGGGGCCATGAAGAAGAAGGAGAAGCAAGGGGATGAGCTGGAAGGGCGCGCCGTTCCTTACTTATAGCCGGCGAAGGCCAACTGCCGACCTCCACGATCGCACGTAATCATGACCCGCTTTGCATGCAGGGACTTGTCCAATCCGTGTAGTTACCGAGGCGCCATGGGGAAGTGGAGACGCCCACGTCCAAACAACCTCCACACGGCGCCCAAGGCCACAGGCTGTTAGGGCCTGCGGCGCTTCGCTCTTGCGCTTCCGCCTCCCTGCACGGCCAAGTCCGGGCGCGCCTTGGGCCGGGGGCTACTGTCAGTGTTCTAGGAACGGGGGTCCCCAGACTTGCCTGCCTGCGGCTTGTGGCGTGGCTCAAAAGGGGGCCCAGCGCGGCCCATCTTCACCAACACAGACCCAAGACCCTCGCGAGGGGCCAAGCCTCGCGGGGCGGACGACGCGGAGCTTCCTCAGGCACGCCTGGCCCTCATCAGGCTGGCTCGCGAGGAGGCGGAGAAATCAAGGCGGGGTACCTCACGAGGTGCCCGTGATGCAAGCCATGACGACCAAGGGCGCCAGGCGGGTGCCAGCCCACGCATCCTCCTTCCCTCTATGGTGCAAAGGGAGCAAGCGCAGCCGTGGAATACCGAGGCATCAGGCAAAGGTTGCCATTTTGGTGCAACAAGACCAAGACCAGGAGGACTGCAAGACGGAGGTCATTGTGGAGCCCAAGACGGCGTCACCACCAAAGCTTTGTGCAGGCGAAGACTACTTTTGTCAGGGTAGCTAGTACTAGTTGTCCCCCTTCAAATTAGCCCGCCATTGTTGGCTCCCTTCCCGCTCGATATTTGGGAAGAGGGCCAGGCCTCTATAAATAGGACCAACCACCCACAAAACAAGGGGGACGGGGGACGAAGAACGAGAGAGAGAGAGAAGGGTGACTGAACTCCTCCCAGCAGTTCATCTCCCCAGCCAAGAGCAGACCCTCGCGAGGCTGTTCTTCCTTGTATTGTTCATCATCGCCAGCCCAAGAGGCAATCCACCACACCACCCACTGGAGTAGGGTATTACACCACAACGGTGGCCCGAACCAGTATAAACCCTGTGTCATTCGTGTTGTTCTTTCCATTCCTTACATGTTAGCGAGGCGGAGGGGTGCAGGTATGTAGGAGGCTAGATCTCCGCGCGCACCCCTGTGTTCGAACCTCAAGGGTCTGCCGGAACCCGAAATCCGACAAACTATGCGTCTAGGATCGATGGTAATAGGAGACAGGGAACACGATGTTTACCCAGGTTCGGAACCTCTCAACGGAGGTAATACCATACTTCCTATTTGATTGACCTTGATGAATATGAGTATTACAAAAGTTGATCTACCATGAGATCGTAATGACTAAACCCTAGAAGTCTAGCCTATGGTAATGAGTATATGTGGTATCCTTTCCGGACTACCCCCTTCGGTTTATATAGACACCGGGGGGATCTAGGGTTTACATGGAGTCGGTTACATAAGAAGGAATCTTCGATCGCTAAGCTTGCCTTCCACGCTAAGTAGAGTCCAATCCGGACACCATGCAGTCTTTGGCCTTCATGTCTTCACAGCCCATTAGTCCGGCACAAAGGATAATAGGTCGGACGCCCGAGGACCCCTTAGTCCAGGACTCCCTTAGTAGCCCCTGAACCTGGCTTCAATGGAGAGGAGTCCGGCGCGTAGATTTTTCTTCGGCATTGCAAGGCAGGTTCCCTCCTTCTGAACTCCAGAATAGTCTTCGGACGAAGTAAGTATATCCGGACCTATGTATATAATGGCGGAGGACATAATACCCCACGAGCCCAACTTGTTGACAACCGTTCATGACATCATACCATGCCTGCCTGGTTGCTATTTCCAACCGTCGGCTAGCGAGCCGCCCCACGTCTCGGGGTGCGGTTTTACTGGCACGTCTCATCAAAGCAGAGATCATGTCCCTTTATTTACGGGATTTTCATTAATGCAGGCGTAGGGAACCCAGCCGTCCCCTGGGTACAACTCCTTGGTGATAGGTAAGTTTAGAGACCCAGGGGGAAACGCCCGGTATTCTGGGCCTTTATATAGAGATCCTAGTCTCGTCTTCTTCCCTTGCGCTCGCTCCTTCCTCAACCCCGGCCACCCCAAGTTCCAACCCTCGGGTCGCAATTGCCACCAGCCTTAGTCATGTCCGGATCCAGCCGTCAGGGCCGGTGGGTGGCTTATTCTGTCACGAAGGAGGATATTGCGAAGCTCCGCATAGCGAGGTATCTGACCCCAGAAATCTTTCATCAGCTTCCGGCACAAGGGCAAGTCATACCGACCCCCAGATCTGGCAAGAGGGTAGTATTTGTATCCCACTTCCTTCATGGGCTAGGGTTCGCGCTTAACCCCTTTGTCCGAGGACTCATGTTCTATTATGGGCTAGATATTCACGATCTGGCCCCAGACTCTGTTCTCCTCATCTAGATGTTTATAGTCACGTGTGAGGCCTTACTCCGGACACCTCCGCACTTCGGTTTGTGGCTCAAGACCTTTGACGTGCGACCGCAGGTGGCAGAGAAAGAGCAGGAAGAGTGTGGCAGCATCACAATAGGCAAGCTGGCCGACGCAGTTTGGCCCTAAGGATCTTTCGCCGTATCTTCCGACTTATGGCAGCAGGGGTGGTTTTATATTAACGAGTCACGGAGCCCCAGGTGGGCGGCCACACCTGTGTTCCGACCTGTCCCTCCAACTATACTCGCTTCATGGGTCAATAAGGGATTGGACTCGGGATCTGTCGATGAAGTGCAGACTCTGCAAAGTTGCATCCGAAGCCTTACCGAGAAGGGCATCAATCTTGTGAACATTTCCGAGTAATGCTGGTCCGCCGGATCCTGCCATGTCAGCGGCGGCCTCTTCGTATGTGGGAGTTTAACCCAGAAGGGAAATGGCCGGACACTAATGAAGAAGTTGACCTTGACTTCAATCGTCCAGCTACTTCGATAAGTACTCGAGCACCTTTCATCTCAGCATCTTTTAACGAGATACTAAACAACCCGTCCCTGCTCAGGCCTGGATAAACAAGGCGGTGCTATTCTGGTGTCCGGCGCCGCTTCCTGAAGACCTCGCGACTGTCCTGCTGAGGAGAATGCTGATTCCGGTACCTTACCAAGTGGCTGTGTTTGGGGAAACCGAAATCCCTTTGCCCAAGGGCAAGGGTGCAGAGGGAGTCCTCCAAGGAAAGAAAAGGGCTGCTTCCAAAGATCAGGAGGGGAAGCCTTCAAAGAGAGGAAAAAAGCCATCGTCAAGCGGCTTGGGCTGGGCGAGCGAGGTTGCCGTAGAGCTTGATGATGAGGACGAACCTTGAGGCAAACCGTAAGTGAAGCTGGGGCACTTTGAACGTACCTCGTTCTTTTCCTACTAGTGAAGTGATCATATGTTCATCCACGCAGGTTAACACCTGGTGTTTCTCAATCGTCCTCCTCCTCGGGAGATCTTCTTCCGGAGATGATGGAGAGTGACACGCCTCCTCTGGCCTCATCGCCCAACAGTGGAGATGATACCGAGGTATCGTTCCGAAGGGCGCCCGAAGGGGGTACCTCCGTCACTCGAGGTTCCGGGGTCGAGACTGGTGTTCCCAAACCGTCCGGTTTACAGCCGGAGACGGTTCTGGAGGCAAGCAAGCGGGTTCCTTCACTGGAATGCCGTACTCCGGTGGTGGTTTCCGAAGACCCAGGAGCGCCGGAGATGCTGACAGACATGCTACAACGAGCGTCCATTTCAAAAGAGCCCCGTTCCTTGATGGTTACGGTGGTCGAAAGGGTTCTATCCGCAAAGAGTGGATTGAACGAGGCCTTTTACGAGCCTTCTGAGAGGTTTTGAGGTTTGTGATGTAGTGTAGTCAATTGAATTTTATTGACATAATGCACCTGTTGTATATGCAGTAGCCCCTGAGACTCAAATTGTCTTCCGAAGGAAGCGATCGGGGGATCAAAGAGATATGCTCAGGTATTAACCTTGGTTTAATTTGAAATATAGGTTGTTGCCCCTCCTGCAGCTGCCCGGAATATGGAAGTGGTCGAACTACAGAAAAAGCTGGACATCACGGAGGATGACATTGCATTAATCAACAGGCATCTTGATGACTCGCAAGGTATGTGTTTTGAGCATTCTTTACACCAGTGTGCTTGACGCGGGAAAGTGATGTATATTAAATGTGCATACAATGCAGATGGTGCTGCCGCCGTGGAGGCTCTTTGGATGGAGCTAGTCCGGGCCAAGGAGCGGGTCCGACTTAGTGATGTTGCTGCTAAAGAGGCATTGGTAGAACTGAAGGCCGAACAAACTGTGCGATGCCAGGGCGAGGAAAAGGTATCCATGATGACACTCGCTTTGGAGTATGCTAGTGGCCGCTCTGAATTCCTTGAAAAGGAGAATGAAGCCTTAACGGCTGAACTGGACAAGGCCCGACAGGAGGCAAGAGAAGCGCGATCAGAATCCAGAGCACTCTGTGAGGAGGTTCGGCAATCGAAAGAGATAGTGGCTGGAAAGCCTTTTCTGCTGCAGACTAAGTTCGGCGACCCGGACTATGCTCAGCTGAACCAAGTGCGGAGTTCTCCGGACGAGTATTTGGACTTCGCGAAGAGTTCTTCTGATGCAGTGCGGTATTACCAAGCACGAGCTGGATATGCAACGGAGAAGCTTTTTTGTCATAGTTCGGTCCGTCTAAGCGTCCACTGCTGCTTAATGAACAGATGTACCAATGGGGGCTGAACTTCATAGGGTATCTGGCGCTGCCATGAAGGATGTTATAATCCGGCTATGGCCAACTGAGCCTATGCCGAGTAGCTATTTCAGTTTGGTGCAGAAGCTCGTCGACGTGGTGCCGCAAATCGATGTTGCGAAGCGATCGGCATGCATTGAAGGTGCACGGATGGCCCTTGCCCGAGTCATGACGTTCTGGGGAAAGATGATGGCCATTAACATCGTCACGAAGGGTCCGCCTGGAGGCAGGGACCATCCAAAACCGGAGAGCTATTTGAAGATGTCCTGGAGGCCGCCCGCTTGATGGAGGGTCAATGCTCAAAAAACATAATGTTCGAGTGAGGTGTATGATGATTGTAAAAGACAACTTTATGGTTAATCTATTTATGTTTTGCTCGAAAGCTTGAATTCCACCTTTGCGGTTGTTTTAATATAATCTGAAAGCTTTCCAATCATTGGCTTCAGCCCCCTCGTAGGAAGTACGGGGGTGTTCGGCAAAGCATTTAATCACTCTTTATCCAACGTCTTGGTCCATGAAGGAGGTGATAGTGCGGTGAACCAGTGAATCAGACTATAAGGTGTTAACACTTTCACTTAACCATAGGAGCTTTATGGTGGGGCTACGACATAGCCCCTGGTGTGTATGCAGCGTGTGGTGCCTTGCATATCTGATCTGAAAAAGTTCCTTCGTGTTACACGGAGAATCGCTAAGGATTCCAATAAATTGTCAAGTGGTTGACCAGCTCTCGCCGCATCATGCCAGTCAATTTTTGGCTTTCTCTAGTGAGGTCCTCATCCGGTCTAGGCCAGGGCACAATCGCAGTAGTTCTCCCTTTACTACCCTAGCCGATAGGGCAGAACGTAGGGTAGCAAACATAGGAGCCGGGCAACCCAACTATTGACCCAAGACAATGATTCGGAGCTGATGCATATAAGGCCAAACTAGCCACACCGAAGTACGCTATAGAGCTGTTCAGACTTTTTACTGGCAGCTCATTCGTTCCAATGCCGAGCCCCTAGCAGGGTATGTCGAGGTGTATCTGCAGACCAACCGTTAAGGCCGTACTTATTGTTGAGAGAGTATGAAAGATCGGCTCGGATGAGACTTACTGAGAACGGAGAGATGTGCCAATGATAAATTTATATAATAATAATAATAATAATAATAATAATAATAATAATAATAATAATAATAATAATAATAATAATAATAAAGGAACCATGAACCCGGCTATTTGACATGCTCGGGGTCGAGATCGGAGGAAAAAGGGCATATTACAGGCTCGGAATAAAGAGTATGGTCCACAAAATGTTATTTTAGACCTCCTATTGCACGTCTGTGTCGCCCGTCCTCGGGGAGGGGAATCCTTAACGAAAGTAGCCCCTTAGGTGAGCATACGGATCCGAACTCCGATAGAGTCCGTTGTAGATGTTGTCCCGCTGGTCACCTATTATTTAGGGATGATATAGAAAAATAAAGTAAGCAGATAGAAAATGTTACAGGAATGCTTGCAGGGTTGTCCGTATTGTGCTTTCGCCGATGCCCATGGTATCTTGAGTGCGTAGTGATGTGCGCGAGGTGCAAATTTTGCCAGTACAGTACGTGGGTGGCGGAAGACGGACTGCTATTCGCATTCCCGGAGTAGTCGAACGTCGGAGGGAAACTATTTCTGGCCCCTGGCGTTCTGCTGGCGATCTGATCCGTCGTCTTTATCGCCTGGTGGCCTCCTCCGCTTGTAATCAGTGTTAAGCTTGCCTGCCTTCTTGAAGACCAAACAGTTTCAATTGGTATGATTAGCTGGCATATCGGGGTGACCGTGAATCTGACAAGGTCGGTCCAATATCCTGTCAAGGGTGGATGGTCCATCCTGGTTTGCCTTTAGTGGCTTCTTCCGTTAACCGGGCTTCGGATTGCAAAATCCGGCGTTCACCACTGTGTCGCGTATATTACTGCGACTGTTGTGTTTGGTTCATCGTGGCTTGCCGTTGCCATCTCGGATTTCGGAAGTTCCCGGGCTGCTGGTGTCGTTGCTTTTACGAGGAAGCCAGTTGTCTTCTCTCGCGCAGAAGCGGGTCATTAGAGCGCAAGGGCTGCCATGGATTTGGGTCCTTCCTAGCCGAGGTGACGCGCTAGCCATTTGTCTCGGACGCTGTGTCTAAAGGCTGCAAGGGCTTCTGCGTCCGGACAGTCGACAATTGGTTCTCTTTGACTAAGAACCTGGTCCAGAGCTCCCTGGCTGACTCGCCGGGCTCCTACAAAATGTGACTTAAGTCATCGACGTATAATGGCCAGACATATCTTCCCTAGAAATTGCCTCTAAAGGCTTCTTCCAAATCATCCCAGTTTCCAATGGAATTTTCTGGCAAACTGTTTAGCCAGTACTGAGCTTTCCCTTTAAGCTTGAGGGGTAGGTATTTAATGGCGTGGAGGTCGCCTCCACGGGCCATGTGAATATGAAGGAGGTAATCCTCGATCCATACCACGGGATCTGTTGTTCCATCGTATGATTTGATGTTGATGGGTTTGAACCCGTCTAGAAATTCGTGCTCCATTACTTCGTTAGTGAAGTAGAGAGGGTGTGCGGCTCCTCTACGTTGGGACACACTATGAAGCACCTCCGACGGGTTCCGTTTTACGGTGTTCGACCCGGGCATGGTCGGCTTTATAGCGTCCGAATAGGCGACCATCATCATCGGTCGGGGTATATCTTTGTGATCTGTACATCGCTCGTGTACGTCCTTCTCTAACCTCAGTGTATTGGTTGATATCGCGGGTATTCCTCCGAGCTGTTTTGTTTTGACAGCCGGATGGGTTGGTATGGTGCTCTGCTTGGGCTGCTGCTTTGACTGGACCGAACTGTGGTCAGCCCACCGCATTATTCGATGGTGGTATGGGCTCCATCGCCCTGCCATCGTATTGAGGGATCCACCTATTCTTGGGGTGGCTTTTTACTGGGCTGCTAAGGCCGTATTCTTCGGCAGCCAAGACCTCGGTCCATCTATCATTGAGAAAATCTTGGCTTGCTTGAAGCTGTAGTTGCTTCTTTCTTAGGCTCCTTGAAGTGGCTATAAGCTGGCGTTCAAAGCGCTCCTGCTTGAGAGGTTCCTTAGGCATGATAAAGTCTTCATTGCCGAGGATCTCCTCTTGCTCGGAGGGTGGGAGATAATTGCTATCCTTCGAGTCCCCATATGGGGTCTGTTCATCAGAGTTGTCCTGCCCGCCTTCCTGCTCGTCCTACTCGGATTCTACCTCAATAGGGTCTTTGTTGTCTGGAGTGTCGTCTTCTCCTGTCCTGGCAGTGTTTTCTCTTGGGCGATATGACCTAGGGAGCCGGTGTCCAGGTTGTGTACCAGGCGGTTTATTCTCGACCGGATCCTCCTTATCATCATCGAGAGCGCCGTAAGGTGTGTCTAACATACACACGTCATACCAGGAAGTGGTCATCCTATGTTGAGCGGGTAGGAAGCTCTGGCCCTGCCCCTCATCGTCGTCCACACCGTCGATGTCTTCGGAGCAGGGGTCGGGCGTGTTGTTTAGGTCTTCAACGGTGGCCACGGAGTGGGTGGCGGGTGGGAAACAAAATTCTCCATCGTCCGCCGAAAGTTCGAACCGAACATAGTTCGGCGATGGGTCATTTGCCAAGGATAGGTTTTTTAGCGAGTTTAGCATGTCACCCATGGGCGAGTGTTAGAAGACATATGCGGCACTAAACCTGAGGATCGATAACCAATCGAGTTCGGTATACGCGGGCTCGCAGGGCTCGAAGTTCGACATCGGGGGCGAGTCCGAGGTTCCGTTGATGTGGATACCGTATGAAGTGGAATCTGTGTGCGGCTCCAGCGTCGCACAATCTGTAGCCCCCGTGATGGGGTCGAGCTTCCTGTCTTCGGGCGACTTGATCTGCTCCGGATTTAAGGCCAAAGTTGTTACAGGAGCTATCTCCTGGATGCGGCCTGATGACAGGTTTAAGCCATGTTCATCGAGGCGATGGTGAGCGATTGCCGCGGTCTCGAACCCGTCGAAGATCAAATCTCCATGGACGTCCGCAACGTAATTCAGGCTTCCGAATCTGACCTGATGGCCAGGGGCGTAGCTATCGATCTGTCCGGGGAGAAAGGTTTCTCCCTGGACGACGTCATTATTGACGATCGAAGGGGCCATCGAGCCTTTTGTCGACGACGCAGTGGAACTCTCAATGAAAGCTCCAATGTCGGTGTCAAAACCGGCGGATCTCGGGTAGGGGGTCCCGAACTATGTGTCTAGGATCGATGGTAATAGGAGACAGGGAACACGATGTTTACCCAGGTTTGGGCCCTCTCTATGGAGGTAATACCCTACTTCCTGCTTGATTGACCTTGATGAATACGAGTATTACAAGAGTTCATCTACCACAAGATCGTAATGACTAAACCCTAGAAGTCTAGCCTATGGTAATGAGTATATGTGGTGTCCTTTCCGGACTACCCACTTCGGTTTATATAGACACCGGGCACGATGCAGTCTTCGGCCCTCATGTCTTCACAGCACATCAGTCTGGCCGAAAGGATAATAGGCCGGACTCCCAAGGACCCCTTAGTCCAGGACTCCCTCAGCACTCTTTGAAGTTCTTTGTGTTGGTTGAATAGATGAATCTGAGATTGTGTGATGCATATCGTATAATCATACCCACGGATACTTGAGGTGACATTAGGGTTTTGGTTGATTTGTGTCTTAAGGTGTTATTCTAGTAAGAACTCTATGATAGATTGAACGGAAAGAATAGCTTCGTGTTATTTTACTACGAACTCTTGAATAGATCGATTAGAAAGGATAACTTTGAGGTGGTTTCGTACCCTAGCATAATCTCTTCGTTTGTTCTCCGCTATTAGTGACTTTGGAGTGACTCTTTGTTGCATGTTGAGGGATAGTTATATGATCCAATTATGTTATTATTGTTGAGAGAACTTGCACTAGTGAAAGTATGAACCCTAGGCCTTGTTTCAACTCATTGCAATACCGTTTGTGCTCACTTTTATCATTAGTTACCTTGCTGTTTTTATATTTTCATATTACAAAAACCTTTATCTACCATCCATATTGCACTTGTATCACCATCTCTTCGCCGAACTAGTGCACCTATACAATTTACCATTGTATTGGGTGTGTTGGGGACGCAAGAGACTCTTTGTTATTTGGTTGCAGGGTTGATTGAGAGAGACCATCTTCATCCTACGCCTCCCACGGATTGATAAACCTTAGGTCATCCACTTGAGGGAAATTTGCTACTGTCCTACGAACCTCTGCACTTGGAGGCCCAACAACGTCTACAAGGAGAAGGTTGTGTAGTAGACATCACCGGCTAGGTTCTCCGACCAGACGACGAACTCCAGTAGCATCTCCGCCGAGTGGAAGCATGCCCGGGGAGGCCACGCGACTACGGCACGCCTCCCCTCATCGACGGGACCACCACAACCGGAGTGACCCCTGCCCCGCGAAGCGGCACCACCGTGGCCGCATGGAGCCGCGGCGGTGGTTGCGGTGTGCTTGCGGGGATGGCCGCGTCCACGCTTGGGCACCGGAGAGCCGGGCCCCTCGCGAGGGGCCTTCCCCTTCTCCGCGGCGGTGAACCTCCTTGACGGCGCCATTGGTGGCAGGAGAGGAGCAAAGAAGGAGAAGAAGTGGAAGAGGCAGAGGAAAGATGGGCGACGGGGGCTCCGCCCCCCTCCCATTTAAACCAGGAGAAGGCCAACAGGCACCCCCCACGATCACAGGCAATGATGGTCTTCCTTGCATGTCGTAGGGACTTGTCAAGTCGGGCAGTTGCTGAGCCAGCATGGGGAAGCTGAGATGCAAACATCCAATCAACCGCCACGCATCGACCGAGGCCGCAGGATATTGGGGCCCGCGGTGCTCCGCACTTGACCCTTGGCTTCGCCTTGAAGCCAAGCCCGAGCGCGCCTTGGTCCCGGGGGCTACTATCGGCATTCTGGGAACGGGGGCCCCCATACTTGCCTGCCTGCGGCCCATGGCGAGGCTTTGCTGGCAGGCCTGTATGACCCATCTTCATCAACAAGGAATCAAGACCCTCGCGAGGGGCCAGGCCTCGCGAGGCGGACGACATAAGACCTCCTCGGGAGCAGCCTCATCAAGCCGGCTCGTGAGGGGCGGAGAGTTCATGGTCGGGCAAACCTCGCGAGGTTCTCATGACGTAAACCATGACGATCGAGACCAGGCGGGCGCCAGGGCGCGCAGTGTCCTTGTTTCCTCTTTGGTGCTAAGGGGCAAGTGCAGGCGCGGAGTACCGAGGCATCAAGCAAAGGTTTCCATATTGGTGCAATGAGACCAAGACCAGAAGGACGGCAAGACGGAGGTCACCATGGAGCCCAGGACGGCATCACCACCAGAACCTTTGGCAGGCGAAGACCACCTATTGTCAGGATAACTTGTACTAGCTGTCCCCTTTCAAATTGGCCGTTGTTGGCTCCCTTCCCACTCGATATTTGGGGAGAGGACCAGGGCCTCTATAAATAGGACTAGCCACCACCATAGGCGGGGATCCAAGATCATCCTCAGCCACACAAGTGCACCAAGCACAAGAACACCTCAACCTGAGGAGGCTGTTCTTCCCCTTGTACTATTCATCCTCAGCCCAAGAGGCAGTCCACCACCACCACATTGGAGTAGGGTATTACACCACAACGGTGGCCCGAACCACTATAAATCTCATCTTCATTGTGTTGTGACTTCGTTGAGTTAGTTCGTGAGATCTAGGCTAAGTTAGGACGCGGCTCGATAGGGGGGAGATCTTCGCGCGCACCCCAGTGTTCGAACCTTAAGGGTTTTGCTGGAACCCATGATCCGACGAAGTCGGTCAAGGGAGCCACGAGGGGCCCACGAGGGTGGGGGTGTGCCCAAGGGGGCAGGTGTGCTTCCCTGCCTCGTGGCCACCTCAAAGCTTCCCTGGCGTCTACTCAAAGTCTCCAGGATTGCTTTTGTTCCAAAAATAACTCTCCTGAAGGTTTCATTCCGTTTGGACTCCGTTTGATATTCCTTTTCTTCGAAACACTGAAATAGGCAAGAAAACAGCAATTTGGGCCGGGCCTCCGGTTAATAGGTTAGTCACAAAAATAATATAAAAGTGTATAATAAAGCCCATAAACATCCAAAACAGATAATATAATAGCATGGAACAATCAAAAATTATAGATATGTTGGAGACGTATCAGCATCCCCAAGCTTAATTCCTTCTCGTCCTCGAGTTGGTAAATGATAAAAACAGAATTTTTGATGTGGAATGCTACCTAACATATTTATCCATGTAATTCTCTTTATTGTGGCAAGAATATTAAGATTCGAAAGATTCAAGACAAAAGTTTAATATTGACATAAAATAATAATACTTCAAGCAGACTAACAAAGTAATCATGTCTTCTGAAAATAACATGGCCAAAGAAAGCTATCCCTGCAAAATCATATAGTCTGGCTATGCTCCATCTTCATCACAGAAAATATTTAAATCATGCACAACCCCGATGACAAGCCAAGCAATTGTTTCATACTTTTGATGTTCTCAAACTTTTTCAATCTTCACGCAATACATGAGCGTGAGCCATGGACATAGCACTATAGGTGGAATAGAAGGGTGGTTGTGGAGAAGACAAAAAGGAGAAGATAGTCTCACATCAACTAGGCATATCAACGGGCTATGGAGATGCCCATCTATAGATATCGATGTGAATGACCAGGATTGCCATGCAACGGATGCACTAGAGCTATAAGTGTATGAAAGCTCAACAAAAGAAACTAAGTGGGTGTGCATCCAACTTGCTTGCTCATGAAGACCTAGGGAATTTTGAGGAAGCCTATCATTGGAATATACAAGCCAAGTTCTATAATGTGAAATTCCCACTAGTATATGAAAGTGACAAAATAAGAGACTCTTTATCATGAAGATCATGGTGCCACTTTGAAGCACAAGTGTGGAAAAAGGATAGTAACATTGTCCCTTCTGTCTTTTTCTCTCATTATTTTCTCTCTCTTTTTTTTTATTTGGGCCTTCTTTTTTTGGCCTCTTTTCTCTATTTTTTTCTTATTATTTTTCGTCCCGAGTCTCATCCCAACATGTGGGGGAATCATAGTCTCCATCATCCTTTCCTCACTGGGACAATGCTCTAATAATGATGATCATCACACTTTTATTTACTGAAAACTCAAGAATTACAACTCGATACTTAGAACAAAATATGACTCTATATGAATGCCTCCGGCGGTATACCGGGATGTGCAATGAATCAACAGTGACATGTATGAAAGAATTATGAAAGGTGGCTTTGCCACAAATACGATGTCAACTACATGATCATGCAAAGCAATATGACAATGATGGAGCCTGTCATAATAAACGCAACGGTGGAAAGTTGCATGGCAATATATCTCGGAATGGCTATGGAAATTCCATAATAGATAGGTATGGTGGCTGTTTTGAGGAAGGTATATGGTGGGTGTGATACCGGCGAAAGGTGCGCTGTATTAGAGAGGCTAGCAATGGTGGAAGGGTGAGAGTGCACATAATCCATGGACTCAACATTATTCATAAAGAACTCACATGCTTATTGCAAAAACCTATTATTTACCGAAATGAAGTACTACACGCATGCTCCTAGGGGGGTAGATTGGTAGGAAAATACCATCGCTCGTCCCCGACCACCACTCATAAGGAAGACAATCAAAAAATAAATCATGCTCCGACTTCATCACATAACGGTTCAACATACGTGCATGCTACGGGAATCACAAACTTTAACACAAGTATCTCTCAAATTCACAACTACTCAACTAGCATGACTCTAATATCACCATCTTCATATCTCAAAACAATCATCAAGTATCAAACTTCTCATAGTATTCAATGCACACTATATGGAAGTTTTTATTATATCCCTCTTGGATGCCTATCATATTAGGACTAGTTTCATAACCAAAGCAAACTACCATGCTATTCTAAAGACTCCCAAAATAATATAAGTGAAGCATGAGAGTTCATCTATTTCTTCAAAATAAAACCACCGCCATGCTCTAAAAGGATATAAGTGAAGCACTAGAGAAAATGACAAACTACTCCGAAAGATATAAGTGAAGATCAATGAGTAGTCAAATAATTACGCATCTATGTGAAGACTCTATAACATTTAATAATTTAAGATCTTGGTATTTTATTCAAACAACAAGCAAAACAAAAGAAAATAAAATATAGCTCCATGTAAAGTTACCGATAGACGAAGACGAAAGAGGGGATGCCATCCGGGGCATCCCCAAGCTTAGGCTCTTGGTTGTCCTTGAATATTACCTTGGGCTGCCTTGGGCTGCCTTGGGCATCCCCAAGCTTGGGCTCTTGCCACTCCATATTCCATAGTCCATCGAATCTTTACCCAAAACTTGAAAACTTCACAACACAAAACTTAACAGAAAACTCGTAAGCTCCGTTAGTATAAGAAAATAAATGACCACTTTTGGTACTGTTGTGAACTCATTCTAAATTCATATTGGTGTAATATATATTGTATTCCAACCTCTCTATGGTTCATACCCTCCGATACTACTCATAGATTCATCAAAATAAGGAAACAACACATAGAAAACAGAATCTGTCAAACACAGAATAGTCCGTAGTAATCTGTATGTTTTGACTACTTCTGGAACCCCAAAAATTCTAAAATAAATTTCTGAACGTTATGAATTTGTCTATTAATCATCTGCAAAAAGAATCAACCTAATCGCACTCTTCAGTAAAAAAATGGAAGCAAAACTCGTGAGCGCTAATGTTTCTCTTTTTTACAGCAAGATCGCAAAGACTTCACCCAAGTCTTCCCAAAGGTTCTACTTGGCACAAACACTAATTAAAACATAAACCACATCTAAACAGAGGCTAGATGAACTACTTATTACTAAACAGGAGCAAAAAGCAAACAACAAAAATAAAACTGGGTTGCCTCCCAACAAGCGCTATCGTTTAACGCCCCTAGCTAGGCATGATGATTTCAATGATGCTCACATAAAAGATAAGAATTGAAACATAAAGAGAGCATCATGAAGAATATGACTAGCACATTTGAGTCTAACCCACTTCCTATGCATAGGGATTTTGTGAACAAACAACTTGTGGGAACAAGAATCAACTTGCATAGGAAGGTAAACCAAGGATAACTTCAAGATTTTCAACACATAGAGAGGATACTTGATATTATTGCAATATGTAAAAGCATGTGTTCCTCTCTCATAGTAATTTTCAGTAGCATCATGAATGAATTCAACAATATAACCATCACATAAAGCATTATTTTCATGATCCATAAGCATCGAAAATTTATTACTCTCCACATAAGCAAATCTATTCTCATCAATAGTAGTGGGAGCAAACTCAACGAAATAACTATCATGTGAGGAATAATCCAATTGAAAATTAAAATCATGATGACAAGTTCCATGGATATCTTTATTCTTTATAGCATATAAGTTATCACAATAATCATCATAGATAGCAACTTTGTTCTCATAATCAATTGGAACCTCTTCCGAAATAGTGGACTCATCACTAAATAAAGTCATGACCTCCACAAATCCACTTTCATCAATATAATCATCATAAATAGGAGGCATGCTATCATCATAATAAATTTGCTCATCAAAACTTGGGGGACAAAAAATATCATCTTCTTCAAACATATCATCCCCAAGCTTGTGGCTTTGCATATCATTAGCATCATGGATATTCAAGGAATTCATACTAACAACATTCCAATCATGCTCATCATACAAAGATTTAGTGCCAAACATTTTATAGATTTATTCTTCTAACAATTTGGCACAATTATCAGAATCCTTATTTTCATGAAAGATATTAAAAAGATGAAGCATATGCGGTACCCTCAATTCCATTTTTTGTGTAATTTTCTTTTATAAACTAAACTAGTGATAAAAAAGAAACTAAAAGATTCGATTGCAAGATCTAAAGATATACCTTCAAGTGCTAACCTCCCCGATAATGGCGCCAGAAAAGAGCTTGATGTCTACTACACAAACTTCTTCTTGTAGACGTTGTTGGGCCTCCAAGTGCAGAGGTTTGTAGGACAGTAGAAAATTTCCCTCAAGTGGATTACCTAAGGTTTATCAATCCGTGGAGCGTAGGATGAAGATAGTCTCTCTCAAGCAACCCTGCAACCAAATAACAAAGTGTCTCTTGTGTCCCCAACACACCCAATACAATGGTAAATTGTATAGGTGCACTAGTTCGGCGAAGAGATGGTGATACAAGTGCAATATGGATAGTAGATATAGGTTTTTGTAATATGAAAATATAAAACAGCAAGGTAACTAATGATAAAAGTGAGCGTAAACGGTATTACAATGCTAGGAAACAAGGCCTAGGGTTCATACTTTCACCACTGCAAGTTCTCTCAACAATAATAACACAATTGGATCATATAACTATCCCTCAACATGCAACCAAGAGTCACTCCAAAGACACTAATAGCGGAGAACAAACGAAGAGACTATTGTACGGTACGAAACCACCTCAAAGTTATCCTTTCTGATCGATCTATTCAAGAGTCCGTAGTAAAATAACATCAAGCTATTCTTTCTGTTCGATCTATCATAGAGTTCGTACTAGAATAACACCTTAAGACACAAATCAACCAAAACCCTAATGTCACCTAGATACTCCAATGTCACCTCAAGTATCCGTGGGTATGATTATATGATATGCATCACACAATCTCAGATTCATATATTCAACCAACACAAAGAACTTCAAAGAGTGCCCCAAAGTTTCTACCGGAGAGTCAAGACGAAAACGTGTGCCAACCCCTATGCATAATTTCACGAGGTCACGGAACTCGCAAGTTGATCACCAAAACATACATCAAGTGCATCACGTGATATCCCATTGTCACCATAGATAAGCTCATGTAAGGCATACATCAAGTGTTCTCAAATCCTTAAATACACAATCCGATAAGATAACTTCAAAGGGAAAACTCAATTCATCACAAGAGAGTAGAGGGGGAGAAACATCATAAGATCCAAATATAACAGCAAAGCTCGCCATACATCAAGATCGTACCACCTCAAGAACACGAGAGAGAGAGAGAGAGAGATCAAACACATAGCTACTGTTACATACCCTCATCCCCGAGGGTGAACTACTCCCTCCTCGTCATGTAGGAGCGCCGAGATGATGAAGATGGCCACTGGAGAGGGATTCCCCCCTATGGCAGGGTGCCGGAACGGGTCTAGATTGGATTTCGGTGGCTACGGAGGCTTCTGGTGGTTGAACTCCCGATCTATTGTGTTCCTCGATGTTTTTAGGGTATATGGACATATATAGGTGAAAGAAGTCGGTCAGGGGAGCCACGAGGGGCCCACGAGGGTGAGGGAGCGCCCAGGGAGGCAATCGCGCCTCCCTGCCTCGTGGCCACCTCGAAGCTTCCCTAACGTGTACTCCAAGACTCCTGGATTGCTTCCGTTCCAAAAATAACTCTCCCGAAGGTTTCATTCCGTTTGGACTCCATTTGATATTCCTTTTCTTCGAAACACACAAATAGGCAAGAAAACAGCAATTTGGGCTAGGCCTTGGGTTAATAGGTTAGTCCCGAAAATAATATAGAAGTGTATAATAAAGCCCATAAACATCCAAAACAGATAATATAATTGCATGGAACAATAAAAAATTATAGATACGTTGGAGACGTATCACGGTCCGGCATAGATAAACCGTTTTCTAAGCAGTCCGTCGAAGCTTCACCGTCTGCTCGGCAGTCTACCTTGCAGCCAACCAGACGTTCTGCCAAATTAGCTTCAAGTACCAAGAAGGAAGTGGCCAAAAAGGCTACACCCACGAGGAAGCGCAGCGGGAGAGTGAAGAGGAAAGAGAATGATTTCCTCTTACTTAAAGCACTCATCACCCAGAACCAAATTAACAGCAGCTTGTTCGAATCGGGGAGTAATATTATTTCTGACGCCATGGATGATGAAGATGTACATTTGTTTCTTGCTAAAAGTAAAGCAGGCGTACTTCAATCACGCAATTACGTCCATGGCCAGAAATTTCTTATAGGAAAATACTTTGATGAGTGCATCTCCAGTTGCCGCGAGTTAAATGAATATTGCATGGATCTAATGTCAGAAGGTGATCATGGTTTGCTACTCCACTACAACAGAGATCATTTCTGACACAATTCTGGTTCCATCAATGTGAGTTTCGAGGAGTTACATCTCTTCTTCAACTTCAATGAGCTCGATGCCACTCTTGTTAGATACCTGATTTTGTAAGTACTTAACAAACTCTGATCAACTTCTCCATACAAGGCTGTAAATGATAAACAGCTAAGTGCATTTTATTCCTCTCAGGGGATTGAACGCGCAGAGAAGAAAAAGGGAGAGTGTGTATTTTGTAGATCCTGAATTAGCAAATGGCACAACAATACATGGTAAGGACATACGGGACTGGGCCGTTAACACGGTCGTCCATCTCTTCGAAAACACATCCCATGCAGAATCATTTCTCTGGCCATATCATGAATAGTAAGTCAAGTAAACAACCACGCATACACTGATTGTCTTTCAGATTATGACATAATTCATAAGTTCATGGCTTCCTTAATATGTAGCATTCACTGGATATTGACATTCATTGTTCCAAACGCTCAGGATCTGATGCATCTTCAGTAATTCATGGATAGGTATTGAATTCTATGATGTTGAAATTAAATTGCATTCATACCTGGTTCAATAATTGATGTTGTCAAAATTCATCTTCATTTGAAGTGTGCTCGCATGGTGGAAAACTAAACAAGGGAACCTGTTGAAGAGGGAACTACCTCTATAGCACGAGATCATTTCTCCGGTAACACACCGAAATCCGTTATTTTCAGAAAATTTATCCAATAGTCTGCAAATACCTATTCTTACGCTAGTCAAATGTTCAAACTTCTAAATAAACCTCTTTCTATTTTGTCCAAAGAAAAAATAATACATCTAACACCGGTTAGGTTGTTCATAATAGGACAAATATATGACTAATTATGTACAAAAAATTTCAGTGTCCTCAGCAAGAAGCAGGGACCAACCTTTGCGGATACTATGTTTGCAGACACATGATCTCCATCTGCAAATCTGCTGATAGTTGTGATGATCCTCGCAAATTCGTACCAATAAGTTTATCTTAATTAGCATCTTCTACTCCACTCATATGGCACATTCTGATCTTAAAAATATTGTAGCTCATCTTAAAACCGAGGACCCCTGAACTACTCCCGGCTGGTGAATTACTGATGGTTTGGAGATTTATCGGCGACTTCTTCCTGAATCACTACATCAGTCCCACTGGTGATAATGAAGATTTCAGCATGCGTTCTTCTGAAACATTGAGTAAGAGTTAGCCACTAAACATATATATACGCATGGATTCATTGTTTTCCATCTGATGAGGTCTTCGTATTTTCTACACTATGATTAATTATGTAATGCATATATGTGTGGACAAATCATTGGAATTTAGCTACCATATGTTCAATTGTAATTGTTGCGAAATCTGATGAATGTTCTTCCTATGGACAATATTTGTTCAATTGAATATTGTGCCAATTCAAAATGGGATATTTTTTTATTTGTTCAACTGAATATTGTGGCGGATTTGCTTTTTGCGTGCCGATTCAAAATGGGATTTTTTTTATTTTTTCAATTGAATATTTTGGCGAATTTGCTTTTTGGATGCCGATTTAAAATGGGATATTTTTGTTTTAACCTGGCAATTGCTCCAGACACGGTTCAACTAAATGAGTGTGTGCGATCCACATCGGAAAGCATACATCAATCGTGGCGCAACCGTCGGTGATACACAGTAGATCGCAAACGATTTGCAGCGCTACTATGTGTGGGTAGGGTCTCTGGAACCATTTGTGACATCGTGTTATCGCACACGAGAACTCGGAGTAAACCGTGCCCAATGTAAAATACAATCCCAGTCGTAATTTTTTCAGGGAATGTGTGGGATCCCAAACGAAAAGCACACGTCACTCTTGCCGCAATCGTCGGTGATACACAACAAATCACGAACGGTCTGCAACACTTTTATGTGTGTGAAGGGGCTCCTGAACTGTTTGTGATAGAACATTATCGTAGATGGTAATTGTTGGGAAACATGTGCGATGGAGTCTTGCATGGAAGACGGGTTATGCAGAAAACTCATGTGCGATGGGGCAAAAATCGCACACAGTTCATATGTTGGCTCGTGTGCCTTACATACTGTTTTCCAAACGGTTCATTACGACACACCGTTTGGTTTCACTGCGTCATTAGAAACGTTTAATCACCGATCTGGCACGTGCAAAAGAATTTAGTGTGTGTTGCATCGCACACGATTACATTTTGGAAGGCCTCTGGATCGTTG
This sequence comes from Triticum urartu, assembly GCF_003073215.2. NCBI lineage: Eukaryota > Viridiplantae > Streptophyta > Magnoliopsida > Poales > Poaceae > Triticum > Triticum urartu. The sequence goes on from NC_053023.1 coordinate 196,546,582, forward strand.
CTCCATATCCCCGACGGTTTCTGGGTCGTGTGGGAAGGACCCCCTATCGCCTACACTTACTTGGCGACGGTCTCAAATGTCGTTGCTGATAGGGGTTAAAAACCGATTGTATAGCACCAACGCATACCGGTGATTGTACTCACCAGGCGCTCAGCTTGGTAAGCTACCAACAAAAAATTGCAATCAAAGACTACTATTGTACTCCCTCCGTACTAGTGCATTATTCACGTTATGAAAACCAAATAATCCCAAAACTTTTAGGTGCGGTGCATTAACTACCCATCTCGTTCCCTGTTTTTTGCCACGAAAAAAGAAATCACCAAATAGGAGACATGGGGTGCGTATGCACTCAAAGACTTGAGACTACTTAGCACAACATTTTTTGGTTACATGCATTAACATTTTATTAGTTAAATCAAAGGTCAAAACTTGGCGCAAAATGCAAAGGGAACCAATAAACCAGTAAACATCAAAGTTCTCTTGTTTTGCCCCAACTTGGTCTCGGTGAGATGACTATAATGCACCGGCACGGAGGCAGCTTCTGTGACTTACTGCACCTTCGTTTGAGTGTATGACAGGTGGGCCCAAAAGGTGGCTGGCCCACCTGTCATACAGCCAAAGGCAGGTGCAGTTAAGGCACCGGAGCTCATTCCCATGGGGGGAGGGCCGAGGAGTCGATGGCCAACACATACGTGAATGCAATGCAGTCTGCACTTCTCATATAAAGGCTCCCCGCCAGTCCAATCTACGAAATCCTACGCACCAACGCACCCTAACAAAGGGCAAGAGTGATCACTCCAATCACAAGATCAGTTGACTAGAAGCTAGCTAGACCCATGGAGGCGATGAGCGCACGCATCAGCCGGCTGTGCCAGATGGTCCACGATGCCCGCCTGCGGCCTGGCACCGAGGAACATCTCCAGGTTGTGCTTGAGGCCGCCAGTGTGAGAGGCCTTTTGGACGACATATTTGTCTCCTTGTTTGATGGGGTCCTCGTCGGCTTCCTTGACAAGTTCACTGTCGTCAAGAAGCTCGCGGACGACCTTGAAGTACGCCTCCAGCCCACATGCCCAGGCTCTATGATGCCCACCACCCTCAATGGCCTCTATGGTGACAACCTCTTCGACACACGGGTGGCCCTGCGACTGCCCGCCGTCACGCCGGAGAATGTCCACCTCGAGGTCGCGCTCGCTGCACTGCGCCTGGCGAAGCAAGACACCATCGACATAATCACCCACGTCTACGTGCAAATCGTGCACAAGGACTACTATGTGCAAGAGTGGGATGATAGGACGCTGGCCATCTTGGACCGCAGGGCAACTTGGACAACATTGTTGAGAAGCACGTTGAGCTCACCACCAATGTCGCTGCTCCTCACATGTCGTTTGGTGACCCGGCACACTAGGGCGTGAGGATGCCGCTGATGGATCTGTATTTATCTTTATCTTCCCGTCAAATCCATGTAGTATTATGTTGTACTACTTGTAATTATCTATGTCAGTATACAAAAGTAGGGGCTCTCTTTTTGCACCCTTTACTTGTGCACGGATAGTTAGAGCCGCGCCCACGGCCACACTAAGCAGGGCAGAGGAGGGAAGGCGGAGCACAAGATGACCAAAGCAACGCCAAGACCAGAGACGCAAAGAGAGCGAGAGGGCGAGGTGGACTCCCCCAGCAAGACCCTTGCCGGGGTGGCTTCCGTAGCCTCGGCAAGATCCTTGCCAGGGCAACTTGCCTGACGCCAGTAGAGCGCGCCACCCTTGAGCCCAAGTGGTTCCAACACCATCAACCATATTGGAACCAAGGCTCGGGAGGCACCTCCGTGGTGGCATGCAGATCTTTGTCGAGATCATAGATACACAAGATCAGATGAGAACCAGAAGACGACGATCCTTGGCGAGATCCTTGCCAAAGAAATCCACGAGACCCCCCAGCAAGATCCTTGCCGGGGGCGACCGTGGTGCCGCAGCGAGACCCTTGCCGAGCCCTCGATAAGGCCCATGGCGAGGACGCCTGCAGGGCCGCATCTAGGCCCGCGTCTGCCAAGACTCCATCGCCGCTCCCATACAGCTGCCACCTCGACCAGCTGGGCGGGCATCTGTGTGGCAGCGCGCGGCCTCTACACCAACTCAGCAAGCACCTGCATGGTGGCATGCAGATCTTCGTGAAGGCTCCACCACCGCACCACCCCAGCAGCCAGCCAACGTGGCGCTACAACGCCTCATCAGCTTGGACGTGCATCAAAGCGAGGCGAGGTGACGATAGCTGGGACGAGCTTCTTTGCCGTCCCCAATAAAGCAAGAGGGGCACGTCGGCAGCTCATTAAATGCGTTTGTCCAACGATGCCAGGGGATAGACTCAGCCCCTGTACACCTTTCCACCTTCTGTGTGCCACTATGGCAACCCCTTTTTGTCTATAAAAGGAGGCCCGAGGAGTACTAGAGGGGGATTCGGATCTTTTGGACTAATGAGCCACCATAGCTAGTTCAAGAACACAAGAACACCTAAATATACATCAAAGCAGGACTAGGGTTTTACGCGTCTCCACGGCCCGAACCTGGGTAAACGATTTGTGTGCTGACCACCAGACCCGCTCTTTGCACAACCCCGCGCCCGCCAACCGTAGAAGGGATCCCAGTGACCCCATAGGTGTCGTTTCCCACCGACAATCTAACCTTTCATATCTACTTCATAATTTTCGTATGTACTCCATGCATGAACCACGCCAGAACCAAACTTCTCATTAATCTAGGGAAAATCTTTATTTCTATCTATCGGTCGTGCCATGGAGCAGAACCAAATTTTACAAGTTACAAGTTCAAAAGGTAAAGCCTGCCATGTTCGTGTCGCACCCCCACACGGTTGGTGCGGCACACCGCTCAAGGTGGAATGCGTGCATTGTTGCATTTTCACTTGCAAGTGGGACCGTAGTTGAGCAAACCGACTATCGGCAAACTCCCACCCCGCCCACCGCGCGATGGCTGAGAAAATAGGAGCGAGAAGAGATGGATGTAGCACGAACTCCAAGAAAATTGGTGTCATATGTGACTCGTGTGGGTGGCGTGTGTCGTACTGCTAGACGGGAATGCTAGTTATGGCCCATGCCACCCCACTATATCGAGGTGTTGGTTACATAGAGCGAACAGATTATCTCTCCAGGAGTACGGTACACCACTAGTACTACTCACATTGTCATGAAATTTCCTGGAGTCCGTATTGAGCCTTCCTCTCTCTCTCTCTCTCTCTCTCTTCTCAGCCAGCTAGTAGACACACGGAGCCCATCATCTGTTTGCTCACATGCGGTCCCACATGTCAGTGAAAACACAAGATGACCCACTTAACCTGCACATCTTTCACCTCGACGTGCTGGTGAGGAAAAACAAATCCAATAAAGATCTTCGGTGGCCGCTTTTGGAGTTACTCAATAGTAAGATTCTATTTACTGGTTAACCCAAAATGCACATCATGTGGCTTCAACTAGTACTCCATTTCCTTGCATGACACGACCTGGATGCTGGATGTCCCACGTGTGGGCAAAAGGAGGAAGAAATCGACCAAATCTTCTCCACATTCAGACCAGAGGAGTAGGAAACACGGCAAGCTCTGTGCCTACATCATACTATGTACAGGGCCACCTCACGCAGTCACCCTGTCACCGTATTTCTCGGCCTCCATGCGACACCTAGCTCTAGTTGATCTAACTAGAACTAACTATTGTGCTAGCATAGTCCAATATTAGGTTGGCTCTATGTGATGTGGCAACTTCATATAACCGGATGCTGGTTATACTACTACGGTACTCACAATCCAAGAAGTGAGTCAAAAACCATTCATAAATTGAGTTTATGACATGCATATGCAAATGTACCATTCATTACATACAACAAGTCATCAACACACAATGAAAACAAGGATACATGTTGGATTATAGATTAGTTCCAACAAAACATTCTAGTAAATACTAAAGTTTTCATCACACAACAAATAACAAGCAATGAAATGAACTTCAGCTCAACCAATCCTCCGCATTGGAAATGCTTGCTTTGAACCCTAGGTAAGCCTCTAGGAAGGGCAGGCTATTGTCAATCTCAAGACTAATGCAGTATTGATCATGCAGGCTGAAGCGGCCTATATCAGGACGCATATTGTGATGGCCATGGTAGGGAACCATAGCAATGTCTGAGGTATAGATACAACCGCTTCTCATAAATGGTAGTAACATTGTGTTAACATCAGCTGGATCACCTTTCATGATCGTTGGATAGTTTTGCCCAAGGAAGAGAGAGTTTCCTCCAAGACTATCAATACTGAACCAGGGAGAAGGTGTTGGCGCTAGCACACTAGTATCCATCCCGAATACCCTGCAACGGATGTTGGAATAAGTCCGGGGAGTGCGACCATGGGAGACAACACCTGCTTCCTTAGTAACATCAGCAGTGCCCTGTATACAGACAAGAAGAGGTGATCCATCGGAATAAGTTTCGAGGCGCCACTAAGTATATAGGTCCTGCTCGTGATCATCACCATCGTCATCTCCCCCTTGGTTATTAAAATTTTCAAGTATAGGTGGTGCAATGTTCACAGGACTTTGGAAACTCAAGAAGGTTAATTAGTAAAGGGAAAATAGCTAACCCGCATGCATGTGGATGAAACAATTATATTTACGGTGGAAGACAAATGTACCGAAAGCATCAGGATTCCATGCAAAAATAGTGCCACGAGTGGTGGCAGCAAACACAAGATGCTCGTATTGAATTGCATCACAGTACACATCCGTGTACATAAACTGATTTTTGAGCAATATCCATGTAGGCGTGGAAGTAAGGATGGCAACAAGCTTGTCGAAGATAGCAACAACTTGATAGTTTGTGTAATCCCAAGAGCGGTTGGGAACTCGACAAATTGCTATCTTCTATAGACGACAGTCTCCATGATCGTACTTGAATGTACATAGACTATCTGTGTGCTCAACCTCTGGGCGGTCTGGGATTTTTGGAAGTGGAACCCGGTGATGAGTGTACACATTCACAAGTTCCCACTCGCAGTTGTGCCCAATATAAACAACCCAATCTCCATTTGCGCCTGCCCATGCCTTATCCTTAAGCGATGGCATCTTAACATCACATGTATCATTATCAAGCGACATCAACTTGCATAAGGTGAGGCTTCCGTCATCCGCACGCCAGCGAGCAAGGTCATGGCGAAGAAGATAGGGGAGATCAAACTGCTCCTAGACCCTTGGGTTCTTTGTAATGATGTTATTAGTTGAGTCGAGAATGGTCTTGAATGAACCTGCCATGCTAGCCGAGGTGATGACGTCGCGCAGATCAATGAGTTCCTCCACCACATCATCTTTCAGATTGGGCCAAGAATAACGGGGTCGTTTCCAGCATGTTCTCTCCATGGAGAAGATGATCGAACAATGCCAGAATGAAGGGTGAAAACAAATGGAGGAGGGAGGAAGAGCCTGCGATAGCAGTTTCAAATCAATAGGGAAAGGTGAAGAGGCGATGGACGGTTACCACGGTACACGAAGAGGCTAGTGGGGAGTGGATGGTTGCCACAGAGGTCAGACACTGATGACAAGGCTGTCCTGTCAAACCTAGCGCCCGCGCGGGATGGCCTCCGTCCCCCACACGAGCGAAGACACTTCGCACCCCCACACGGTTGGTCCGCCACGCCGCTAGGGAAATGCGTGCTGTCTTACATCTTCACTTAGGCCAACTCTAGTGCGTGCAACTCGAATGCACGCTCGCCCGGCCCCCTTTCCCTTGATGCCCCCGAGCTACCCAACCACGACTACCTGTTTTGCACACCCGGTGGCCGGATTTGGAGTGGATCCGGTCGGGCTTGAGTTCGCCCGGTTGTGGGAGGCCGCGCCGCGCCATGGACTGGCCGGGCATTGGTTCGGAAGGCCCCGACAAGGCCGCATGCATGTACTGACTCCTCCTCTAGCCACTCGGATCTACACCGTCGGCGGTCCGCTGGCAGATACATGAATAGCGGTCGGCCAAGATGGGTGCTGGCCCAAAAGCTCATCGGCGCACCGTTGCCACTCATTACGTGTGACGATTGCCCAAAGAAGGTCTTGCGCCACGTGTCTACAGCACCGGAACATCCCGGATGGTTTTTCATCAAGTGCTCAATCGATGGGGTACGTGCGACTTTAGCTTCGGTTGTGCTCTCCGATTTGACTAGTTGTGCTAACTTAAAATTTTATTGTGTAGAATGGATGCCGGTTTTGGTATTGGGAAGAAGGGTACATTGATATATTGATAGAGCACAATTTAGTAGATGTCCGTGCACTTTTAGCTAGCATAGAGGCTAGAGATGAGACTAGTGCACTTGTTGCTAGAATAGAGGCTAGACATGGGACTAGATGCGAGGAAGCAACATCTACTTCTTTACACTCGTAGAAGAAAGAAGCACGCAAGATCGAGCCTCTGCAGATCAACAATGAATGCATCGAAACGGCACCAATCCAACTTACAGGAGCAGTTACGGAAGTTGGATATCTTCTAAAATGTATTCTTCTGGTTCTTGTTTTCTTTGGTCTTGCTTTTCTAGTCAAAATTTGGTGAAGTATTTCCATGTACCAAAAATCAATGATGAAAAAAGATATGAGTTTGCAAAGAAAAATGTACGCGGTCGGGATGCGTCCGCGCGTTGGGTGCACGACCACTGCATCCGAGAAATAGCCCGGACATGACCCCATTTCCCTACCCAAATGGACAGAATCTGGGCAAAACGGACATCCATTTGGGGTCATGCACTGGAGTTGGCCTTACAAGTGAGACCGCAGTTGAGGAAACCAACTATCGGCAAACCCCCACCTCGCCCGCTGCGCGATGGCTGAGTTAAAGAAACGAGGAGGTTGAATAGATAGATGTAGCACGGACTCCAAGATATATGGTGTCAGATGGAAGTCGTGCTGGTGGCGTTTGTCATACTCCTGGACGTGAATGCTTGTTCTGGCCCATGCCACCCTACTATATATCGAGGATTCGAGGTGCTGGTTACGTACAGCGAACACATTAACATATGTCCCAACTCACACTGTTGCCAAATTTCCTGGCGTCTGTGCTAGGTTAATAAGTGTTCTTTGTGAGGGTGGATGGCTGGTCTCAAGTTTAAAACTTGTTGTATTACGTATACGTAGACGTAGAGATAGTGCAGCAGTTTTGAAAGTTTGAACCCAAAATATCAGAATGCAATTTCTACAGTTGATTCGATTCATCCGAGGACCTAGGATGATGCGATTTGCAACTACAGTAAAAACACCCGTCTGACACGTGAAGCATGTGAAGCTAGTACAAATAGTAGTACAATTGTTGATTGGAGTCATCCGATAACCTGTTGCAATGCACGTACAATTATTTATTCAGAAAATAGTTTTTTGCCTCGTCGCAGCACCACTCTGAGAAGTGACTCGAAAGCTGTTGACACCAGATTTTGACACGGCCAAGAACTTAATTAAGATGGCCTTAAATGGAGAAGTGCTCAAAGTGAGAAAGTTCTGTATCGTCAAAAGGAGAAAGTTTCATATTTGAGCCATAGCCATCCGGTCTCATCTCTAAGGCCGAAGATGTGTTTGAAGTACTCAGATTTTATATTCAGAACACTATTCAGCTGATTACGCCCCCCAAGACGGCCTTATATGAGAAATTCTTCTACATAGATTGTCTTCGTCTCGTCGAGACAATCGATTTCGATATAAAAGACGTCTAAATTAGAGTTCGTATGCAAAAGTTAGAGCCAAAACAATGTGCTGCATAAGTTTGCCCCAGAAGTTCCGGGCAAAACTTCCGAGGAGGTTCCGGGCTAAACCGAAAGTTTGCACGCGGTGCGCCCCGAAGACTGGAATTTTAACATTGTTTGCAGATTTGCGGGGCCTATTTCGACATCAACATGACCTCGGATGAAGAAGTGATCAACTGAGAGTTTTTCTCCATTGCAAGATCTACAACTTTGCTTTTGGGACCATCGTCATCCGAAGTAGTATGCGGCCTGCAGATTCAGTGCAAGAGGGCTACTTGATATAATGTTAGCCCGGAAGTTCCGGGCCAGACCGGAAGTTCTGGCCCTCATAGTCCGAGTTAGGGTAACTTTTGATGATTTGGACGTGATTTGAGTCCTTCTCTTGTACAGGAAGTCCAGCCGCCTCATATATATGTAAGGGGTGATGGTCGATTGAACAACACACAATCGACATATCAATCTATCATCTTTTACCTTTACCTTTATCCCTCTCCCTTGTTCTCCTTCTTCCTCGTTCTTCGTTCGTTCTTCTTCATTGCAGGGCAGCGAACCTCGAGGCCCTAGAGGCGATCAGGTTGACCTAGGGTAGCCCATAGCCGCCGCGCGTCCTGGCGGGGTCCCTCCCGGGCGTGTGGGGTTTCGGGTCCTCAAAAGCACCCGCCGGATTGTCTTGCGTACCGCGCTTCCGACGGGTCTCCTTCGACGTGAGCTGCGGTGCATCACCCCCGACGTCGAAGGTACACGGTGACGTGTTCGTGTGCAAACACACTTTTTGGCGACTCCGCTGGGGAAGAAGTTTTGAACGGTCTCCAGCCCGTTCTTGCTACGAAGAGATCGTCATCCAGTTGCTGCAATCTACGAAGGTAATATGAATACCCAATTCCCCTTTGTAGATGCAAATAATCCATATGTTGTTGTTGGATCACCTAATGAGCATAATGTATCGGCTAGCCCTAGTTTTATCAATCATGCATCTAATTATGCGGAAGGGCCGATGCAAAACAATCTTCATGCTTTAAATTATTATTATTTTAGCAACGTACAACATATGTATCCAAACTCTCATGCATCGGCAACCCCACAAATCCATATGTCGATGAACAACCTGATGGGTTTGGTTAATCAATTTGAAACACCTCATGTTAAAATTTCCAATAGCATACAAGAAAGTGTTTCACCTTTTTATTTATCGGCAACTAATTTGCAATATGTGAATCCAACCTTGCCGATGTATGGGAGAATTGGCCATGCTACTACTAGCTATTGGCCATGCCACACCTCATGTTAGTAATTTTTCAGCACCGTATGCAACTGTAGATGTTCATAATTCGGCCCCGCATCTTCATGGTCATAGCCGAATAAGTGAAAATTTTACAGGAACACATGTGCCATCATCAAATACTGTAGCATATTATGCATACTCTACACAATTTGAGAATTTCGGCAACACTCGCGAATCATTGCCGAAAGAATCTGAAAGTGTTGCGGGGTAATCTCTTTCGGAAGCAGTTGTGGCTGCATTAAAAAAGAGCTTGGCACAAAACAAGAGAATTAGTGCTCTCTACCTTGAACAATATGAAAAGGGGTTGTTTCCTGATTATGCTGCAATAAAGGCTAGAGTTTTGCAAAAAGATGAAACTACATGCATTGATAGAATTGGCGAAAGAGCATATGGTTATACAGCAGTGCATACACCTCCACCTAGTATCGCAGCATATTATACACCCCCTACACAGTTGCAAAATTTCGGCAACACTAACAGTTCATTGCCGAAAGATCCTAAAAGCATTGGGGGGCAAACTACACTAGAGCGGGCTGAAATTGAGAGGGAAGTTAAAGCTTTGCGCCATAGTGTGCAAGTACTTCGCTGGGAGAGAATTGATAGGGAATTGGCTCAAAGAAAAGAAGCCTTGCCAATTGATATAACCGGCAAAAAGAATGATGATTCGGAAACTAAAAGTGCTTCGGTTGAAAAAGCCGAATCAAGTAGTATATATTCTGAATCCATCAAATCCAAAGAGGCAAGCATTATTGAGAAAGGGCATGGCAAGCATAGCAAAACAACCATGTTTGATTTTTCTGAAGTTAATGGAACCTACTTCCTGCCCTATGAGTTTCGTGCCATAGAAATTGACAAGCTTCAAGGACAAGAGCAAGTAACCGAACAAAGTTCGGTCGACGAAGATCTTCAAATTTATGATGCACGAAAGGAAGAAGAAAATTGTGACCTGGTGTTGGGAAGTCATGTAGAAGCAAAGCACAATATTATTCATCATATGCAATCATCATGCTCTCCCAACATATTCGAAGAGGTATGTCTAGCAAGTAATTTACCTATTTTCAGATTTGGTCACAACTTTATTGTTGATGCATCTATTAGAAAAATTCTAATAAGTAATTTTCAAAGACCAATGAAGAAGGGCAATTTACTTGTTAGCAATAAAATTTTTACTAAGCATATCGGTCAATATATTGTACCATTCTAAGAGACGGATAGTGACTTATTACTGCAGCCAAAGCTTTTCCCATTTCTTTATCTAAAGCTCATATCTAATTGGGTAGCTCTGCTTATTTCTTACTTGGCTTACACTTGGTCTCAATTGAGACATGTATGTTCTAGCTATTTTCGTTTCAGAAATATAAAGCCAAGGTTAAAATCTTCTGCGCAAACCGATGCCAGTATAGTTTCTTATCCAAAGACATCAGAGATAGAGTGCAAAACACAATGCACAGCCGAATGGGGTGATGCAAAATATGAACCATTCGTTTGCTTAACTCCAAAGCCGTTCTCACAACACGATCGTCTAGAAAACAAGAAGTGTACCTTCAATTCAAGCATGTGTGATCAAATATTTTATTTGTTGCTGAAAAATAATTACATTACAATTCTTGATCGCCATGTTATGTCATCAATCCAAGGACGAATGTATTGTAAGTTGCATGATTCGTCCAAGCATAATTTTGAGGATTGCAACATGTTTCGTCAAATAGTTAAATCGGCCATTGAAAAAGGACGATTGAAGTTTGTTGAAATACCAAGAGATGACCAGTCTATTCCGATTGGTCCCGGTGGCAAAAAGTTTTTGCATCAGCTGCTTCAAGCCGATCCATTTAAAGAGAAGGTAAAAACTACAGGTGATGGCATCAAGCTTTCAATTAAAGAAGTTGTTGAAGAGCATAATGAACATAATCTTAAGGGCGAGAATTCCATCAAAGCTACAATGGAGACGCCAAGGACTGGGGGCAGCAATAAATTCCAATGATTGATGAAAGCAAACCAAAAGAAAACAAAGGCCGAAATTAGCGCAAGTGTAAGAGATCAAAAATCACCTTCGCTGAACTATTGGATAAATATCGAAAGAAGAGTGGAGAGAAGAATTCTTATCGGCCAAATCATGCAAAGAAACCAAGATCACCCCCAAGGCACAAATATGAGGATCGGTATTGGCAAAGTGAGCATTTTAATGCAACATATTCATATCCTTATTTTGGGCCGCCAGTGCCAATGCCGTGGATGCATCCCTATGCTCATGTAGCTCCATATCCATCATGGGACAGGTATGATACAAGGGCACACTCTCCATCTTATTTTAGACCATCTAACCAATATTATGCATCTCCGAGAAGATCAACATTTGAACAATCATATGTTAAAGACCGTTTCAATCATAAGGAATCGGTTTGAAGCTCAAAGAAGAAGAAAGAGGTGGTCAAACAAGTGTACTGTGTTAAAAGAGATGGTCGTAAGAGTGCAACTTCAGATTTGATCTGAAATGAAAAAGAGCCAATTAAAGTGTTGACATTGGCTACTAAAGGCAATGAGACGAAGCAACCAATTATCAAGAGTCAAAGTGCCAAATCTGAAGAAAATAAGTTGACAGTGCACAAGGTGAAACAAGAATTGCCATTGCTTCAAACAAAATCACAGCCGGGGTGCCCACTCGGCTTATCATATTGGCGAAAGAACAAATTACAAAAATGTAGTGCACAAGAGCTGAAAAAGAAGAACATGGCATGGGTTCCCAAGAGGAGCAGCCAAAATAAAAAATGATGTGCAACCTTCTATTGCAACAAGTGTTATAAAAGTGAAGAAAGAGAAGGATGGAAACCAGAAGCAATTAAGCCGAAGGTTTGCATCAGCCCATCAAAATCTTCGGTTAGCACATCATCCATGTTTTTCAACCATAGCATTGATGCCTTTGCCATGGAATTCAGCATCAGGTATGACAAATTACCCTCCCTGGATTTATTTTGATCCATGGAAGCGACATAATTTTCTACATCATGAGAGGGTATTACCAAATCTCTATACAATTTATTAGCTACATTTTTTCTTGCTAATCCAAAGGGCCGAAATATTTGATTGCTATATCATTTGTTTATTTCGGCTATACATGATTTGGTGAATGAATCCTACATGGACCTCATGGTAATGGCCGATACTTGTCTATAGCCCTAAGAATATATGTAAGAATGGGCGGTGTGGTACTCTAACACCATCCTTAGTTTGAGTAGAGATTGAGATAAGTGCTTGCAAAGGAATTTGTCAAATTGATGCCATTGAGGATATTATGCATAGACCAATTCACCAAAATTGCAAAGTCAACTTATGTTTTTATTGGGTGTGCTTTGGCTTGTTAGTTTTCAGAACTTACGTAAGGCCAAATCATGGTTGATTTTATTATTGAGCATCATTGTAACATCCCAAATTTTCAATTTGGAATGTTATACATTAGATCATCACTGCATACCATATGTTATTTTGCATTTTGGTTGATCCTAGAAATTCTACGCAACTCAACGACCCATGGAGAGAGTTGGGGATTTCGTTATTTTCATATTTGAGTTTCCTCAAATTTTGAGAATAGGATCATTTGATTTTATTTATTTTATCATCAATTATTTCTATTACAAAAATATGAGAGAGGGAATAAAATGACTTTCCCAAAATAAAGAAATATTGAGGATTTAATAATAAAATCAAATAGGATTTTATTTCAGAGTTTTTTTGGTGTTTTATTTGAATTTAGGAAAAATGTGCGTTTTTCAAAATTGCATTTAGGTCCCAAATAAATGTTCACCTTGTGCGGCTTGATTTTATAAGCCCGTGAAAATTTATTTCAGAATTTTTGGAGTCCGTTTAGTATTTCTTTTTATTTTTCTTCTGCGCATAATATTTAAAAAAACGAACCGACCTATGGGCCGTGTCCGGCTAGGACTCCGGCCCGAGGTGGCTTTATAAGCTGGCCCAGCCCCGGGGGAACCCTAGCCCCGAGCCGCCCCAGCTGCCCGACCCCGCCGCCGCCGCCCCACCGTGCCGCTCGCCGCCCGCCGCCGCCACGCGCCTCCCCGCCCATACGCTCGCCGAGGTTCGCCGCCGCCTCAAAATCCGTGCCCGGTTTTTTTAGAAAACCGATCGGTTTTCCATCGATTTTTCCGTCAGTTTTTTTTAGATTCGGTTTTTTTAAATAGATCGGTTTTTTCGGTTTATTTAAATAGCGAGCGTTCGTCCGTTCGTTCGTTCTAGCGGACGTTCGTCGTTTTTCTTTTCTCGGATTAAATCCGCGATTTTTCTGATCGCGATTCCTGATCAGATTTTCTTTTTAGGATAACTTTTCGCTCGTTTATCGGAATCAGGCAATTCAAGCGCCTAGAGTTTCGTCTCGAAACCCTCTATCCGTTTAACCAACTTAAACAAGATTTTTCTACTGTAAAATTTGCCCTAGATCCAGATTAGTATAACGAAGTTGTTTTCTTTTGCCGTTTGACTTTCGTTGCTTCGTTCAATTTGATTCTTTAGCCAACCGGAGTTCTTGAGTTGAACCTTCTGGTTAGATCTCTTATTTGAGTTTTACATGTACATTAGTTGAGTACTTATTTTATGCTTGTTTGTTTGTCTGCGATAGGATACCCGGAGTGCGCCGCTTGTTACTTCGAATCGCTAGGTTTCCCGGATCATCAGCAAGGCAAGTAACACTTTGATCATACCTTTTCTACTACCCAGTTTTATTGCATTAGATCAATCCTCACACATTGCATGGTTAGGATCTAATTAAATTGTGGGATGGGAAGTAGATGAGGTAGTACCTATTACCTATTTATTATCAAACCTTTGGGAGTTACTTCTACGTTTGCTTATTATTCCATGCTATGCTAGTAGACGTGGACTGGGTGAGTGATATCCATGACAGATGTGAGTTTTGTTAATTAATGGTTATCTAAGGTGGTAACTTAAACACACATCTAGGTGGATTGAGGCACCTGGGTATTTCAGGACTTGCCTGTTTTCTTTTGGACCGCCACCCAGGCTCAAAGGGATCATGAGACTACTCATACTAGAAACTTCTGTGTGCAGCCACAAGCTATTATGGGCTCTAGCATAGTTGACTAAGTCGTGCGAACTCTTACAGTGGTAGACTAGCAGATGTAGGGGATGTAGGTGGTACGGTCTACCCGATCGTAAGGTGCTACGCTTCTGAAAGACTATGTCTCGGTCATCCATCTTCTCAAACATCCATCTTCTGCAGAGTGTAATAAACTAATCATGGTTAGCCATGTCCCTATTATGGACATCTTGAGTATCTAGTACCTGAATTATCATGTGAATCTCAACATGTTACTCTAAATTAATTTTTTTGGGTTATGTTTAATGATGATGCTTAATTGGGATTGAGAATGCTATCAACCATTCTCAATGTTTAACAACTACCATGATAGTTAAATAAATTTATTCCTTTGAAGTAGGGAAAAATTGACTTTACGCAAAACTGTAACCATAGAGCTTTCCACCAGCCAAATATGCATATAGTATAGCTGTTTCATTCCATTACTCTCTATGTGTTACATTGCCAGCATATTTCATGTGCTGACCCGTTTCGGGCTGCAATGTTAATGTTGCAGACTTTTTAGACGGCGATTAAGGAGTTTTAGGTCGTGGTTCTATACTCAGTGATGCCGTTGGAGTTGATGGACTCACTTATCTTCCAAGCCTTCCGCTGTTATCGTTGTTAGATGGCCTTAAGCCATATTTATTGTAATAAGTTCTCTTTTGAGACACTTGATGTAATAAGTGTGTGATTGCTACTCTGCTATAAATCCTCCGAGTACTGTGTGGTGTCAGCATTACTAATCCAGGGATGACACCGGAGCACAGAGATCAGACTGTTTGAGGTTTGGTCGCTACAGAGATGGTATCAGAGCACACGTTGACTGTAGGACACGACCACTAAGCTAAAAGACCTAGATTACTATTCAATCTCTTCTCTTCTGACTTCTCATATTTTCTACTCTTTTAGGATGGCGGATGCAAGGAACAAGTTCACGCAACCGGATGAAGATACACCCTTTGGACGTCACTTGAAGGAAGTCACTAGATACCTGAACATAGGAGTACCAAGCTTCACAGGAACCTATAACGCCACTTTACCTGAAGAAGAGCGCTGGATGATTCAAGTTCAAGTTCCAGAAAGGACGTTCATGCCAGTCACTGAGCCCATAGAGTTTTCTTTTGATGCACCAACTTGGAGTCTAGGAAAGAGCATGGCAGCTCACATCGCCATGGGACGCATTGGAGAAGTGTACCGCAAAGATCTCAAGGATACTATCTACCAGATTTGTGGGCGCCGAGATGAACACTGGGAGATGATCAGCACCAGGAAGGATAGATCAATTGCAGCTTTTATCCAGGAGCTAAACCAGCACATTCGGCGACAGGAGAACCAGATGTGCGCCGACATGATATATCTGAAGAAGGCTAAGACTATAATCAACGAACTGGAGGAAGAACTCAAGGCTACACGTGAAGATTATGCAGAGGAAATTGAAGTATTGGTGGAGAAGAATGACGACCTGATCAAGAAGATTGGAATATTTATGGGAGGCCCTACGCTAGTAGAGGAAGATGAAGAACCCAAGGAGATTAGCCCGGAAGACTACATCATCATCGACGGCACCGATTCGGATCCAGATAGTAGCGATGATGACTATGTTGATGAAACTGGAGCAGATATCATGGAGTCTACAACCGAAGAATATTTCTAGTAGACCACCTCATCAGTAGTAGTAGTCCACCATGTAAATATAGTAGTCCGAGAACTTTTGCGATAGATAGATCGATTGTATGCCCTTGTTTGATGGAATGAAGTGAATTGTTTGCTTTTGCCTCATGTGCATATGGGTAGTGTTTTCTCTTTAGACCCCCTCTATTCTTACATCTCATCTTTTCTAAACCCTCAGATGCCTCCGAGATGTGACCCCGGATTTGCCTTTCCACCGGAGCTCACCATGTTGATCCAGCAGCAGAACACATTGATGCAGTTGCTAGTCCAGAATCAGAATCAAGGGAACAACAACAACAACCCACCACCACCACCACCACCTGTTGATCACTTAGCCCATTTTCTTAGGCTAAATCCGCCGGTGTTTTCCAGTAGCACCGAGCCGATAGTAGCAGATGATTGGCTCTGCAAGATAGCTAGGGAGTTGACCACAGCAGGATGCACAGATGCGGAGAAGGTAAAGTTTGCCGCACATCAGTTAGAAGGACCCGCAGCATCATGGTGGGAGAATTTCACAGCCACTTTCCCAGTTGACACTGTCACATGGGACCAGTTTCAGCAGGCTTTTCGTACTGCACATGTTTCATCAGGAGCTATGGCCATGAAGAAGCGTGAGTTTCGCAACTTACGCCAAGGAGGACGGACAGTTGGCCAGTGTGTGGAGGACTTTAGTAAGTTAGCATGTTATGCCCCAGATGACGTCGCTATGGATGCAGCTAAGCAGGAGAAGTTTCTGGAAGGACTGAATGATGAGTTGAGCATGCAGTTGATGGTAGCAACCTTCAACAACTACCAGGAGTTGGTAGATCGTGCTCTTATGATTGAAGGGAAGCAGCAGCAAATTGAGAATCGCAAGAGGAAGTATGGACAAGGGAAGTACAATTCAGGAGCTCAGCAGAAACCACGTTTTACCCCTAGACCGGGAGGACATTTTCAGCGCACCCATGGAGGAGGTAGCTCGCACAATCACAATGGCACCAAGAATGGTAATGGCAATGGAGGAAGCAACGGCCAGAACCGCACCAACCCATCAACCCCAGCCAAGAAGGACCTGAGCCAAGTCACTTGCTTTAAGTGTCAGAAGACCGGACATTATGCCAATGAATGTCCTGAAGGCCAAAATGGCAATGGAAGTTCTGGGAAGAAGCCGAACCCTTTCAACAGGGGACAGGTGAACCACGTTAGCGTGGAGGAGGTTGAAGCTCAGCCCGATGCAGTAATAGGTAAGTTTTTGGTTAAGTCATTTACTGCACTCGTTCTTTTTGATACTGGTGCATCGCATTCATACATCTCAAGGGGATTTGTGGATAAGTATAACCTATCAACCCAAGCCCTTAGGTCACCCATGTTAGTAACCTCGCCTGGAGCAGAGTATGTGGCTAGTCTATGGTGTGATCGGTTACCATTAAGGATTGGTAACTATGTTTTTCCCTCAGACCTAATAGTATTGGAATCCCAAGGATTGGATGTGATATTAGGCATGGATTGGTTATCAAAGTATGAAGGGAATATTGAATGTGCTAGTAAGTCAATTTTTCTTACCAGGAGAAGGATCAAGTATGTATCCCGGCATGTGCCAAAGAGGACTCAAGTAAATTGCCTAACAGGAGTTGTGCAGGAGGAAGTACCAGTGGTAAGGGATTTCCCTGAAGTATTTCCAGAGGAGTTGCCAGGCATGCCACCGGATAGAGATATTGAGTTTTTGATTGAGCTATTGCCAGGCACAGGGCCAATATCAAAGAGACCATATAGGATGCCAGCAAAGGATTTGGTGGAAATTAAGAAGCAGATTAAGGAGTTACTGGATAAGGGATATATCCGCCCAAGTTCTTCGCCTTGGGGATCGCCTGTACTTCTAGTGGAGAAGAAAGATGGATCGTTAAGGATGGTTGTTGATTATCGAGGATTGAACGAAGTAACGATCAAGAACAAGTACCCACTACCAATGATTAATGATTTGTTTGATCGATTGCAAGGAGCTAAGGTATTTTCCAAGATCGATCTGCGATCAGGATACCACCAGTTGAAGATTCGAGAACAGGATATTCCGAAGACAGCTTTTACCACCAGGTATGGGTTGTACGAGTATACCGTTATGTCATTTGGTCTGACTAACGCACCTGCCTATTTTATGAACATGATGAACAAAGTGTTTATGGAGTTTTTGGATAAGTTCGTCGTAGTGTTCATTGATGATATCCTGGTTTATTCGAAGAATGAGGAGGAGCATAAGGAGCATTTGCGTTTGGTACTTGGAAAGCTCAGAGAACATCAATTATATGCCAAGTTCAGCAAATGTGATTTTTGGTTGAAGGAAATAGGATTCCTCGGACACGTTATATCTGGAGAAGGTATAGCAGTTGATCCCACTAAAATTGATACCGTGACCAAGTGGGAAGCCCCAACAACAGTTGGAGAGATCCGGAGTTTTCTTGGACTCGCAGGATACTAGCGGAGATTTATTGAGAATTTCTCAAAGATTGCGAAGCCTATGACTGAGTTGTTAGAGAAAGATACCAAGTTCATATGGACGGAGAAATGTGAGGCTAGTTTCCAGGAGTTGAAGAAACGCTTGGTTACCTCACCAGTGTTGATTTTGCCAGACCAGACCAAACATTATGAGGTGTATTGCGACGCTTCATGTCGAGGACTTGGAGCAGTGCTTATGCAGGAAGGGAGAGTTGTTTCATATGCCTCAAGACAACTGAAGCCTCATGAGTTAAATTATACCACGCATGATTTGGAGTTAGCAGCCGTAGTGCATGCTTTGAAAACATGGAGGCATTTCCTCATTGGAAACCATTGTGAGGTGTACACGGGTCATAAGAGTTTGAAGTACATTTTCACACAGAAGGAGTTGAATCTCAGACAAAGGAGATGGTTGGAGCTCATCAAGGATTATGATATGAGATTGCAATATCATCCCAGAATGGCTAATGTAGTAGCTGACACATTAAGCCGTAAGAGCCATGTCAATACGTTACTGACGGGAGAAATACCCAAGGAGTTAGCAGAAAATCTTCGTGAACTATGTTTGGAAATAGTTCCGAGAGGTTATGTAGCAGCATTGGAGATTCAGTCAACTTTGATGGATAAAATCAGAGAAGCTCAGAAGACTGACAAAGAGATTGCCGCTATTAAGGAGAAACTGAGCAAAGGAAAAGCTAAAGGATTTCGTGAGGATGAGCACGATACCCTATGGTTTGAAGACCGCGTTTACGTGCCCAATGACCCGGAGATCAGGAAGTTGATTTTGCAAGAGGCACACGACTCACCGTATTCAATTCACCCAGGAAATACCAAGATGTATTTGGATCTGAAGGATATTTTCTGGTGGACCGGAATGAAGAAGGATATTGCGGAGTATGTAGCAGTTTGTGATGTATGTCAGAGAGTAAAGGCAGAGCATCAGAAGCCAGCAAGATTGTTACAACCATTGCCGATACCCGAATGGAAGTTGGATAAGCTAGGCATGGATTTTATCACGGGATTGCCCAGGACTCGTTCGGGCTATGACTCGATTTGGGTTGTAGTTGATCGATTGACGAAGGTAGCTCATTTTATCCCGGTAAAGACCACTTACACCAGTGCTAAGTTGGCAAAGATATACATGACCAGGATCATATGTTTGCATGGAGTTCCAAGGAGTATCGTATCGGATAGAGGAACCCAGTTTACCTCAAAGTTCTCGAAGCAGTTGCACGAAACTTTGGGTACCAGGCTAGAATTCAGTACAGCTTTTCATCCACAGACAGATGGACAGACTGAGAGAGTCAATCAGATTTTGGAGGATATGCTGAGAGCTTGTGCGCTAGATTATGGATCTAGTTGGGACAATAATTTGCCATATGCAGAGTTTTCTTACAACAACAGTTACCAAACCAGTTTAAAGATGGCCCCTTTCGAAGCTTTGTATGGAAGGAGGTGCAGGACACCGTTGTCATGGGACGAAGATGGAGACCGCCAGATGTTTGGACCTTACTTGATTAAAGAGTCTGAACAGAAGGTGAAGTTGATTCGCGATAGGCTCAAGGTAGCCCAGTCCAGACAGAAAAGTTATGCAGATTCTAAATGTAAGGAGACAGTTTACGAAGTTGGAGATAGAGCTTATCTTCGAGTATTTCCACTTCGGGGAACAAAGCGTTTTGGAGTTAAAGGGAAGTTAGCACCACGATTTGTAGGACCATATCGAGTTTTGGAGTGTATGGGAGAAGTGGCCTACAAGTTGGAATTGCCTGAAGGATTGTCAGGAGTTCATGATGTGTTCCATGTTTCTCAGTTAAAGAAATGCCACGCGGAGATGGATGACATACCTTTGAGAGACACAGTGCCTTTGGAAACTATTCAGTTGGATAACGATTTGACGTACGTGGAGAAACCAATTAAGATTCTCGAGTTTGCCAGTCGAGTTACCCGCAGCAAGGTTATCAAGTTTTGCAAAGTTCAGTGGAGCCACCACACAGAGGATGAAGCTACCTGGGAGCGAGAAGAAGATTTGCTCAAGGACCACCCTCACCTATTTTCTAGCCAACCCGAATCTCGAGGGCGAGATTCATCTTAAGGGGGGTAGGTTTGTAACATCCCAAATTTTCAATTAGGAATGTTATACATTAGATCATCACTACATACCATATTTTATTTTGCATTTTGGTTCATCCTAGAAATTCTACGCAACTCAATGACCCACGGAGAGAGTTGGGGATTTCGTTATTTTCATATTTGAGTTTTCTCAAATTTTGAGAATAGGATCATTTGATTTTATTTATTTTATCATCAATTATTTCTATTACAAAAGTATGAGAGAGGGAATAAAATGACTTTCCCAAAATAAAGAAATATTTAGGATTTAATAATAAAATCAAATAGTATTTTATTTCGGAGTTTTTCGGTGTTTTATTTGAATTTAGGAAAAATGTGCGTTTTTCAAAATTGCATTTAGGTCCCAAATAAATGTTCACCTTGTGCGGCTTGATTTTTTAAGCCCGTGAAAATTTATTTCGGAATTTTTGGAGTCCGTTCATTATTTCTTCTTATTTTTCTTCTGCGTGTAATATTTAAAAAAAAGAACCGACCTACGGGCCGTGTCCGGCTAGGACTCCGGCCCGAGGTGGCTTTATAAGCCGGCCCAGCCTCGGGGGAACCCTAGCCCTGAGCCGCCCAGCCGCCCGACCCCGTCGCCGCCGCCTGCCCCGCCACCGCCGCCGCGCCGCGCCGCTCGCCGCCCGCCGGAGCTGCCGCCCCGCCCGCACGCTCGCCGAGGTTCGTCGCCGCCTCGAAATCCGTGCCCGGTTTTTTTAGAAAACCGATCGGTTTTCCGTCGGTTTTTCCGTCGGTTTTTTTAGATTCGGTTTTTTTTAAATAGATCGGTTTTCCCGATTTATTTAAATAGCGAGCGTTCGTCCGTTCGTTCGTTCTAGCGAACGTTCGTCGTTTTTCTTTTATCAGATTAAATCCGCGATTTTTCTGATCGTGATTCCTGATTCGATTTTCTTTTTAGTATAACTTTTCGCTCGTTTATCGGAATCAGGCGATTCAAGCACCTAGAGTTTCGTCTCAAAACCCTCTATCCGTTTAACCAACTTAAACAAGATTTTGCTACTGTAAAATTTGCCCTAGACCCAGATTAGTAGAACGAAGTTGTTTTCTTTCGCCGTTTGACTTTCGTTGCTTCGTTCGATTTGATTCTTTTGCCAACCGGAGTTCTTGAGTTGAACCTTCTGGTTAGATTTCTTATTTGAGTTTTACCTGTGCATTAGTTGAGTACTTATTGTATGCTTGTTTGTTTGTATGTGATAGAATACCCGGAGTGCGCCGATTGTTACTTCGAATCGCTAGGTTTCCCAGATCATCAGCAAGGCAAGTAACACTTTGATCATACCTTTTCTACTACCCAGTTTTATTGCATTAGATCAACCCTCACACATTGCATGGTTAGGATCTAATTAAATTGTGGGATGGGAAGTAGATGAGGTAGTACCTATTACCTGTTTATTATCAAACCTTTGGGAGTTACTTCTATGTTTGCTTATTATGCCATGCTATGCTAGTAGACGTGGATTGGGTGAGTGATATCCATGACAGATGTGAGTTTTGTTAATTAATGGTTATCTAAGGTGGTAACTTAAACACACATCTGGGTGGATTGAGGAACCTGGGTATTCCAGGACTTGCCTGTTTTCTTTTGGACCGCCACCCAGGCTCAAAGGGATCATGAGACTATTCATACTAGAAACTTCCGTGTGCAGCCACAAGCTATTGTGGGCTCTAGCATAGTTGACTAAGTCGTGCGAACTCTTACAGTTTTAGAGTAGCAGATGTAGGGGATGTAGGTGGTACGGTCTACCCGATCGTAAGGTGCTAGCACTTCTGAAAGACTATGTCTCGGTTATCCGTCTTCTCAAACACCCTGTAGTGCGAGAAACCCAACGGAGGCAATCGATTCTTGTGGGGAAAAGTGCGCAAACCTCTGCAGAGTGTAATAAACTAATCATGGTTAGTCGTGTCCCCGATTATGGACATCTTGAGTATCTAGTACCTGAATTATCATGTGAATCTCAACATGTTACTCTAAATTAATTTTGTTGGGTTATGTTTAATGATGATGCTTAATTGGGATTGAGAATGCTGTCAACCATTCTCAATGTTTAACAACTACCATGATAGTTAAATAAATTTTATTCCTTTGAAGTAGGGAAAAATTGGCTTTACGCAAAACTGTAACCATAGAGCTTTCCACCAGCCAAATATGCATATAGTATAGCTGTTTCATTCCATTACTCTCTATGTGTTACATTGCCAGCATATTCCATGTGCTGACCCATTTCGGGCTGCAACGTTAATGTTGCAGACTTTTCAGACGATGATTAAGGAGTTTTAGGTCGTGGTTCTATACTCAGTGATGTCGTTGGAGTTGATGGACTCACTTATCTTCCAAGCCTTCCGCTGTTATCGTTGTTAGATGGCCTTAAGCCATATTTATTGTAATAAGTTCTCTTTTGAGACACTCGATGTAATAAGTGTGTCATTGCTACTCTGTTATAAATCCTCCGAGTACTGTGTGGTGTCAGCATTACTGATCCAGGGATGACACCGGAGCACAGAGATCAGACTGTTTGAGGTCTGGTCGCTACAATCATATTGACATCATGCATAATATTGATTTTAACTTGATCTCTCTAGTACCATGGAGATTATATATTGATGGTTAAATTTGTAGCAATGGCCAAGGTGTTGGTGTTGTTTATATATCTCCTTATGGTGCTATTTTGTGAAGCCTCATGCCGCTTAAAATATTTGTGCACAATGATCAAAGCCAAATATGCATTGTCATTCGGATTGGAGCTTTGCCTTGCTATAGGTGCTATACATATTGATGCTTCCGGTGATTCGTTATTAGTAGTGCAACAAATATCCACTGGTTATCAATGTTTTGATGAATCACTTATAGTTTATCTTTTGGTATGTCTAGATGCAAGATTTACCTTAGGTTGCTTTAAAATTGTTCATATATCTAGACATGACAATTCGAAAGAGTTGGCACAGCAAGCATCCAACTGCTATGTTAACCATGGTGTATTGTATTTCTATCAATAGCCGATGCTAGGTCTTGTCAACATAGGTAAGGCCAAATCGAAGCCCATCGCTTCGGCTACTAATGAAACTTTTATGCGGACGAAGTAAGGATTGAAGGAAGTTCATTCTTGATTATCTACAAAATCCTAGCAAAAGGGAGAACAATATGGTTCGGAGGATGGTTTTGGTCTATGGAACCTTATCACCGGATTGTTATAGAAGCTGAGAAGTTTTCAACCAAGTTTGCCTCAAGAGGATCAAACAAGCAATGGCCGATATATACTTATCATCCAAAGAACATGCAAAATGGCCGATGGAGTGTTGACATCGTCCTTAGAAAAACCATCGTGCAAGTTATTTTTCAGCACACAAGTTTGCCGAAAAACAGGGGGCATGTGTTGACACCAGATTTTGACACGGCCAAGAACTTAATTAAGATGGCCTCAAATGGAGAAGTGCTCAAAGTGAGAAAGTTCCGTATCGTCAAAAGGAGAAAGTTTCATATTTGGTCCATAGCCATCCAGTCTCATCTCTAAGGCCGAAGTTGTGTTTGAAGTACTCAGATTTTATATTCAAAACATTATTCAGCTGATTACGCCCCCAAGATGGCCTTATATGAGATGTGTTTCTACACAGATTGTCTTCGTCTCATCGAGGCGATCGATTTCAATATAAAAAACGTCTAAATCGGAGTTCGTACGCAAAAGTTAGAGCCAAAACAGTGTGCTGCATAAGTTTGCCCCGGAAGTTCCGGGCAAAACTTCCGGGGAGGTTCCGGGCTAAACCGAAAGTTTGCACGCGGTGCGCCCCGAAGACTGGAATTTTAACATTGTTTGCAGATTTGCAGAGCCTATTTAGACATCAAGATGACCTCGGATGAAGAAGTGATCAACTGAAGAGCTTTTCTCCATTGCAAGATCTACAACTTTTCTTTTGGGACCATCGTCATCCGAAGTAGTATGCGGCCTACAGATTCAGTGCAAGAGGGCTACTTGATATGATGTCAGCCCGGAAATTCCGGGCCAGACCGGAAGTTTGGGCCCTCATAGTCCGAGTTAGGGTAACTTTTGATGATTTGGACGTGATTTGAGTCCTTTTCTTGTACAGGAAGTCCAGCCGCCTCATATATATGTAAGGGGTGACGGCCATTTGAACAACACACAATCGACATATCAATCTATCATCTTTTACCTTTACCTTTATCCCTCTCCCTTGTTCTTCTTCTTCCTCGTTCTTCGTTCGTTCTTCTTCATTGCAGGGCGACGAACCTCGAGGCCCTAGGGGCGATCAGGTCGACCTAGGGTAGCCCATAGCCACCACGTGTCCAGACGGGGTCCCTCCCGGGCATGTGGGGTTTCGGGTCCTCAAAAGCACCCGCCGGATTGTCTTGCGTACCGCGCTTCCGGCGGGTCTCCTTCGACGTGAGCTGCGGTGCATCACCCCTGGCGTCGAAGGTACATGGTGACGTATTCGTGTGCGGACAAAAGCCATTCATGTATTTAGTAAGTTTATCACAGGCATATCATTTAGCATTACATACAACAGGTCATCAACCCACAACGACAATGAGGATACATTATAAATACTAAAGTTTTCATCACACAACAGATAACAAGCAATGAAATGAACTTCAGCTCAATCAATCCTCAGTGTTGTAAATGCTTGATTTGAACCACAAGTGATTCTCTGGGAAGGGCCAGCTATTGTCAATCTTGAGACCAACGCAAGACTGATCATCCAGGTTGAAGCGGCCTATATCAGGACGCATATTGTGATAGCCCTAGTAGGGAAATGATACGTCTCCAACGTATCTACAATTTATGAAGTATTCATGCCATGTTTACAAGAACTTTATATGGTTTTGGTATGATTTTCGTGGAACTAACCCAGACTGACGCTGTTTTCAGCAGAACTACCATGGTGTTGTTTTTTATGCAGAAATGAAATTTATCCAAATGATTTGAAAATTTTTGACGATTTTTTTTGGAATAGAAGAGACCCCCAAAGCTTCATGGAAGGACTAGAAGGTGAAGGAGTAGGGCA
This sequence comes from Triticum urartu, assembly GCF_003073215.2. NCBI lineage: Eukaryota > Viridiplantae > Streptophyta > Magnoliopsida > Poales > Poaceae > Triticum > Triticum urartu. The sequence goes on from NC_053023.1 coordinate 196,572,012, forward strand.
CAAGACACCGGGGTGTGCTTGGTGGGCCCGGCTTGCCCCGGTGGGTTGTGCTCACCTCGAGGCCCATCTTAGCGTGAAACCAATGCCAAAAAATCCTATAAATAGATAAATCATTGGAAAGAACCCTAGATCAGAAGTTCCATTGCTGCAAGCCTCTATAGCCATGAAAAACCAATATAGGCCCCGTTCCGGCACTCTGCCGGAGGGGGCAATCATCACCGGTGGCCATTTTCATCATCTCGGCGGCCACCACGACGACGAGGGAGTAGTCCACCCTCGGGGCTGAGGGTTTGTACCAGTATCTATGTGTTTAATCTCTCTCTCTCTCTCTCTCGTGTTCTTGATGGCACGATCTTGATGTATCGCGGGCTTTGTTAATACAGATGGAACATATGGTGTTTTCCCCTCTCTATCTTGTTGTGATGAATTGAGTTTTCCCTTTGAGATTTCGTTTTATCGGATTGAATACTTTTATGGATTTGAGAGCACTTGATATATGTCTTGAATATGAATACCCCTGGTGACAATGGGTATTATTTTGATTCACTTGACATATGTTTTGGCACTCAACTCGCGGATTCCCGTGGTGACATTGGGGTAATCTACGCATAGGGGTTGATGCACGTTCTTGTATTTGTTTCTCCGGTAGGAATCTTGGGGCACTCTTTGAGGTTCTTTGTGTTGGATTGAGTATTATGAATCTGAAATTATTGGGTGTTATTTTAGTATGAACTGTTGGATAGATCGATTGGAAAGAATAGTTTCGATGTGGTTTCGTACCCTACAAACAATTTCTTCTTATGTTCTCCGCTAGATAGGAACTTTGGAGTGATTTTTTGTTGCACGTTCAGGGATGGTTATATGATCCAATTATATTAGCATTGTTGAGAGATTGCACTAGCAAAAGTACAGACCCTAGGCCTCATTTTCAACCATTGCAACATCGTTGTTGTGCCCATTTACCATTTGCTACCTTGCTGTTTTTATTTATTCAGATTATAAAAATATATTTCTACCATCCATATTACACTTTTATCACCATCTCTTCGCCGAACTAGTGCGCCTATACAATTTGCCATTGTATTGGGTATGTTGGGGACACAAGAGACTCTTTGTTATTTGGTTGCAGGGTTGTTTGAGAGAGACTATCTTCATCCTATGCCTCCCACGGATTGATAAACCTTAGGTCATCCACTTGAGGGAAAATTGCTATTGTCCTACAAATCTCTGCGCTCGGAGGCCCAACACATGTCTACAAGAATAAAGTTGCGTAGTAGACATAAAGCTCTTTTCTGGCGCCGTTGCCGGGGAGGTGAGTGCTTGAAGGTATATCTTTAGATCTTGCAATCGTATCTTTTATTTTCTTGTTTATCACTAGTTTGGTTTATAAAAGAAAACTATAAAAAATGGAATTGAGATTGCATCATATTATTCATCTTTATTATTTATTTCGTGAAAGTGATGGAAAGGAAAATTGTGCTCAGTTGATAGAAGAAGAATTCAATAGAATGTTGGTTTATACAAGAAAACTATAAAAATGGAATTGAGGTTGCATCATATTATTCGTCTTTTTTATTTACTTCGTGAAAATGATGGAAAGGAAAATTGTGCTCAATTGATATAAGAAGAATTCAATAGAATGTTTGGTATAAATGATGAGCATGATTGCAATGTTGTTAGTATGAATTCTTTGAATATCCATGATGCTAATGATATGCAAAGCCATAAGCTTGGGGATGCTATGTTTGATGAAGATAATATTTTTAGTCCCCCAAGATTTGATGTGCAATTTTTTATAATGATTGCATGCCCCCTATTTATGATGATTAGAATGATGAAACTGGATTTGGAGAGGTCACGACTTTATTAGGTGATGAATCCACCATTTTGGATGAGGCTTCAATTGACTATGATAACAAAGTTGCTATCTATGATGATTATGGTGATGACATGTATGCTATAAAGAATAATGATAACCATGGAACTTGTCATCATGATTTTGATTTTCACCCCCATGATAGTTATTTTGTTGAGTTTGCTCCCACTACTATTGATGAGAATAAATTTGCTTATGCGGAGAGTAACAAAATTTCTATGATTATGCATCATGAAAAGAATGATTTATGTGATAGCTATGTTGTTGAATTCAGTCATGATGCTACCAAAAATTATTATGAGAGAGGAACATTTGCTTGTAGGTATTGCAATAATATCAAGTTTCCTCTCTGTGTGTTGAACATCTTAAAGTTTTGCTTGTTTTTCCTTCCAATGCTAGTTGATTCTTGCTCCCATAAATTGTTTGCTCACAAAATCCCTATGCATAGGAAGTGGGTTAGGCTAAAATGTGCTTGTCACGTGATTCATGATGCTCTCTTTATGTTTCAATTCTTAGCGTTTATGCGAGTATCATTGAAATCACCATGCCTAGCTAAAAGCCATTAAAGAAAAGCGCTTGTTGGGAGACAACCCAACACTTTTACCTACTGTTTTTGTGTGTTCACATCATTAAGATACTGTAGTAATCATGTTTTATATCTTTTGTTTCAATAAAGTGCCAAGTAAGACCTTTGGGATGGTCTATGGTGATAGTTGATTTGATCTTGTTGAAAAAGAGAAACTTTTGTGCCCAGTAAAATAATTTTCGTCTTCAGAAGCGTGATAAAATCCTGATTCTTTTTTCACAAGTTTGGTATAAAAATTTCCCATGTTTTCCTAATTTTTTAGAATTTTTGGAATAGTAGAAGTATGGTTGTTGTTCAGATCATTAAAGACACTTCTGTTTTTGACAGATTCTGTTTTCAATGCATAGTTTGCTTGCTTTCTAGTTTCTATGGCTTATATTTCTCAATATAAATTGTGTAAATGATAAGGTACAGTAGGCATTGTGTGAGAACAATTATGAATCTTGTCTTTGACAGTTCCAAAGTGAATGATTTGTCTTTATCATACTAACATATCTCACAAAGTTCCGTCAAGTCTTGTGTGTTTGAAGTTCTCAAGTTTAGGATGAGATATCGATATGAGGAGAATAAGGAGTGACAAGACCCTAAGCTTGGGGATGCCCAAGGCACCCTCAAGGTAATATTCAAGGAATATCCAAGAAACTAAGTTTGTGGATGCCCCGGAAGGCATCCCCTCTTTCGTCTCCAACATTATCGGTAACCTCACTTGGAGCTACATTTTCATTCATCACATGCTATAAGTTCTACTTGGTGCATCATTTTATTTTACTATGATTTGCTTTCTGTTATTTAGAATAATGTTTTGCATCTTTCTTTTCAATAAAAATGTCAACGATAACCTTTACCATGCTTATTTTGCAAGTATACATGTTGCTGTTTCAAAACAGAAAGTTTATCGTTGTTGCAAAAATTCCCTAGAAAAGTCACAATGTGATAAAATGCTGAATTTTTTTGCACAATAAGCCCAGATAAATTCTACAGTGAGGTAAACTTTCATAATTTTTGGAGTTAAATAAGTATTTATACTCTTGCATTCTTTACAGACTATACTGTTTTGGCAGATTGCTGTTATGTTTGCATTGTCTGCATATGTTTGCTTGTTTAATGATTCTATTTGAGGATAGGAGTACTAAATATGCAGAGGCATTAAGTATGCAATGTTGAATATTAATTTTAGTGATTTTCTACAGTAGAGAATGATGAGGTTTTTCCATTGGTTTATATTAACTTATCTCACGAGTTCTTGTTGAGTTTTGTGTTGAAAGCACAAGTGCTCCCTGGGTGATTTTGGTAATTAATGTCAACATATCTCCTGTTGGACTAATATTTTCATCTACTATATTTCAGATGATTTCAACAGTGGAGTGGCATGGACAAGAGGATGTGGAACCCTTTCAAGAAACTAAGGACAAGGATTGGCAAAAGCGCAAGACTCTGCATTTCCATTTTAGTGATCCAAGATCACACTGAGTCCATAAGAAAAGCCAATACTATTAAAAGGGGATGAGGTGTTGCTTAATGGCTTGCTTGCTCAAAGTGCTTAGTGATATGCTCCAAAGCCCTCAACCACTTTCTCATTTCCACATATGTCCCAAACCAAAAGTCAAACTCGGCCCCACCGATTTGATCTATCCGGCGCCACCGAGTTCATTTGACATAGCCACTGCCAGAAACCCTAATCAGTTCGATCTCACCGATGGGATCTCGGTCTCACCAAGATGGGCTTGCAAACTCTCTGTTGCATGTTATAATCATTTCGGTCTCACCGAGATATGCAATCGGTCCTGCCAAGTTTGCTTGACCAACTCTCTGTTTTGCTTATTACCAAAATTGGTCTCACCGAGTTTGTGTAATCGGTGAAACCGAGTTGAGGTTTTACCCTAACCCTAGCACATTGGTCCCACTGAGTTGATCATAGGTCCCACTTACAACTCTAAAGTTCACATTTTGAACCAAATCGGTCTGACGAAGTTTCTCGATTTGGTCCCACCGAGTTTGGTGAATTGTGTGTAACGGCTACATTTTCTATGGATGCTATATATACCCCTCCACCCATCCTCCATTCGTGAAGAGAGCCATCAGAACGTGCCTACACTTTCAACATTCATTTTCTGAGAGAGAACCACCTACTCATGTGTTCAGACCAAGATATTCCAATCGTACCACAAGAATCTTGATCTCTAGCCTTCCCCAAGTTGCTTTCCACCCAAATCATCTTTCCACCAAATCCAAATCAGTGAGAGAGAGTTGAGTGTTGGGGAGACTGTCATTTGAAGCACAAGATCAAGGAGTTCATCATCAACACACCATCTATTACCTTTTGGAGAGTGGTGTCTCCTAGATTGGTTAGGTGTCACTTGGGAGCCTCCGTCAAGATTGTGGAGTTGAACCAAGGAGTTTGTAAGGGCAAGGAGATCGCCTACTTTGTAAGGATCTACCCAAGTGAGGCAAGTCCTTCATGGGCGATGGCCATGGTGGGATAGACAAGGTTGCTCCTTCGTGGACCCTTCGTGGGTGGAGCCCTCCGTGGACTCGCCGCAACCGTTACCCTCCGTGGGTTGAAGTCTCCATCAACGTGGATGTACGATAGCACCACCTATCGGGACCATGCCAAAAATCTCCGTGTCTCCAATTGAGTTTGCATTCTCCAATCCCATCCCTTTATACCCTTGCAAATCGCATGCTTTACTTTCCGTTGCTCATATACTCTTGCCATGCTTGCTCTAAATGTATTGTGAATGTTTAAACTTATGCTAAAACTCCACCTTAACTTAAAGAAATAAAAAACTGCTACTTTTCTTTTATGAGGGTCTAATCTCCTCCCCTCTAGACACCTCTTATCGATCCTTTCAATTGGTACCAGAGTATTGGTACGTCGGTGTCAAAACCGGTGGATCTCGGGTAGGGGGTCCCGAACTATGTGTCTAAGGCGGATGGTAACAGGAGGCAGGGGACACGATCTTTTACCCAGGTTCGGGCCCTCTTGATGGAGGTAAAACCCTATGTCCTGCTTGATTTATTCTTGATGATATGAGTATTACAAGAGTTGATCTACCACGAGATCGGAGAGGCTAAACCATAGAAGCTAGCCTATGGTATGATTGTATGTTGCCCTATGGACTAAAACCCTCCGGTTTATATAGACACCGGAAAGGGCCAGGGTTACACAAGGTCGGTTACAAAGGAGGAGATATACATATCCGTATTGCCTAGCTTGCCTTCCACGCCGAGTAGAGTCCCATCCGGACACGAGACAAAGTCTTAAATCTTGTATCTTCATACTCTAACAGTCCGGCCAAAGGATATAGTCTGGCTGTCTGGAGACCCCCTAATCCAGGACTCCATCAGTAGCTCCTGAACCAGGCTTCAATGATGATGAGTCCAGCGAGCAGTGTTGTCTTCGGCATTGCAAGGCGGGTTCCTCCTCCGAACACATCACAGAGGAGTTTGAATACCAGGATAGTGTCCAACCCTGCAAAATAAATTCCACATACCACCATAGAGAGAATAATATTTCCACAAATCTTAATCTGCTGACACACTTTGGCAACATGACATTAAGCTATGGCCTGGTGATTATTCGAACCGTTTCCTTTAACTAGCCCCACACATAACGCGAGGCAGTTTTTTGACACGTCTTGTCAAAGTAGGGATCGTGTCCCCCTTATTACGGGATTCTCATCAATACGGGCGTGGGTAACCCAACTGCGCCATCGATTACAACGCTTGGGGAATAAGCGAGTTTTACCAGGCTAGTGGGGGCGCATGACTTCGACCGCCCTTATAAAGGGATAAAGTTTAACCTTTTTCTACCCACGCCTTCTTCCTCCTTGCCTATCCGTTCTTGCGCACTCGAGCTCCAACGCCCAAGCCCACATCCTTCCCCTCAACCTTCCCCAATCATGTCCGGAGCGGGAGGCAAATGGATGGCTTCCTCCATTACGAAGGGACACATCAAGAAGCTGCGTGGAGCCGTATACTTGGCCGCGAATATCGCGCATCGGCTGCCCGCTGTGGGGCAGATCGTTCCTACCCCTGAACCTCACAAGAGGGTAGTCTTCCTCCACCACTTCCTCCGCGGACTGGGGTTTCCACTCCATCCATTCGTCTGTGGTCTCATGTTCTACTAGGGGCTGGACTTCCATGATCTAGCCCCGAACTTCGTCCTCAACATTTCGGCGTTCATCGTCATGAGTGAGGCTTTCCTCCGCATCTGGCCCCACTTCGGCCTATGGTTAAAGACCTTCAATATCAAGCTGAAGGTGGTGGGCGGCCAACAAGTAGAATGTGGCGGAGCCATGGTGCGCAAGATGCCCAACATTATATGGCTTGAAGGCTCCTTCGTGGAGACCATAAAGGGGTGGCAATCGGCATGGTTCTACATCACCAAGCCGCGCGATGCCAAATGGGTGGCTGCCCCCAAGTTTCGATACGGAATCCCCACGCGGCTCACCTCCTGGAAAGAGAAGGGCCTGTCCTGGGGTTCATCGGTAGAGCTGGACGGACTCCAGAAATGTATCCGGAATATGGCCGGCAAGAAGCTCAAGTTTGTCAATATAGTCCAGGTCATGCTCATCCGCCGGATCCTCCCGTGCCAACAATGGGACTTCAACTTGTGGGAGTTCGACCTGGCCCAGCACCAGACTCTGAGCGAGCTCGTTGACACGACGCACAAGGACGTCTGGAAGGTGCTGTTCAAGGGCGCCGAGGTCCCTTCCTCCCTCACCGAGGACCGCGGGCTAAGCGCGAAGCGCCAAGCGCATTCGATGAGTTCTATACATCCGGTAGGATATTTATTTCCCCTAGCTTAACCATGTGCGGGGTCTGATCTCCATGCCTTTGACAAGACTGGGTGGAGACGTCGGGGCAGATTAACTGTCCGGCCCCTCTACCCGAAGACACTGTGGACGCTCTCCTGACGGAGATGCTGACTCCGGCTCCTTACAAAGTGCCGGAGAAGACCAAGAAGGCCAAGGGAACCCGAAAGAGCTCCCGGCGCTAGGTGTTATCGGACTCATCGTTCGATAACTCCGCAACGCACTCCTCCCCCGAAGACGAGGAGGAAGATGAAGATGTTCCCCCTCCATTCGGGGGAGACAAGAAAAGGAAGGCCGTCCCTACTAGGGGGGCCGAAGGGTCCAACAAGGGAAGGACTCTCCTTCCGGACTACTCCACCACCGCCGCCGAAGGCAAAGACGAGTGGCTGCACAGGGCCAAGCCCCTGGCGAAGTCGTAAGTATTCAGATACCAAAGTAACTCATAGCATTCCTTTGTCGCACTGCTTCTCCTAACGCCGAATTATGATTGTGCAGACCGCCCCAAACCCGTATCGACGTATCCTCGTCGGACGGCTCCCTGGGCTCGTCGGATATGGATAGCGATCCACTTCCGACCGCCACCTCCCCTTGCCCTACGGACAACGCCGAGGTGTTGTCTCAAGAGGCACTGGGTCGAGGGGAGACAGTCCCGGAGGCACCTCAAAGCGACCTTCCGGACTCCGGGAGCAGGGGGAGCAAAGCCCCCGCGGGCTCCGAGTTCGGCCCTCAGCCGAACACCGCGTCGGAACCTCCAGTGGTTCCGAACTCGGGCAGGTGGCCTCCTTCCAAGAGGGGCAAGACGCTTGTGCCGGTGACCTCTGCCCATCCAGAGGCACCGGACAATCTGCTGGGAGCGCTTCGGAGCGCTTCCATTGACGAAGAGCACCGCACTATTATGAGTGCAGTGGTCCAGAAGGTTCAGTCCGCCAAGAGCGGACTGACTGAAGCCTGTGCCAGCCTTCTAATAGGCTTTGAGGTAAGTTTTTGAAATATAGGAGAAATATTACCGCATAGACAGTAGCCCTAGATGCTCTGTTCGGTGTTCACAAAGAAAAGCTGAAGAGAGGATCAAACAATACGCAGGAGTCTAATATAAGTATGTCTATATGCGTATGCAGGCTTCGCTGCTAGCCTCTGCCGCACTGACTGCGGAGGTCACCGCACTGAAGCAGGACCTTAAAGGGTCCAAGGACGAGCTCGGCCTTGCCAAGAGGCAGCTCGAGGAGAACAAAGGTAAGTTGTACCTAGTCTATGGATATGTATAAAAAGAATGCGATTGCAAAATGACAGGATCGTCGTAAATTTGCGAGGTGCCACGGCCGAGGTGGCAACCCTGAAGCAAGCGCTATCCGAGGCTGAAAACAAAGCGGCCAAGGAGCGCACCGAGCGGGAAAGGCATGAGGCACGGGTGGGCGAGGTGCAGCAAGAGCTCCACACTCTCGTGACGAAGCACGAGGCATTGGAGCTTGACTTGAAGACGCGAGAGTCTGAGCTTGCCGCGGCCCTCGAGAGCGCAAAGAGTGCCAAGCCCGAAGCCAAAAAGGCCCTCCAAGAGATTGATGCGATGAAGAAGATAGCAGCAGGTAAGGCATTCTATGTGCGAAGCAAGCATGTGAAAGTAAATTACCTGTTACTTACCCGAATTCAGAGCTCTCTAGGAGCATTTGCAGATTTCCCCCGCAGTGTGTCAGATGCCGCACAGTTTTAACAGGCCGAGGAGGGAAGCTCAACGGAGAAGCTGTTCTGGTATCAGTATACTGGGACCGAACACCTGATGCCTCTGAGCGACCAGCTGAAGCAACTGGTCAAGCTGCACAAGGCGGCCGAACAGGCCATGAAGGGCTTTATAGTCCGGATGTGGCCCGGCGACGCCCTTCCCAACAGCTACTTCGGCCTAGTGAGGTGGCTTGTGGATGCCTGCCCACGGCTGGAAGTCATCAAGCGGTCCGTCTGCATCGAAGGTGCACGCCGGGCTTTCGCCCGTGTGAAGGTGCAATGGGCCAAGCTGGACGCCGTGAAGCTGATTAAGGAAGGGCCGCCGGAGGGCAAGGAGCATCGCCACCCCGAGATGTACTACGAGGGTGTCCTGAAGGGTGCTCGTCTCGTAGCGGACGAGTGTACGAAAGATATAATATTCGAGTAAACTCGCTCGTGTAATCCTGTAGTTATGAAAACTTGTTCATATGCGCTATGCAACGCTTGTTTGAATTTAAAATATTACCTTCTGTTCGGCTATTTATCAAATCTGAGAGATGGCTAGTCGTCGGCTTCTGCCCCCATGCCACGAGTGCTGGGGTGTTCGGGATAAACCTGAGCACTCTTGTTCCCATTGTTGGGTCCTTCAAGGGAGGTGCTCAGCACAACGAACAAGGCAATCAGACTATAATGCGTTATCACTCTCACTTAGCCATAGAATTCTATAATTTTAAATTTCGGCGAAGCCCCTAGTATTCGGAAGGACGAATCTGGGGCACGATACACGCCTTAAGCCAGACAGGGCCGACTCCTCGCTCTAAGCGGCATAAGTCTTTAAGGACTCGAAAACCTCTCGAACAGCGACCAGTCTCTCGCCTTATCATGACAGTCAGTTTTAGCTTTCTCTACTAAGGGGCTTAACCCAGCAGAACCGGGGCACAATCGCAGTACTTCTCCCAGTGCTACCTTAGCCGATATAGCGGAACGTAAGGTACCAAAACATGGGAGCCGGGAAAACCCAACTATTGACCCAAGACATGATACGGAGCTGATGCATATAATGCTATAAGTTCAGGGTGCCACACTGTCGAAAGTGTTCGGACTTCTCACGCCGTATTGTGGGGTATGCTTAAGCCCCTAGCGTATTGGCCGTACCAGAGTGTACGGGTGCTGGATGTCACGAATGAACATATATATATATAGACGAATGCAATAATAGTCTTAATGTTATGCATTGTTTATTCAAAATGGTGCGTTAAAGCAGAATGATACGTGCAATGCAATAACAAAAAAAGTAGGACTATGTCCCCTCCAAGGGCGAGCTGAAGAATAGTATTAAGGCCAGTATTACACTCGTTATCGTAATCCACCCGGGAGTTCCGTGGTGTGACGTAGCTGTCTGCCTTCTTGGTTGCTGCATCATATGTTCGACAATCATGCTGCCGGACCGGGTTTCCAGAGATTAAAGTCCTGAAAAGAAAATAACAAAACGGGAAGCCCCTAGTGCGGTTTAAGCCACGTCTTGGGGCGTGCCGTAGTCATGCCCCCCCTCCCTGCCTGTGCCCATGGTATTTTTAATGCGTAATTATGTACGCGTGGCACGAATTTCGCCGTTTGGCTTGGGCCGGGGTGGGGGACGCATTGCTATGCGAGCTCGGAATGTGCCAGGCGGTCCTGTTGCCGATTACTCTGGGCGGGCTTGAAGGTGTTTGGGTCCTTAAACGCTGAACTAGTGGATTGCCTTAAGAGGCTGCTTTGCGCTTCCGCTGCGAGGGCCGCAGTGTGCTCCTCCATTCGGAGAGAGCGCTCTATGTTTCTGTAAACTGTAATGACCCACTGAGGTCCTGGCATCTTGAGCTTGAGGTATGCATAATGCGGTACCGCATTGAATCTCACAAATGCGGTTCGCCCGAGCAGTGCATGATAACCACTGTGGAACGGGACTACATCAAAGATTAACTCTTCGCTTCAGAAGTTATTCGGGGATCCGAAGACCACTTCCAGTGTGACTGAGCCTATGCAATGGGCCTCTACACCTGGTATGACGCCTTTAAAGGTCTTTTTTGTGGGTTTGATCCTTGAGGGGTCTATACCCATTTTGCGCATTGTGTCCTGGTAAAGCAGGTTCAGGCTGCTGCCGCCATCCATAAGGACTCGAGTGAGGTGAAATCCATCAATGATTGGGTCTAGGACCAGTGCGGTGAATCCGCCATGACGGATACTAGTGGGGTGGTCCCTGCGATCGAAGGTGATCGGACAGGAGGACCATGGGTTGAACTTTGGGGCGACTGGCTCCAACGCATATACGTCCCTGAGCACACGCTTCCGCTCCCTCTTGGGGATGTGGGTTGCGTATATCATGTTCACCGTCCACACTTGTGGGGGGAACCTCTACTGTCCTCCGGTGTTTGGCTGCCGGGGCTCTTCCTCGTCATCGCTATGTGGCCCCTTATCTTTGTTTTCGGCATTTAACTTGCCGGCCTGCTTGAATACCCAACAATCCCTATTGGTGTGGTTGGCTGTCTTTTCGGGGGTGCCATGTATTTGACACGAGCGATCGAGTATGCGGTCCAAACTAGACGGGCCCAGAGTGCTTCTTTTAAATGGCTTTTTCTGCTGACCGGGTTTAGAGCCTTTGAATCCGGCATTGACTGCCGTATCCTCGGTACTGTCGCTGTTAATGCAGCGCTTATGTTTGTTGCGACGTGACCTGCCGTTGTCATCCTTGGTATCTGAAGTACCACGGTTCTTTGATATGTTATTACTGCAAGCCAGCCAGCTGTCTTCTCTTGCACAAAAGCGGGTCATGAGTGTCGTGAGGGCTGCCATAGATTTCGGCTTTTCCTGACCAAGGTGCCAGGCTAGCCACTCGTCGCGGGTGTTGTGTTTATAAGCTGCTAGGGCCTCTGCATCCGGACAGTCGATGATTTGATTTTTCTTTGTTAGGAACCGTGTCCAGAATTGCCTGGCCGATTCCTCTGGCTGCTGGATTATATGGCTCAGGTCATCCAGTGGTCGCACATAAGTGCCCTGAAAGTTGTCCAGGAATGCGGCTTCCAGATCTTCCCAACAGCCAATGGACTCTGCTGGCAAGCTGTTGAGCCAATGCCGAGCTGGTCCTTTAAGTTTGAGTGGGAGATATTTGATTGCGTGTAGGTCATCACCGCGGGCCATGTGGATGTGCAGGAGGAAATCCTCGATCCATACCGCAGGATCTGTCGTGCCGTCGTATGATTCTATGTTTACGGGTTTGAAACCCTCTGGGATTTGATGATCCATTACTTCATCTGTGAAGCATAAGGGGTGTGCGGTACCTCTGTACTGGGCTATATCGCGACGCAGCTCCAATGAGTCTTGCCCGCTGTGTTGGGCCCGGCCGGATTTACTTTTACTGTATCCGGCATGACGTTTATCGTCTCGCACCCTCGTGATCCGTAGATCGATCTTGCATGTTTTGCTTTGTCCTCCAATACGTCTCGCAGGTCTAGCGTATTTCCCCATGCCTTTTTATTTGAATGGCGTCGAGGTGCAGGTTGAGCTTTTGGCCGGAATGCCTCTCTATCGCGGCCACGAGGCGGCCGATCAGCCGCGTCATACGCTTCTTCCTCCAGTCGGGGTAGCAACCTGCATTTGGGGTAACTCTTGGAGGGGCATTCGAGTTTATATTCCTCGGCCACGAGGACTTCAGTCCATCTGTTAGCTAGCAGATCTTGATCAGCTTGAAGCTGCTGCTGCTTTTTCTTAAGCCATTTGCCGTGGCTATAAGCCGGCGCTTGAAGTGCTCTTGTTCGAAGAGATCCTCTGGCACGACGAATTCGTCATAGTCGAGGCTTGCCTCGTCTTCAGAGGGGGGCATGTAATTATCATCCTCCGCCTCTCCATCTGCCGCTCTCTCTGGAGGGCTGGCCTCTCCATCCTCCTATCCTAGATCGTGCTGGAGGGGGTTTTTTCGGCACTGTCCGGGGTGTTATTATCTCATATGCAGGAATCACCGTTTTTGCTTTGGCGGGACTTAGAGCGGCGCCGCTGACGCCGGCGCTTAGGTTGCTTCTTGGAGGGGTCAACCTCTACTGTTCAGTCGCCATTGCCTTCTTTGGGTGTGTCCACCATATATATGTCATACGACGAGGTGGCTTTCCAGTGCCCTATAGGTGCTGGTTCCTGTTCATCTCCGACATCGTCGTCCATACCGTCGATGTCTTCGGAGTCGAAGTCGAGCATGTCGGTCAAGTCATCGACAGTGGCTATGAAGTGGGTGGTGGGTGGGCATCGAATTTCTTTGTCGTCCGCATCCCAATCCTGCCGGTCATAATCCGGCCAGGACTCTCCTGACAAAGAGAGATACCTTAGTGAATTCAGTATGTCGCCGAAGGGCGAGTGCTGAAAGATATCCGCGGCAGTGAACTCCATGATCGGCGCCCAATCGGATTCGATTGGCAGGGGCGCGGAAGGTCCAGAGTCCAGAGGAGAGTCCGGCGATGGGGAGTCACGGGCCTCGCGAAGGACAAGGTTGGTGTTCGGTTAAATCTCCGTTGAGGCTGCTGCCTCCGTGGCGGGGTCTAACCACCCGCCCTCAAATGGCATAGTTGGCTCCGAATTAAAGGTCGGAGCGACTGCAGGTGCGGTCTCCAGGACACTGTTCGGTGGCAGAGCTAAATCATGCCCATCGTGACAGCGCGGCACACTCGGCAGGGGCTCGAATCCGTCGAAGATCAAGTATCCGCGGATATTGGCCGTGTAGTTTAGGCTTCCAAACCTGACCTGATGGCCAGGGGCGTAGCTTTCAATCTGCTCCAGATGGCCAAGCGAATTGGCCCGCAGTGCAAAGCCGACGAATACAAAAATCTGTCCGGGGAGAAAAGTCTCACCCTGGACTACATCGCTAACAATGATCGAAGGAGCCATCAAGCCTGATGATGACGACATAGAGGAACTCTCAATGAAAGCACCAATGTCGGTGCAAACCGGCGGATCTCGCCTAGGGGGTCCCGAACTGTGCGTCTAAGGCGGATGGTAACAGGAGGCAGGGGACAGGATGTTTTACCCAAGTTTGGGCCCTCTTGATGGAGGTAAAACCCTACGTCCTACTTGATTTATTCTTGATGATATGAGTATTATCAAGAGTTGATCTACCACGAGATCGGAGAGGCTAAACCCTAGAAGCTAGCCTATGGTATGATTGTATGTTGTCCTATGGACTAAAACCCTACGGTTTATATAGACACTGGAAAGGGCTAGGGTTACACAAGGTCGGTTACAAAGGAGGAGATATACATATCCGTATTGCCTAGCTTGCCTTCCACGCCAAGTAGAGTCCCATCCGGACACGAGACGAAGTCTTCAATCTTGTATCTTCATAGTCTAACAGTCCGACCAAAGGGTATAGTCCGGTTGTCCGGAGACCCCCTAATCCAGGACTCCATCAGTCTCCATTGCTTTGGTTTAATCACCATTGGAGGAAGATGGATGAGTCTATGTTGGGGAGTCTTAGACGTAGAGTGCCTATACTTGATGGAGAGTTCTTTCATGAGTGGAAAAATGAGATGCTTGAGATTTTCAATGAATATCATTTGAACAAGTACATTACTAGCCCTTGTGCACCCCATGTTGATCCTTTGCATCCTACCCTTGATGAGTCTATTGACATGATCCACAACCTTATAACTGTCAATCTTATTACTAGAGGTTTGCATTCGGTTGCTTGCCTACTCTTCATTGTGCCTACACTATATGGAGATTTCTTGAGGAACGATTTCCAAACTATTCCTTGCAAAACTTAGAGGAAATTCTTCACAAGTCTATTGCTTTGAGTAAGATGAATTCCAATGATCCTAAGTTGGGTGATTGTCTATTTGAGCTTACTAACCTTATGCGTGCCAAAGGAGATGTTGGAATCATTAGCAATATCATCTCCGAAGCCATTAGAGTTCATAAAGATGAACATTGTGATGATCATTTATCTAATGAATCACTCTCTCTAGGAATTGATCAATCACAAGACGATGTTGAACAAGGATACTATGATGAGGATGATGATAGTGACTTTGATCTCGATGAGTCTATGAGACACTTTGGTCTTATGGCTAATCTTCGCGGCTAAATGGCTGGAGGAAAGGAATGGGCTCTTGATAGTGGATGTACCGGAGACAAGGATATGTTTCATGAGCTTTCTGAAAATGACGGCCCTTGAAAGTATGTCACCTTTGGTGATAACTCAAAGGGTAAGGTGGTTGGCCTTGGTAAGGTGTCCATCTCACATGATAGCTCCATTCAAAATGTTATGCTCGTTGAATCAATTGGCTATACTTTACTTTCCGTATCTAGACTTGCTGACTTTAGTTTCAATGTCCTATTCATTGAAGTAGATTGCCAAGTGTTTCGTAGAGATAATCATAAAATGGTCTTTACCGGTAAACGTAGAGGTGATATATACATTGTTGATTTCACTAAAAAGGCTCAACCTAGAACTTGCTTAATTGCTAAATCTTCTAAAGTCTAGTTGTGGCATAGAAGACTAGGTCATGTGGGCATGCAAAATCTTGATAAGCTTATTAAAGGTGATCACATCCTTGGAGTGAAAGATGTTACATTGACAAGGATAGATTGTGAGTGCTTGTCAAGCGGGAAAACAAGTTGGAGGAAGTCACCTCGTGAAGAACATCATGACCACAAGAAGACCGCTCAAGCTACTTCATATGGATCTGTTTGGTCCCAATGCCTCTAAAAGTCTCAGTGGAAAGTCATTTGGTCTAGTCATAGTTGATGATTTTTCAAGATTTACATGGGTGTTCTTTCTTGATGATAAATCACAGGTCCAAATAGATCTTCAAGAACTTCACTAGGAAGGCCCAAAATCAATTTGAAGTGAAGATCAAGAAGGTTCGCAGCGACAACGGAATGGAGTTCAAGAACGCAAATGTGGATACCTTTCTTGACGACGAAGGGATTTCACACGAGTTCTCGGCTATGTACACACCTCAACAAAATGGAGTTGTTGAGAGGAAGAATCAGACTCTTATTGAGATGGCAAGAACGATGCTTTATGAGTACAAGACTGCAAAACTCATTTGGGCGGAAGCAGTTGAGACAGCTTGTCATGCAACAAATCGATTGTATCTTCACAAGATACTCGGCAAGATGACATATGAGCTTCTCACTGGTAACAAACCTCAAGTTGGATACTTTTGAGTATTCGGCTCAAAGTGCTATATTCTTGAATAGCATCATCATTCTAAATTTTCTCCTAAATCTCATGAGGGTTTCCTACTTGGTTATGGCTCAAACTCTCACACTTACCATGTCTACAAAAATTTCACCCGAAAGGTTGAAGAGACGGTAGATGTGAAGTTTGATGAATCTAACGGCTCGCAAGTAGAGCAATTGCCAATTAATGTAGGAGACAAAGACCCTTCGGAAGCAATCCAAGACTTGTCTATTGGCAAGATTCGTCCAACAGAGGTGAAGGAGAGTAGCTCGTCCGTCCAAGTGGAAGCTTCCACCTCACGACAAGGTGAACCAAGAGTTGACACGGAAGCATCCACAAGTGGGAGACACCAAGATGAAGAGAATAAGGAAGTACACCAAGATGAACCTCATCAACCTCCTTCTCCACATCGACAAGAGAACGACAACGTCAACAATGAAGAAGGCCAATAGGAAGAACATGATGATGAAGAAGATGTTCCACCTCACTCAAGCAAAATCTCTCACGAGTCGGAGCAAGAGTTTCATGAGACCATCCCGTCGAACAAATCTTCAATGATATCCAAACTGGGAGAATCACTTGCTCTAAAACTCGTTTGGCAAATTTTTGTGAACATTATTCATTCATCTCTAGCATTGAACCTATGAAGGTTGAAGAAGCATTCGAAGATCCGAATTGGATAAATGACATGCATGGAGAGCTACACAACTTTGAGAGGAACCAGGTGTGGGCATTGGTCAAGAAGCCCGACAATAACCACAACATCATCGGTACCAAATGGGTGTTTTGCAACAAGCGAGACGAAGATGGACAAGTCGTTCGCAACAAAGCACGTCTCGTCGCCCAAGACTACACTCAAGTCGAAGGTATGGACTATGGTGAGACATATGCCCCCGTTGCTAGACTTGAGTCCATCTGCATCTTAATTTCCTATGCTAATCACCATGATATTACCTTGTACAAAATGGACATTAAAAGCGCTTTTCTAAAGGGTGAAATTGAGGAGGAAGTTTATGTTAAACAACCTCCCAGCTTTGTTAATCCTAAGAAACCAGATCATGTTTACAAACTTCACAAAGCTCTTTATGGAATTAAACAAGCTCCTAGAGCGTGCTATAAATGCTTGACCAAGTTCCTTATTGAAAAAGGGTTTGAGATTGGAAAGATAGATTCTACTATTTTTACTAAAAGGTTTAATGGTGAATTATTTATGTGCCAAATTTATGTTGATGATATCATATTTGGTTCAACTAACCCTCATTTTAGTGAAAAGTTTGGAAAGCTAATGTCGGAGAATTTTGAGATGTTTATGATGATTGAACTCAAGTTCTTTCTTGGGTTACAAATCAAGAAAACCAAGGAGGGTACCTTTGTTTCTCGAACAAAGTATACCAGGGACTTATTCAAGAAGTTCAACATGCAAGAAAGCAAAGGTATGAAAACACACATGCCTACTAGTTGACATCTTGACTTGACTAAGGATGGCAAACCGGTTGACCAAAAGGTTTACCGCTCTATGATTGGTCCATTGTTATATCTATGTGCCTCCCGTCCCAATATAATGCTAAGTGTGTGCATGTGTGCACGATATCAATCGGCCCCCAAAGAATGTCATCTTAAGGCTGTGAAAAGGATACTGATATACTTAATCCATACACCAAATTTTGGCATTTGGTATCCTAAGAGGTCTTCTTTTGATCTTGTTGGCTACTCCAATTCGGACTATGCCAGTGACAAGGTTGATAGAAAGTCCACTTCAGGAATGTGTCAATTTCTTGGTAGATCTCTTGTGTCTTTGACCTCCAAGAAACAGAACTCGGTATCCTTATCTACCGTCAAAGTGGAATACATTGCCGCCGGTTCATGTTGTGCTCAATTACTTTGGATGACCCAAACTCTTAAATATAATGGCATATATGTGAAATAGGTTCCATTGCTTTGTGAAAATGAAAGTTCTATTAAGATTGCTCACAATACCATGCAACATTCTTGAACTAAGCATATTGAAGTTCATCATCATTTCATTCGAGATCATGTTGCTAAAGGGGACACTGATCTTAAGCATGTTCGTACCGATAAGAAATTGGCGGATATATTCACCAAACCGCTTGATCAGAAAGTATGTTGCCGTTTGAGAGGTGAATTGACCATCATTGATGCTTCAAACTTGGAGTAGAAACTCCATTTGGATACATGCAAGGCATGAGCCTTTGACTAATCCTTGATATTTCTCTTATGATGATGATCATATGTCTTGGATTTATATTTGTACCCTTGCATGCAATCTAACCCTTGTAGGTACTTGGATGAATCTGAATCTATGAGATTGCAAATCACTCACATCTTGAGCAATCTCTACATCACCAAGTTTCTACAATATGGTGGTTGAAGTGAAGGAAGCATGAAACCTTTCAACATATCCTTTGACAATTTTCCTATATCAAAATTCATTCGGTATCAAATTCATGATTGTCATTTTGGATACACAAGTGCTCTTCCTTGCAAGACTAACCCATGTAGGTAGATGAACTCAAACTACAAGTGGCGCTCCCAACTCATTGATAAACTAGATCAACCTTGAGCATCCCACACAAGTTCAACTACATGATCAAGATCAACACCACCACCCAAAGTATATTATTCCATCTTAGAGAAGCTTTACCACAAGTCATGGGTTAAAGTAGCTCAACAAGATGCGAATACATCAAAATGCTTAAACGAAAAATGGTAACCCCATTTTGAGCTTAAAGGATCATTATGACCTACGATCAAGTGTTCTCACTTGACTCCTCAATCAACATACTCTCTAACATAGGTGACTTTGTCACCGACCAATTCTATATGAAGTTCTATAGTGTTTCCATGTGCTCTTGCATTTGTCTCTTGCATATTTGTTTCCCTTCTTTATAGATTTATTTTATTTTTCTCTGTTATGTTCTGCATTCTCTGCATCCAATTCATTGCAAATCTTTCAGCTAATTCCTTGCAAATCTTTGTGAGATCTTATTTGCCTAAGTGAGCTGAGATGACAATTGTTATCTCTCTATGTTGAACTCGGACACAGCGGTTTGTCTCCCTTGGTCAAAACGAACCATTTCGGTGCCACCGAAGAAAACAACTCGGTGCTACCGATCTCAATGCTGAGGAGACACTTTGCCATTTTCATCCTGCATATTCGTTCCAGCTCCACTCGATGATTCTTGTCCTCTACCTGCATCACGTTCTGTATGTTGCTTTGTTATGTGACTAAAGGACCAAATCCCTATTTGACTCACACTCTAGAAGATCCCTTCTTGGAAATTGATGTTAAAGGGGGAGAGAGAGATCACATCAAAGCTTAATCACATCAAAGGGAGAGGTCTCTCAGTCTTCCCAGATGCTTGGTATTTAAAGAGGAGAGAAGTCACATGTCTTTAAGAGGAGAAAAGACATGATAGTATGAGTTATGATTGTTTTGTTCGGATTTTCTTGTTTTTCTCTGATTTTCTTTTCCCTACCTTCTCCTAGTATCCCATATAAGAGTCAGGGGGAAAAACATCTATGGGAAGGAAATCTTTTAATTCATTGCATATCTTTACTCCTTGGGGACATGTCTATATCCAATAAAGTACCTAGTACGCACTGTCTACATGTCATCCCAATCTTGGTTCGCTTGTGGTTTGCTGTTCTTGCTCTATTTAGTAGATATTTCTGTGTTATCTAACCTTGTTTACTCAGTTTCATCTCTTCCAAAGCCAGATCAAGACCACAAGGTAAGTATATGCATCACACTCATGGGCATGATGATCTCTTGCTGATGTACATATTGTTTGCAAGAAGGACTCGTGAACATGAAGGTATATTTCCTGTATCTACACCATTTGCTCTGATGCATATAGCCAAGATACATGTAACTCATTGCTTGCTCTGTCATGCTTATGCATTTTCATGCTCTTATATTCCATATTTACATGATTTCATACATGTACGGGGAGCCTATGTGTGACAGCCTGGTTTTTTCCCTCTCTTCTTTTTCTGACGCTTATTTGGTTTTGACTTGAATTTGGAGTTTTGAATCATTTCAGTTGGACTTAACACTTGGGAATCACCTTGATTTTCACCCAAGTGACTCATCCCTCTCCCTAGCCATCATTTCTTCTCTGGTCAACCTCAAAATAATATTACGGATATTTTTCTTAAATGAGAAATATTCATTTTCTTCTCCAAAACCCTAACCAGCCACTTGTGTTCCAAAGCAACCCCAATTTTTCTTGGCCATAAAAATCTGAGAAAATTCCCAAATATTCTTTGAACCCTAGGGCACCTTCCTGAGCAAAAATATTGCCTCACTTTTTGGAATATTTTTGCTACAGAAAATATTTTCAGTTCTGGACAGAAATGGTAGTTTCTACAGCAACTACCATTTTACTTGGTCCAATGTTGCTGAATTCTCTTGTCCATCACTAAATTCCTAGATGATTGATAGCCTCCAAAGTTCAGATCTCAACTCCCACTAGTTTGACCACAGTTAACTCTCAAATTTATTGTCCAGAAACTTACCAGGAAGTAACACTCCAACTTACAACACCTGAGCTCGACTCAAAGCATTGGCACAACCCTAACCACTAAGGACTACACGCCAGACATGAAATTGGGGCCAGTCGTGGCTCTATGCCGAAGTGCACGCGGAGACCATGCGTGTGCACGGTGCCGGCCTACTAGCCGACGCGCTTTGAGTGCCACCGAGCGCTCTATGCGTCGTGTGCTCGCTTCCCCGGCAGCCGCCCCTTGCCAAACCTCGCCACCATCACCGTCTCTACTCCCTTAACTCCCTCCTGGTGCTCGCCGACGCCGGAGCTCGACACAGTGAGCATGGGCGCAGTCCGGCCAACAGAACAGTGCACCGCGCACTATGTTCGTTGTCACCCAACTCGATCATGTGCTCATCGCCGCTCACTTACATTGCCCGCGTGAGCTGCGTCGCCTTCCCCCTCGCTCACTGGCGCCGTTCGTAGTCGAGCGTCGGGTCCAGGTGTCCTCTAGCGGAGCCCAAACCCCTCACCTCGCTCTCCTACAAATCCAGCCCCCTCGAGCATCACAAACCCACCTCACACACTCCACAAGACCGTAGGAAGCCGTAGCCTGGTCGGGCAGGCCTCAGGCCGCCGTCCCCCAAGCTCGAGCTCGCCAGCGATCCCCTCAGTTCGCCCCCACCGTTCCAGTCCGTCCTGAGCTCAAGCTACTCTTCTATAGCCTCCACCGTGCTTCAGTGGTGCCGTACGACCCGATTGGAGCCACTGGTGTAGCCTCTGGTCATCGTCATCTCCAACTCCCGCGACCTATGCTCTCTGCCGCCATTGGAGAGGCTCGTTTCGATGTCGTCCGACCACCCCTAGCTAATCTACGGGTACGGGAAGGTGCGTCTCAGTCTCCTCTCTCGATCTATCCCTCTAGCCCCGACGAAGATGCCCTTCTCGCCGGCGTGTGCTCCGGTGGAGCCTCGCCGTGCTCTGTTTCCCTCTCCCCCTCCCTCTCACCTGACCAGCGGGCCCGCCGTCAGCCACTCTAGCCGCACCCGAAGCGGTACGAGTGGTGGTGCCCCACGGGATTATGTCTTTGACGTTACCCCCCAGATCTGTTTTTATTTAAATCAAATTCAAATCTTAACAGAGAGCTTCAAACAGCCACAACTTTTTAACCCTAAGTCCAAATGAATTGATTGTTTTTGCATTAGGTTCTTTATGAAAATATTTAGCAGCTCACCCAAAATGAGATTTTCCCCTGCTGTCTAGATTTTCTAGTGAATTTTAGAGTGTTTCTTGATGTTTTCTTTTTATGTTTTTAATTGTTTTCAGAAGGTGAAGCTTGTCTTGAGGATCACCAGGAGGAGTGTGAACCTCGTCTGCACTAAGGCAAGCCACAACAACATTTTCATGGTGCCATTGCAATATTTGTGATTTTTTTCAAATTTAATGAATGATTTAGTTCATGCTTTTAAATCACTAAAATAAATATATGTTTATTCTGTTGAATGCTTGTTTAAGTTAATATGTTTTGTTTATAGAAGGTTAAAGCTAACTAAGTTAGTTCAAGTCATTAGAAGTAATATTTGATTATGAAGAAATAATTTGGTCATGAAAAAAATAGTTTGGGTTAATATTTTCTTGGTTGAGAAAAGAATTATACTAAGTTATTGTCATGGTTAAATTTGCTGAACAAACATGACCAGAAAAGTGTTATGAGTTTCTGATAGGATTGGTTAGTGATTGATATAGTTGATCCATTATTTTTATGATAAGTGATCCATGTTATATGATTGCATTTTCATGGCATATCATGACACCGGTTATTTTTACTTTAAGTTGAACTTGATAATAACTCAACTTGAACATATCGTTGATCGGGTCATGGTGACACTGAATCGAGTTTTTCCCCGGTGCAACCACATTTGCTTTTGTGGGAAGGCCTTTATTCGGTCCGTTGTCATGCCTCTGGTCGGTGCCTCCGACGAGGGAAGGTTATGGGCATGCGTTACCCTGGCCCGGTAAGCAAACACAACCTTGTGTGCTTGTTGTTGTGATGGTACCTTGTAACGCCCCATATGTAACTTGCCATATTTGTATTCCAACTCTTGCCATTTTCGGCACAAAGTTATGATATTCCTCGTTGTTGGGTTTTGTCTTCATTTTGCATTTTTTCCATGTCATACATCTCATATCATGTCATCATGTGCATCGCATTTGCATACGTGTTCGTCTCATGCATTCGAGCATTTTCCCCGTTGTCTGTTTTGCATTCCGGCGCTCCTATGTCCTCCGGTGTTCCCCCTTTTCCTATTTTCGTGTGCGGGTGTTAAACGTTCTCGGATTGGACCGAGACTTGCCAAGCGGCCTTGGTTTACTACCTGTAGACCGTCTGTCAAGTGTTGTGCCATTTGGTCTTCGTTTGATACTCCAACGGTTAACCGAGGAACCGTAAAGGCCTCGTGTGTGTTGCAGCCCAACACATCTACAAAGTGGCCCAAAGCCCAACTAAACCCCCTCCATCATCTCGGTCGTTCGATCACGATCGTGTGACTGAAAACCGTGCTCAATTTGGAGTCTCCTAGCTCCTTCTAGGTATAAATTAGTCTTCCCCGTCCAAATCTGAGGCAACTCCAACCCTAACCCTAGTCTTCCCCTTCCTCCGCGCGCCGGCCACGTCCGCCCGGCGCCGGACGCGTCCGCATCGCCCGCCGCCGCCACGTGTCGCCCGCCGATTCACTGAGACGACGCGCCCCCATCACCGCGCCTCCCACAGCGCCGGCCCGCGCGGCCCGGGGCAGGCTCCCGAGGCCCAAGCCGCCGCCTCCCGCGGGTCGTCTCCTCCGCCTCCCGTCCTCAACCGCCCGAACGCCGGTCGCCGCCCGAGCGCCGCCGCCCCACCTTCGACTCCGGCCACCCGCGGCCACCAGAGCCGGCCACACCCGCCGGCGCAGCTCCGGCGACGTCCGTGCCGCCCCGCTGCCTCATCTCCCTCTCCGACAACCGCGCCCTCCAGCGCCGGCAACCTCCTCCCCGAGCTCCGGCGAAGCCCCGGCGAACCTCGGTTCGCATGCCAGATCTGGATCTAAGACAGAGGGTTGACTTTTGCTTTTCTCTAGGTCCCCAGTATTTTTAGCTTATTTCATCATGTCGCATCTTTGCATCCGTAGCTCCGTTTTGGGCGTGTAGCATATCAAATTTTTCTCCTGGATGTGCTCTTCATTTCATTCCATTTGCATCCTGCTTGTTTGAGTTCATCTTGATGCCCTAAATGCTGTTGCAAGAGTGCTATGTAATGTTAGTGTCTGTTTCTTAACAGATTATGGGCATTTGTCATTTTTGCCATGTTTAATGTGTGCCTCCTATGAACTTGAGCCCTACATGTGTTTTGGGCTATGCCATGCCATCTTTACACGGGTGTATGCCATGTAGTTTTGTGATCATTGTGGTGACTAGCACAAGCATGTAAAGTTGCTCTCGTGATGTTGCTGATTTCAGGGACTTAGAATTATTCTAAGTCGTTTCCCTGATGATATTTTTATGCCATGTATTCTTGTTGCTAGAGAGTGATCCATGCCTCTTTTGAGCATGATCAGTAAGGATGATTCTGAGATATTGTTGCGTTCTATCCATCCATGTCTTTGTTTGCAATTATGGAGTACCCTAGGATGACTTAATCTTGCTCTACTTTTGATATAAAATGTTCCTGGCAGATTGTTTACATGTTAATCAATTTTGCCGAGGTTGTTGTAGTTGATCCATGCATGCTATGTGGTTGTTCTTGCCATGGTTAGCTTATTGATCATGTCTTATTGTTGGGTGTATGATTAGTTTGTCATGCAATGCCTTGTGTTGAGTGCATCGAGCTCGCAAACATGCCTACGTAACTCTATTATTGACATGATCAATAAGGGACTTTTGTTATATGCCTTGTGTAGTTTCATGACATGCCTTGCCTTGCCATGATATGTTCATGTAGCATGTTGTTATCTTGCTCTAAACATTGCTTCCTGATGTTAAATTCTCACATGTTATTTTCACTAAGTCTGAGAACCTCATATCTTTTGCACTTTTGCCATGCTTGTTTGAACCTGCTATTGTGTGATTTAGCCGTAGCTCAGTGTTCATCTTTTGTCAAGAATCTTGAGTGGATCACTGCCATGTGCTTTGTTGCTATGTTAGAGTGAGTAGCTTATTTTTCTTGATGCATTTAGATGGCATCGTGTTGTTAATCGCAACTTTGTGCCATCATTGTTTTGCTTGCCATTTGCAAACCGTGCATCCGATTACGGTGATCTTTATACCGATTTCGACCGAAATCAACTCATCTTTCCAGAGGCACTCTTGGTTTGCCAAGTTGAGGCCTGGTTCAATCTTTCCCGTTTGAAGCACGCATATGCATTGCATATCACATCCCGCATATCATGACATGTTTTGCATCATGTTGATTGCGCATCGCACCGTGGTTGATTGTGGTTCCCTTTGCTTGTGTTCTTGCTTTGGGTAGAGCCGGGAGATGAGTACGTGATCGAGGAACCCGTTGAGAACGCTTACGAGGATCAAGCTTACGTCAACTCGGTGAACTTTGCAGGCAAGATGACCATACCCTCGAAATCACTTCTATCTTTGCTTGCCAGTTGCTCGCTCTATTGCTATGCCTATTCCTCGATACCTACCACATGCTTTATCATGCCTGCCATATTGCCATATCAAACCTCTAATCCACCTTGTCCTAGCAAACCGTTGTTTGGCTATGTTACCGCTTTGCTCAGCCCCTCTTATAGTGTTGCTAGTTGCAGGTGAAGATTGGAATTTGTTCCTTGTTGGAACATGTTTTTTGTTGGGATATCATTATTATATCTTGCTTACTTTAATGCATCTATATACTTGGTAAAGGGTGGAAGGCTCGGCCTTATGCCCGGTGTTTTGTTCCACTCTTGCCGCCCTAGTTTCCATCATACCGGTGTTATGTTCCTTGATTTTGCGTTCCTTACGCGGTTGGATTACAATGGGAACCCCTTGACAGTTCGCCTTGAATTAAACTCCTCCAGCAAGGCCCAACCTTGGTTTTACCTTTTGCCACCTAGCCTTTTTCCCTTGGGTTCCGCAGACTCAAGGGTCATCTTTATTTTAAACCCCCCGGGCCAGTGCTCCTCTGAGTGTTGGTCCGAAACGGGCAGCCTACGGGGCCACCTTGGGGCAACTCGAGGGTTGGTTTTACTCGTAGCTTGACCTATCCGGTGTGCCCTGAGAACGAGATACATGCAACTCCTATCAGCATTTTTCGGCACATCGGGCGGCTTTGCTGGTTTAGTTTTACCATTGTCGAGATGTCTTGTGACCGGGATTCCGAGTCTGATCGGGTCGTCCTGGGAGAAGGAATATCCTTCGTTGACCGTGAGAGCTTGTGATGGGCTAAGTTGGGACACCCCTGCAGGGATTTGAACTTTCGAAAGCCGTGCCCGCGGTTATGGGTAGATGGGAATTTGTAAATGTCCAGTTGTAGAAAACCTGAAACTTAATTAAAATGGATCAACGGCGTCTGTAGCCGTGATGGTCTCTTTTCGGCAGAGTGCCGGAAGAGAACACGGTCTCGTGTTATGCTTGAACGTAAGTTGTTCTAGGATCACTTCTTGATCATAGATTATCGACCGTGCCTTGCCTTTCTCTTCCCTCTCTCATTTGCGTATGTTAGCCACCATATATGCTAGTGCTTGTTGCAGCTCCACCTCATACCTTTTCCCTACCTATAAGCTTAAATAGTCTTGACCGCGAGGGTGTGAGATTGCTGAGTCCCCATGACTCATAGATTACTTCCAAAACCAGATGCAGGTGCCGATGATATCGTTCCAGGGGATGCGACTGAGCTCAGGTGGGAGTTCGATGAGGACTCAGGACGATACTACATTTCCTTTCCAGACGATCAGTAGTGGAGCCCAGTTGGGGCGATCGGGGATCTTATGCATTTGGGGTTGTCTTTACTTTGGTTCCGTAGTCGGACCTTGATTGTATCTGGATGATTGTAATGTTATAATTTATGTATTGTGAGAAGTGGCGATTGTAAGCCAACTATGTACCTCGTTCTTTTTCAGTACATGGGATGTGTAAAGATTACCCCTCTTGCGACATTGCCTACAATGCGGTTATGCCTCTAAATCGTGCTCCGACACGTGGGAGATATAGCCGCATCGTGGGTGTTACAAGTTGGTAATCAGAGCCTTCCCCAACTTAGGAGCCCCCTGCTTGATTGAATCGCTGGCATTGTTGAGTCTAGAAAAATGTTTTGAGTCTTTTAGGATTATATATATCGGAGAGTAGGATTCTTTTTACTCATCAGTCCCTTCGTCGCTCTGGTGAGGCATCCTGACGTAGAGTTTTGACTCTTCTCTTCTCAAATTTCACTAAAAAAATTAGAATCACGCGGGTATCTTGGAATCGTTTCGATGGTTTTGTGACAAGAACATTGTTCTTGGTGCCTCTTGACATTTAGGGGTTGTGGCAGTGTCCTGGGGAGTTGAGCTTCGAGGTGTTGTCATCACAATTTTATCGTTGTAGTTCTGGAATACCTGAGTTTGCCGACATTGAAAATCTCTTTTATGCAGTTGTTGGTGAGATAACCTCGACGCCACCCAGTACTGGGGTGGGAGTTCGGGAGTATTGCCATAACTCATATAACGGATGCTTTTCGAAGGTTGAGGTAAATGATTTCTGAAGGTTTCTTGGTTATGTGTTGAAGGATGGATACAGCTGGATGTAGGATTTGCTAGTTTTGGGTGAGATATTATGCTTCCCCTGTATCCCCAACACCTGATTGCATAACTGGAAAATTTCGGGAGTTTCATAGGTGGGAATTCATGTAGCTCTAGTATTTCTTTCGCAGATATTTGGTTTGTGATTGGGTAATCCTTACCAGGTATTTGTTCTTGTCCGTACCTTGTTGTTTTATTCATCTACCTCTATCTAAGTGGCTTCTCAATTTATCAAAGTGTGACCATTTAATTTGGAATGCATTCATTCATTCTTGATCAAATGTAAAGCCTATATGTTGCAATTTCGATCCATTTGATTCATCTTGAATATATGTCTGTCAAGATGCTAACGGATGTCACCCTCTTCAGGATGGCTCCTCCAACGCGTCTGAATCCGGATCCGCCGCCATCACCTCCACCTCCGGAGTCATGGCAAGATGTGATGGCCGCTACCAACGCCAACACGCAGATGCTCATGCAACTCTTGCAAGAGCGCAACCGAGGAAATCAAGGCCATGGCAACAATCAGAATCAGTTTGCTAGACTCAACCAGTTCCTCGCAAACCAGCCAAAGCCCTTCAGTAACTATGTCGAGGCCACAGACGTTGATTATTGGCTCGTGGATATCTGCAAACATTTCGAGTGTAGCAACGTCAAGCCTGAGGACTTTGTCAAGTTTGCTTCGTTCCAACTCAAAGACCAAGCTGCAGAGTGGTATCAACAATACAAAGATTCCAGAGGAGGTCGTGTGATTAACTGGGATGAATTCCGCCAAGACTTCAAAGCTCACCACATTCCTCAGAGTGTTGTTGAGAGCAAGCGTGAGGAGTTCCGCAATCTGAAGCAAGGCAGCTTGTCTGTTTACTAGTACAACATCATGTTCCAAAAGTTCACTCGTTTCGCTAAGCAAGACGCCCCTGACGAGAAGAGCATGATTTATCAGTTCAGAGGTGGCCTCAGAGAAGGCTTCGTCTCATGATCTAAGGTCAAGTGCTCCGTATCACTGTCCTCTCTCAGAGGTCACGTGCAACAAGTGTTAGCAGAAGGGTCACTATGCAAAAAAATGCTTCAACCAGAGGCGTCTTCCGCCTCCTCCTCCTGTGAGATCTGCCAATACTGCAGTGGTCAAGCATAATCCCAAGCATGCCAAGGTCAACTTGATGAACACAACTCAGGCAGAGGACTCTTTAGAAGTGATCATGGGTAACCTTCCTGTTAATGATATTCCTGCAAAAGTTCTTTTTGACACTGGTGCATCGCATTGTTTCATGTCAAAACCATTTTTTTGCCAAGAACGAATTCACTTCTTCTCATTTGGGAAAATCAATGGATATCATTTCTCCGGGTAAACGGTTGAGTGCCAGTTTGGTGGTTCCAGATGTTTCTATCACGTTCGGCGACTATAAGTTTATGTCTTCTCCAATGGTCCTTTGTAACTCGGATATTTATCTAATTCTCGGCATGGACTGGCTTTCTAAGCACAAGGCTCAGCTTGATTGTGCTGCTAGGAAGATTCAATTGACACACTCGTCTGAGGATGTGATCGTCTTTGCCGCTCGTGATGATACCATTCGACTGTTTTCTCTCAATGAGAAGGGCGAGTTGGATGCCATCTCTCAGATTCCAGTCATTTGTGAATATCAAGACGTGTTTCCAGAAGAGCTTCCAGGAATGCCTTCTCACCGGCCAGTTGAATTCATCATCGATCTTGAGCCTGGCACAGAACCTGTTTGCAAACGTCCTTACAAGCTTGGACCTGAAGAGTTGAAGGAGCTGAAGAAACAACTCGATATTCAAGAGTGTATGGGTCTCATCCGACCGAGTTCTTCTCCATGGGGTTGTGGAGTTCTTTTTGTCAAGAAGAAGGATGGAACGGACCGACTTTGTGTCGACTACCGTCCATTGAACAAGAAGACCATAAAGAACAAGTACCCACTTCCCAACATCAATGAGCTTTTCGAACAACTCAAAGGTGCTCAAGTATTCTCCAAGCTTGACCTCCGTATGGGCTATCATCAGATTCGCATTCGTGAACAAGACATCCCCAAGACAGCATTCAGAACAAGCTATGGTTCATATGAATACACTATCATGTCTTTCGTCCTTGTCAATGCTCCTCCAACATTCTCTCGCATGATGAACTTCATCTTCATCCCCTACACAAATGACTTCATCTTGGTCTATCTTGATGACATTTTGGTCTTTTCCAAGAACAAGGAGGATCATGCCAAGCACTTCAGATTGGTGCTGGACAAACTCAAAGAACATCAGTTCTATGCGAAGTTTTCAAAGTGCGAGTTTTGGCTCGATGAGGTTCTCTACCTTGGGCATATCATCTCCGCTAAGGGCATAGCCGTTAATCTTGAGAAGGTGTCTGCAATTGTGAATTGGGAACCGCCTCAGAATGTGAAGCAACTCTGTGACTTCCTTGGGCTCGCAAGCTATTGTCGAAGGTTCGTTGAGAATTTCTCCAAGATCGCGAAGCCTCTTTCCAACCTTCTCCAGAAGCATGTGAAGTATGTCTGGACACCTGAATGTGACATCGCTTTCAACACCCTCAAAGAGAAGTTAGTCACAGCTCCAGTTCTGACTCCTCCTGATGAATCCAAACCGTTTGAAGTTTTTGTGATGCTTCCCTTCAAGGTCTCGGTGCAGTGCTAATGCAAGAGAAGAAAGTTGTGGCCTATACCTCTCACCAGTTGAAGCCCAACGAGAAGAACTACCCCACTCATGACCTCGAGTTGGCGGCAGTTGTCCATGCTCTTTTAACATGGAGACATCTCTTGTTGCGAAGGAAAGTGGACATCTTCACTGATCATAAGTGTCTAAAGTACATCTTCACTCAGCCCAACCTCAACCTGAGGCAGACTCATTGGGTCGAGATGATTCAAGAGTATAATCCGAGTATTGAATATACTCCAGGCAAGTCCAATGTAATTGTTGACGCTTTGAGCAGGAAGGCCTACTGCAACAGTTTGATTCTCAAGCCCTTCCAACCGGAGCTTTGTGAAGCTTTCCGCAAACTTAATCTCCAAGTTGTTCCTCAAGGATTCCATGCCAACCTCCAAGTCTCTCCTACTTTGGAAGATCAGATTCATGAGGCTCAACTTCTTGATGCTATGGTGAAGAAGGTGAAGATTGGGATTGCCAAGAGCCAACCCAAGTACAAGTGCTATCGTCTTGATGACAAGGATACTCTATTCTTCGAGGATCGCATTGTTGTTCCTAAGGGTGACCTTCGTAAAGTCATTATGAACGAGGCTCACAATTCACTCCTCTCTATTCACCCTGGAAGTACAAAGATGTACCATGACCTCAAGCAGTCGTATTGGTGGACTCGAATGAAGCACGAGATTGCTCAATTCATGAAAGAATGTGATGTCTGCAGAAGAGTGAAAGCAGAACACCAATGACCAGCTGGTCTCCTCCAACCTCTTGCCATTCCGGAATGGAAGTTTGACCATATTGAGATCGACTTCGTGACTGGATTTCCCAAGTCCAAGCGTGGCAATGATGCTATCTTCGTTGTCATCGACAAGCTCACTAAAGTGGTTCATTTTCTTCCTATCAAAGAATCTATCACATCAGCTCAGTTGGTAGAGCTATATACCTCCAGGATTGTCTCTCTGCACGGCATTCCGCAGTTCATATCTTCAGATCGTGGAAGCATATTTACCTCTAAGTTCTAGGATTCCTTTCAGAAGGCCATGTGCACCAACATTCGCTTCAGCACAGGTTTTCATCCTCAAACTAGTGGCCAAGTCAAGCGAGTCAATCAAATTCTTGAAGATATGCTCAGGGCATGTGTCATTTCTTTCGGTATGAAGTGGGAAGATTGTCTTCCATATGCCGAGTTCTCCTACAACAACAACTTCCGAGCGAGTTCGGGAAAGGCCCGATTCAAGATTCTCTATGGCAGAAAGTGTCGTACTCCTCTTAACTGGTCAGAGACTGGTGAACGCCAACTTCTTGGCAATGACTTGATCACAGAGGCTGAAGAAATGTGCATAGTCATTCGTGAAAATCTCCAAGCCGTGCAATCGCACCAGAAGAGTTACTATGATAGCAAGCATCATGACTTGGCTTTCGAGATCGAAGACCATGTCTACCTCTGTGTCTCTCCAATGAAAGGTACTCGTCGCTTCGGTATCAAAGGGAAGCTTGCCCCTAGATACGTGGGTCCTTTCAAGATCATTGGCAAAAGAGGAGATCTCGCCTATGAACTTGAGCTTCCGTCCAACTTTGCAAATGTGCACGACGTGTTTCACGTGTCTCAGCTTCGCAAGTGTTTCAAGACTCCGGATCACACCATCAACTTTCAAGAGATTGATCTCCAAGAAGACATGTCTTATGATGAGCATCCCGCTGCTATTCTTGAAGAAGCTGAGCGCAAGACTCGCAAAAAGTCTATCAAATTCCTGAAAGTGAAATGGTCACATCATTCTGACCGTGAAGCCACCTGGGAACGCGAGGACCACCTCCGTTCTGAATACCCGGAGTTTTTCCAGTCCTAGATCTCGGGACGAGATCCTTTCGTAGTGGTGGAGTGTTGTAACACCCCATATGTAACTTTCCATATTTGTATTCCAACTCTTGCCATTTTTGGCACTAAGTTATGATATTCCTCATTGTTGGGTTTTGTCTTCGTTTTGCATTTTGTCCATGTCATGCATCTCATATCATGTCATCATGTGCATCGCATTTGCATACGTGTTCATCTCATGCATCCGAGCATTTTCCCCGTTGTCCGTTTTGCATTCCGGCGCTCTTATGTCCTCCGGTGTTCCCCCTTTTGCCTCTTTTCGTGTGCGGGTGTTAAACTTTCTCGGGTTGGACCGAGACTTACCAAGCAGCCTTGGTTTACTACCGGTAGACTGCCTATCAAGTTTCGTGCCATTTGAACTTCGTTTGATACTCCAATGGTTAACCGAGGAACCATAAAGGCCTCGTGTGTGTTGCAGCCCAACACCTCTCCAAAGTGGCCCAAAGCCCAACTAAACCCCCTCCATCATCTCGATCGTTCGATCACGATCGCGTGGCCAAAAACCGTACTCAATTTGGAGTCTCCTAGCTCCCTCTAGGTATAAATTAGTCTTCCCCGTCAAAATATGAGGCAACTCCAACCCTAACCCTAGTCTTCCCCTTCCTCCGCGCGCCAGACACGTCTGCCCGGCGCCGGACGCGTCCGCACCGCCCGCCGCCGCCACGTGTCGCCCGCCGATTCGCTGAGACGACGCACCCACATCGCTGCGCCTCCCACCGCGCCGGCCCGCGTGGCCCGGGGTAGGCCCCTGAGGCCCAAGCCACCGCCTCCCGCGGGTCGTCTCCTCCGCCGCCCGAGCACCGCCACGCCGCTCGGCCGCCGCCTCGCCGCCCCACCATCGACTCCAGCCGCCTGCGGCCACCGGAGCCGGCCACGCCCGCCGGCGCAGCTCCGGCGACGTCCGCGCCGCCCCGTTGCCTCGTCGCCCTCTCTGGCCACTGCCCCCTCCAGCGCCGGCAACCTCCTCCCCGAGCTCCGGCGAAGCCCCAGCAAACCTCGGTTCGCGTGCCAGATCTGTATCTGAGAGAGAGGGTTGACTTCTGCTTTTCTCTAAGTCCCGAGTATTTTTAGCATATTTCATCATGTCACATCTTTGCATACGTAGCTCCGTTTTGGGCGTGTAGCATATCAAATTGTTCGCCTGGATGTGCTCTTCATTTCATTCCATTTGCATCCTGCTTGTTTGAGTTCATCTTGATGCCCTAAATGTTGTTGCAAGAGTGCTATGTAATGTTAGTGTCTGTTTCTTAACAGATTATGGGCATTTGTCATTTTTGCCATGTTTAATGTGTGCCTCCTATGAACTTGAGCCCTACATGTGTTTTGGGCTATGCCATGCCATCTTTACAGGGGTGTATGCCATGTAGTTTTGTGATCATTGTGGTGACTAGCACAAGCATGTAAAGTTGCTCTCGTGATGTTGCTAATTTCAGGGACTTAGAATTATTCTAAGTCGTTTCCCTGATGATATTTTTATGCCATGTATTCTTGTTGCTAGAGAGTGATCCATGCCTCTTTTGAGCATGATCAGTAAGGATGATTTTGAGATATTGTTGTGTTCTATCCATCCATGTCTTTGTTTGCAATTATGGAGTGCCCTAGGATGACTTAATCTTGCTCTAATTTTGATATAAAATGTTCCTGGCAGATTGTTTACATGTTAATCAATTTTGCCGAGGTTGTTGTAGTTGATCCATGCATGCTATGTGGTTGTTCTTGCCATGGTTAGCTTATTGATCATGTCTTATTGCTGGGTGTATGATTAGTTTGTCATGCAATGCCTTGTGGTGAGTGCATCGAGCTCGGAAACATGCCTACGTAACTCTGTTTTTGACATGCCCAGTTTTCTGCCAAGTCTGAATCTGTTAACGAAACTTGCTATGTTTACATGGTTGCCATTGTATTTTCTGATCCCTTTTGGCTTATGGTCAGTAAGGGACTTTTGTTATATGCCTTGTTTAGTTTCATGCCATTCCTTGCCTTGCCATGATATGTTCCTGTAGCATGTTGTTATCTTGCTCTAAACATTGCTTCCTGATGTTAAATTCTGACATGTTGTTATTTTCACTAAGTCTGAGAACCTGATATCTTTTGCACTTTTGCCATGCTTGTTTGAACCTGCTATTGTGTGATTTAGTCGTAGCTCAGTGTTCATCTGTTGTCAAGGATCATGAGTGGATCACTGCCATGTGGTTTGTTGCTATGTTAGAGTGAGTAGCTTATTTTTCTTGATGCATTTAGATGGCGTCGTGCTGTTAATCGCAGCTTTGTGCCATCATTGTTTTGCTTGCCATTTGCAAACCGTGCATCCGATTCCGGTGATCTTTATACCGATTTCGACCGAAATCAACTCATCTTTCCAGCCGCACTCTTGGTTTGCCAAGTTGAGGCCTGGTTCAATCTTTCCCGTCTGAAGCATGCATATGCATTGCATATCACATCCCGCATATCATCCCATGTTTTGCATGATGTTGCTTGCGCATTGCACCGTGGTTGATTGTGGTTCCCTTTGCTTGTGTTCTTGCTTTAGGTTGAGCCGGGAAATGAGTACGTGATCGAGAAACCCGTTGAGAACGCTTACGAGGATCAAGCTTACGTCAACTCGGAGAACTTTGCAGGCAAGATGACCATACCCTCGAAATCACTTCTATCTTTGCTTGCTAGTTGCTCGCTCTATTGCTATACCTATGCCTCGATTCCTACCACATGATTTATCATGCCTCCCATATTGCCATGTCAAACCTCTAACCCACCTTGTCCTAGCAAACCGTTGTTTGGCTATGTTACCGCTTTGCTCAGCCCCTCTTATAGCGTTGCTAGTTGCAGGTGAAGATTGGAGTTTGTTCCTTGTTGGAACATGTTTTTTTTTTGGATATCATTATTATATCTTGCTTACATTAATGCATCTATATACTTGGTAAAGGGTGGAAGGCTCGGCCTTATGCTTGGTGTTTTATTCCACTCTTGCCGCCCTAGTTTCCGTCATATCGGTGTTATGTTCCTTGATTTTGCGTTCCTTACGCGGTTGGATTACAATGGGAACCCCTTGACAGTTCGCCTTGAATTAAACTCCTCCAGCAAGGCCCAACCTTGGTTTTACCTTTTGCCACCTAGCCTTTTTCCCTTGGGTTCCGCAGACTCAAGGGTCATCTTTATTTTAAACCCCCCGGGCCAGTGCTCCTCTGAGTGTTGGTCCGAAATGGGCAGCCTGCGGGACCACCTCGGGGCAACTCGAGTGTTGGTTTTACTCGTAGGTTGACCTATCCGGTGTGCCCTGAGAACGAGATACGTGCGACTCCTATCAGGATTTGTCGGCACATCAGGCGGCTTTGCTGGTTTAGTTTTACCATTATCGAGATGTCTTGTAACCGGGATTTCGAGTATGATCGGGTCGTCCTCGGAGAAGGAATATCCTTCGTTGACCATGAGAGCTTGTGATGGGCTAAGTTGGGACACCCCTGCAGGGATTTGAGCTTTCGAAAGCCGTGCCCACGGTTATGGGCAGATGGGAAATTTGTTAATGTCCGGTTGTAGAAAACCTGAAATTTAATTAAAATGGATCAACAGCGTGTGTAGCCGTGATGGTCTCTTTTCGGCGGAGTCTGGGAAGATAACACGGTGTTGTGTTATGCTTGAACGTAAGTTGTTCTAGGATCACTTCTTAATCATAGATTCTCGATCGTGCCTTGCCTTTCTCTTCCCGCTCTCATTTGCGTATGTTAGCCACCATATATGCTAGTTCTTGCTGCAGCTCCACCTCATACCTTTTCCCTACTATAATCTTAAATAGTCTTGATCGCGAGGGTGTGAGATTGCTGAGTCCCCGTGACTCACAGATTACTTCCAAAACTAGATGCAGGTGCCGATGATACCGTTCCAGGGGATGCGACTGAGCTCAAGTGTGAGTTCGATGAGGACTCAGGACGATACTACGCTTCCTTTCCAGACGATCAGTAGTGGAGCCCAGTTGGGGTGATCGGGGATCTTATGCATTTGGGGTTGTCTTTACTTTGGTTCCGTAGTTGGACCTTGATTGTATCTGGATGATTGTAAGCCAACTATGTACCTCATTTTTTTCAGTACATGGGATGTGTAAAGATTACCCCTGTTGCGACATTGCCTACAATGCGGTTATGCCTCTAAGTCGTGCTCCGACACGTGGGAGATATAGCCGCATCGTGGGTGTTACATACCTTGTCCCCGTTTGGGACCGTTTATGTTTTTGCCACGACGGTGGCCGTTGGTGTCTTTGGTAGACACGGGGCCACCCATGACTTAGCCCAGTCGGGAATTAGTCAGAGTGGTCGGGAGAGTGTCATGGCAATGGAAGGGTTTTGTCGGAACTTCGTTGGCCCACCCGAATGGGAGTACGAGGCCATGGATTCCGTGGTGTGGGTATAGTGCGCTACCTCTGCAAAGTGTATTTAATCTATCGATAGCTAAGTCCACGGTTACGGACACGTTCGAAAGTAGGTGACGCCATGGGTCAATGTTTAAATAATCTCGCACACTAATGTTAATAACATTGCACTGTTGGGAAGAGGATGGTTGAGAAACCATTCTGATTATGGAGACCAAGTTGTTGGTCAGTTTTTGATCCAAGAAAGATCACCGTTTGGTTACGAGGTAACCCGTTTAAAGACCAAGATGTTGGTCCATTTGTGATCCGAGAAAGATCACTGTTTGGTTACGAGGTAACCCGTATGGTAAGCAAGTCCGAGGGACTTGAGGCACGAGATTTTATTCAATGCATCACTAGTATGTTCATGCATTGATGATAACCTGCTTAATATCATCATATTGTTTGTCATTATGTTTATGCTTGTTTTGAGCTTGCAAGTACATTCAATGTACTAACCTGGCGTGTCATGGCAGATTTCAGGAAAGTCTCGTTGGAACAGAGTGTTGTCCGAGTCTAGATCGTGTCCACATTGGTGTCCCTATGCATGGAGTTTCGCTACGTCATCGTTCCGCTGCCGAGTAGTTGTCATGATCGAGGCCCCCTTTGTGTTCATTAAATAATGTACATATTGTTTAGCCGCACCGTGTGTGCTGCTTGGCCTCGCAAATTGTTGTAATATGAACTATGTTCCACTAGCATCAATAAAGAGGTTGTTTTCTGTACAAAGATGTTGTGTGTTGCCAGAAGACAAGATCTCTGGGCTGGCAATGCAAGGTAAACTGGTTGCTCTGAGCCGGGGTGCCACAACGCTTGGTATCAGAGCCGCGCTGACTGTAGGACACGCTAGACTACCGACGTGTTAACTGGACGCTACTTAGACTAAAAGTTGAGTGCCGGTAGTTTTTGTAGTTGATGGTTGCCTTGCATACACTCATTTTATTGTTATTCTAACCTTCTAATGGCTATGAGTATAGATGGCTCCGGTGCCGTATCCATGCCAGTTGCAGCTGATGCCGTACACGTCGCCGCATCTCCTTCCTAACGTGTGGCGTCGGCTGTACCCTCTCAGTGACGATCCAGCCTATCGTGTGAACCGGGAGCGTCTAGCAGACTCAGAGTATGAGTATCACGCAGTGGTTACTCTGCGCACCAATTCATCTTCCAGCACTTACATTCGTACCTCCAGGTGCGGTTTCGCTTCTACCACTTCTTAGGCTGTCTAGTTTGCCGCATTTGAGGTCCTCGTCGAGTTGCGCTATAACGAGGTCCGGATGCAGAACCACCCAGGTTTCCACTACTATCCCTCCTTGCACGACAATGGTCGTGTCCGTTTTCCTGTCATTGATCCGGAGTCTAATGGTACTGCCAGCCACCTTTCCCGCTACATCACTGCTAGCTACCTTCTGATTCACAAGATGGCTTGAGAGCTCACTCGTGCTCGCACTGCTTTAACCGCCACTAGAGCATTCTCTACTCCATCGTCTATGGGATTTACCCCTTATATTCCACCCGGTTCTAGCTCGCCTATTTCACCGGTTACTCCTCCGAGTAGCTCGGGCACCTCGACCGTGACTCCTCTCAGTGCTCCTGCTGAGTGGGTTTCCCTTCTCACTACCCCCGTAGCCCCAATGCTTCAGCCTCATCCTGCACCTGCTCCGGAGGGAGAGCCCTCGAGGCAGCGTCGTCGTGTTA
The DNA here is from genome assembly GCF_003073215.2 of Triticum urartu. Classification (NCBI taxonomy): domain Eukaryota; kingdom Viridiplantae; phylum Streptophyta; class Magnoliopsida; order Poales; family Poaceae; genus Triticum; species Triticum urartu. Next base: position 196,610,078 of record NC_053023.1, read on the forward strand.
ACTTTAACCCGGAGGTCTCGGTTAATGTCGTCAGTTCAGGATCCGAGTCCGCTTCAGGAGAGGACCCCGCCGCACCAGCAAAGCATTAGAGCGACCGAGTATCCGCAGTTGTCATGTTGATGTATGGATGTAGTCATACGAGTCATGATGTCCCGTTCTATGTATGAGAGTAGTCGAACTTATCATGTCATTTACTTTTTATGTATGAGTCTATGTATAATTATGTTGGAACTTTCTTTTATTCGCCGTGTTTTCCATGATATTTCGCTTTCTTTGGGTTTTGTTGCTGGCTTTTCCCCACTATTTTGGATGTTGCTCATCTCAGTTGTGTTGTCTTGGGGAAAACAAATAATAGGATGACGCGGGGAGGCAGCAGTAGTGCCGCTTGTGAGGATGTCCCTGTTCGCCGTTCCGCGCGACAGGCAGGGCACTCTCCCGAGCCGTATGTTCCACCACCACCTCCACTGCCAAATCCACCCTCCACCAAGCAAATTTTATGCATGTTTGAGGAAAGAAGGAATAATGATCTGGTCGAAATATTAAGTAGTGTGCAAGCTATGGTTGGGCAGAATGGAAATCAGAACGGTCATCACTCCAAACTGTCAGATTTTCAGCGAACCAAGCCTCCCAGTTTCAGTCAGGTCATTGATCCCTTGGATGCAGATGATTGGTTACGAACTATCGAGAAGAAGCTTGAGGTTGCTCGTATTGAAGAGGATGAGAAGGTTCCATTTGCAACACATTATCTCAAAGGAGCTGCCGCTACATGGTGGGAAAATGCAAAAGCCATGTGGCTTGCTGATCAGGATATCACTTGGGCAAAATTCAAAGATCACTTTCGTAAATACCATATTCCTGCTGGTATTATGAAGGTTAAGCAACGTGAATTCCTCGCGCTCATCCAAGGAAGTTAGTCTGTGAGTGAATATTTGCATAAGTTCAATCATTTGGCACGTTACTCCCTCTATGATGTGGCCACAGAAGAAAGAAAGATTGACCGATTTCTTGGAGGATTAAACCAGCATCTCTGGTGCACACTCAGTATGTTTGATTCTCTAGATTTCCAAACTCTGGTAAACAAGGCCCTCATTGTTGAAAGGGAGCACAAGCTCATACATGACAACCAACTTTCCACTAACGATCACAAGTGCAAGTTCGAGCCTAGGAAAGAAGTTCAGCCAGTGCAAAAGGCTCGTACTTGGCATCATACTCAAGTAGAGTACAAGCCCAATTGGCAGCAGAATGTTAACAAAACCACTACACAAGTCAAGAATGTTGTGACCAACCTGGTGCGAGAAGAGTGCCAGTGCAACAATTCTTGTTTCAGTTGTGGACAAACCGGACATTATGCCAGGCAGTGTCCCAAGAGCGGCAAGACTAATGCTCCATTTAGGCCACAAGTCAACTTTATGGGGCCACACCCATCCAGCAACACATCACTGGGCAAGTCCATCACCTCTCCGCAGACGAAGCCCAAGAGAACCCCGAAGTCGTCATTGGTATGTTTTATGTTAATAGCATCCCCGCCATAATTCTATTTGACACAGGGGCTTCCCACTCTTTTATTTCGCGGAGTTTTGCTGCCCAAAACAAATTTTCTTGTTCGATTTTGAGCAAGAATATGCTGGTACAATCCCCAGGATCTCTGCTCACAAGCAATCTGGTCCGTCGTAATCTCGAAATCAATATCAACAGAGTCGGATTTCCAACTTCCTTGATAGTAATTGAATCTGCCAAATTGGACATTATCTTGGGAATGAATTGGTTGACCAATACCAAGTATGCATTAACTACGTGACCCGAGAAGTCACCTTGACAAGTCAAGAAGGACAGACTACAAAATTCTATGCCCGCAGAAGCATACCCAAGAAAGAAATGGTCTTCACCGTTGTTGCTGGTGAATTGGAATTAATTCTTGTGGGGCAGTGAGTTTCCCGATGTCTTCCCAGAAGAACTGCCAGGCATGCCACGAAACCGAGAGCTTGATTTTGCAATAGATCTTGTGCCCGGAACTATACCGATACACAAGAAATATTATCGGATGCCTTCGTCAGAATTAGTGGAGTTAAAGAAACAACATGATGAGATGCTCCAAAAAGGTTATATCTGACCCAACTCTTCACCATGGGGATCACCCGCAATATTCATGGATAAGAAGGATGGCAGTCTTTGGATGTGTGTGGATTACTATCAACAGAATGATGTCACTGTCAAAAACAAATATCCACTGCCCAGGATTGACGACTTATTTGATCAACTTAGTGGGGCAAAGGTATTCTCCAAAATTGATTTAAGGACAGGGTACCACCAACTCAAGATTAAAAATGAAGATATTCCTAAGACCACGTTCACTACCAGGTATGGTCTTTACGAATATACCATCATGTCCTTCGGCCTCACCAATGCCCCTGCTTTCTTTATGTATATGATGAATAAAGTATTCATGGACTTCCTAGATAAATTTCTGGTGGTTTTCATCAATGATATCCTCATATACTCAAAAATTGAAGAAGAGCACAAGGAACACCTCAGAGCTGTCTTACAGAGACTCCGTGACCATCAGCTATACGCCAAATTCAGTAAATGCGAGTTTTGGCTCAAGCAAGTTGGATTTCTTGGGCATATACTATCAGCAGAAGGTAGAGCCGTGGATCCAAGCAAGGTGAAGGACGTGCTTGATTGGCTGGCACCCACGACAGTATCCCAAATCCAGAGTTTCCTTGGGTTAGCCGGATACTACCGTCGTTTCATTGAAGGTTTCTCTAAGATTGCCAAGCCAATGACAGAGCTTCTCAAGAAAGATAAGAAATTTGAATGGATTCAGGATTGTAAGAAAAGTTTCAATGAGCTGAAAACCAGACTGATAACGACACCTGTGTTGACTCTTCCAGACATCTACCGCAGCTTTGATGTGTAATGTGACGCTTCCATACAAGGTCTCGGATGAGTACTTATGCAAGAAGGCAAGTTGGTAGCATATGCATCTCAACAGTTACGCCCCCACGAAGGGAAGTATCCTACTCATGATCTGGAATTAGCCGCGGTGGCTCATGCCCTAAAAATCTGGAGGCACTATCTCACTGGAAAGAGGTGTCAAATATTTACTAACCACAAAAGCCTCAAGTACATCTTTACTCGGCCAGATTTAAACCTCCGCCAACGAAGATGGATTGAGTTAGTCAAGGATTATGATCTTGGAATTAATTATCACCCGGGTAAGGCCAACGTGGTTGCCGATGCACTCAGTCGAAAGCCTGTCAGTCTGAATGCCATGATGGAATCCTTGCCTCCCGAACTTCAGGAAGAGATTACCCAGCTCCACCTGGTCATAGTTGATGCGGGTCTTGCTAATATTATGGAAATTACTCCTACCCTCGAGGATGAGATCCGCAAGGCCCAGCCCAATGACCCAGTGCTACAAAAACATGCCAGGCGTATGTTGGCAGGACAGACCCCAGATTTTTCTAAGGATCAGTAAGGTACACTAAGGTTCCACGGAAGGATTTGTGTACCAAATCAAGCCGACTTAAGGAAGAGGATACTATCAAAAGCACATGAATCTTCATACTCTATTCACCCTGGAGGCATGAAAAAGTATGAAGACCTTCGGCAGATATTCTGGTGGGATGGGATGAAGAAGGATATCGCCTATTTTGTGGCCTGTTGCGACATATGCAACAAAGTGAAGGCAGAACACCAGAAATGAGCCGGACTCCTCCAACCATTGCCCTTTCACAATGGAAGTGGGATGATGTTTTAATGGATTTTATCACAGGGCTGCCAAAGACTCAGCGAGGCAAGACACAATATGGGTCATAGTGGGCACCTTAACCAAGGTAGCTCATTTTATTCCCATCAAAACCACATACCGAGCCAATCAACTCGCACAATTGTATGTGTCCAGAATAGTCAGTCTGCAAGGAGTGCCTCGAACAATCACTTCCGACCGGGGTCACTATTTACCTCCGCTTTCTAGTCACGTCTCCATCAAGCTTTGGAGACAGCCCTAAAATATAGTACCGCTTATCATCCTCAGATCGATGGACAGACTGAGCGGGTAAACCACATACTCAAAGATATGCTTCGAGCATGTGCCTTGGCCTAAGGGCCTAAATGGGGAGACTGTCTGCCGTATGCCGAGTTCTCCTACAATAACAGTTTCTAGGCCAGTTTAAAGATGTCACCTTATGAGGCTCTGTATCGCCGTAAGTGCCGCACTCCGTTGAATTGGTCTCAAACCGGAGATAGCTGTATTTTCGGAACAGATCTCATGATGGAAGCCAAAAAGCAAGTCAAGGAAATCCGAGACCGATTGCAATTAGCCAAATCCCGACAGAAGAGTTACTATGATGCAAAACACCGACATATCAGTTTTGAGCCCGGAGAGCATGTATACCTCCGAGTCACTCCTATGAAAGGAGTCAAGAGGTTTCAGACTCGTGGAAAATTGGCACCCAGGTTTATTGGTCCATTCACAGTTATGTCCAGAATGGGTACTGTTGCATATCAGTTGGAACTACCCCCAGAATTGTCAGAAGTTCACAATGTGTTCCATGTCTCACAGTTGAGACGATGTATATCGCCGCCCGAGAAAAAGACGGCTATGACAGAAATAGAGTTGGCTAAGGATTTAACTTATGAAGAGAGACCGTTCAGAATTTTGGATGAGATAGAAAGCGTCACTCGTAGTAAAACAAGAAAATTTTACAAGGTTGAGTGGGAGCATCACACAGAGGCAGAAGCAACATGGGAACAAGAAGAATTTCTAAAGGCAAACTATCCAGATTTTTTTCCTGAGCAACTAGAATCTCAAGGACGAGATTCATCCTAAGTGGGGGAGGTTTGTGACAGCCTGGTTTTTGTCCTCTCTTCTTTTTCTGACTTTTATTTGGTTTTGATTTGAATTTGAAGTTTTGAATCATTTCAGTTGGACTTAACACTTGGGCATCACTTTGATTTTCACCCAAGTGACTCATCCCTCTCCCTAGCCATCTTTTTTTCCCTAGTCAACCTCAAAATAATATTATGGATATATTTCTTAAATGAAAAATATTCATTTTCTTCTCCAAAACCCTAACCAGCCACTTGTGTTCCAAAGCAACCCTAATTTTTCTTGCCCCCAAAAATCTGAGAAAATTCCCAAATATTCTTTGAACCCTAGGGCACCTTCCTGAGCAAAAATATTGCCTCACTTTTTGGAATATTTTTGCTAAAGAAAATATTTTTAGTTCTGGACAGAAATGGTAGTTTTTACAGCAACTACCACTTTACTTGCTCCAATGCTGTTGAATTCTCTTGTGCATCACTACCTTCCTAGATGATTGCTAGCCTCCAAAGTTCAGCTCTCAACCCCCACTGGTTTGACCACAATTAAATCTCAAAGTTACTATCCATAAACTTACCAGGAAGTAATACTCCAACTTATAGCACCTAAGCTCGACTCAAACCATTGGCACAACATTAACCACTAAGGAATACACGCCAGACATGAAATTGGGGCAGACATGGCTCTATGCCGAAGTGCACGCGGAGACCATTCGTGTGCATGATGCCAGCCTGCTAGCGGACACACTCTGAGTGCCGCCGAGCACTCTGTGTGTCGCCTGCTCGCTTCCCCGGCTACCGCACCATGCCAAACCTCGCCATCATCACCATATCTACTCCCTTAACTCCCGCTTGGCGCTCGGCTACGCCGGAGCTAGCCGCAGCGAGCACGGGCGCAGTCCGGCCAACAGAACAGTGCACCACGCACTGTGTTCGTCGCCACCCCCCTCGATCATGTGCTCATCGCCTCTCACTCATAGTGCCCGCGTGAGCTGCATCGCCTTCCCCCTCGCTCACTGACGCCGTTCGTCGCCGGGTGCCGTGTCCAGGTGTTCTTCGGCGGAGCCCGAACCCCTCACCTCGCTCGCCTATAAATCTAGCCCTCCCCGGCCCTCTCGAGCATCACAAACCCACCTCACACACTCCATAAGACCGTAGGAAGCCGTAGCCCGGCCGGGCAGGCCTCGGGCCGCTGTCCCCGAGCTCGAGGTCACCGACGATCCCCTTGATTCGCGCCCACCATTCTAATCCCTCCCGTGCTCAAGCTACTCTTCCAGAGCCTCCGCCGTGCTTCAGTGGTGTCGTTCGTCCCGGTTGAAGCTACTGGAGAAGCCTCTGGTCGCCATCATCTCCAACTCCGGCGACCTCTGCTCTCTGCCACCGCTGGAGAGGCTCGTTCTGACGCCGTCCGACCACTCCTAGCTAATCTACGGGTACGAGCAGGTGTGTCTCGGTCTCCTCTCTTGATCTATCCCTCTAGCCCCGGCCAAGATGCCCTTCTCGCTGGCGTGTGCTCCGGCCGAGCCTCGCCGTGCTCTGTTTCCCTCTCCCCCTCCCTCTCACCTGACCAGTGGGGCCCGCTGTCAGCCACTCTGGCCGCACCCGAAGCGGTATGAGTGGTGGCGCCCCGTGGGTTTACGTCTTCGATGTCACCCCCCCTAGATATGTTTTTATTTAAATCAAATTCAAATCTAAACAGAGAGCTTCAAACCGCCACAACGTTTTAACCCTAAGTCCAAATGAATTGATTCTTTTTGCATTAGGTTCTTTATGAAAATATTTAGCAGCTCGCCAAAAATGAGATCTTTGCCTGCTGTCTAGATTTTCTGGTGAATTTCATAGTGTTTCTTGATGTTTTCTTTTTAAGTTTTTAATTGTTTTCAGAAGGTGAAGCTTGTCTTGAGGATCACCAGGAGGAGTGTGAACCTCATCTGCACTAAGGCAAGCCATAGCAACATTTTCATGGTGCCATTGCAATATTTGTGATTTTTTTCAACTTGAATGAATGATTTAGTTCATTCATTTAAATCACTAAAATAAATATATGTTTATTATGTTGAATGCTTGTTTATGTTAATATGTTTTGTTTACAGAAGGTTAAAGCTAACTAAGTTAGTTCAAGTCATTAGAAATAATATTTGATTATGAAGAAATAATTTGGTTATGAAAAAGAATTATTTTGGGTTAATATTTTCTTGGGTGAGAAAATAATTATACTAAGTTATTGTCATGGTTAAGTTTGCTGAATAAACATAACAAGAAAAGTGTTATGAGTTTCTGATAGGAACGGTTAGTGATTGATATAGTTGATCCATTATTTTTATGATAAGTGCTGCATGTTATATGATTGCATTTTCATGGCATATCATGACACCGGTTATTTTTACTTTAAGTTGAACTTGATAATAACTCAACTTGAACATATCGTTGATCGGGTCATGGTGCCACTGAATCGAGTTTTTCCCCAGTGCAACCAAATTTGCCTTTGTGGGAAGGCCTTTATTCGGTCCGTTGTCATGCCTCTGGTCGGTGCCTCCAACGAGCGAAGGTTATGGGCATGCGTTGCCCTGGCCCAGTAAGCAGACATAACCTTGTGGGACAGTTGTTGTGATGGTACCTTGTCCCCGTTTGTGACCGTTTATGTTTTTGCCACGACGGTGGTCGTTGGTGTCTTTGGTAGACACGGGGCCACCCATGAATTAGCCCAGTGGGGAGTTAGTCGGAGTGGCCGGGAGAGTGTCATGGCAATGGAAGGGTTTTGTCGGAATGTCGTTGGTCAACCCGAATGGGAGTACGAGGCCATGGATTCCGTGGTGTGGGTACAGTGCGCTACCTCTGCAGAGTGTATTTAATCTATAGAGTCGAGTCCATGGTTACGGACACACTCGAAAGTAGGTCGCACCATGGGTCAACATTTAAATAATCTTGCACACTAAAGTTAATAACATTGCACATTTGGGAAGAGGATGGTTGAGAAACCTTTTTGATTATGGAGACCAAGTTGTTGGTCAGTTTGTGATCCAAGAAAGATCACCGTTTGGTTACGAGGTAACCAGTTTAAAGGCCAAGATGTTGGTCCGTTTGTGGTCCGAGAAAGATCACTGCTTGGTTACGAGGTAACCCGTATGGTAAGCAAGTCCGAGGGACTTGAGGCACGAGATTTCATTCACTGCATCACTAGTATGTTCATGCATTGATGATAACCTGCTTAATATCATCATATTGTTTGTCATTATGTTTATGCTTGTTGTGAGCTTGCAAGTACATTCAATGTACTGACCTGGCGTGTCATGCCAGATTTCAGGAAAGTCTCATTGGAACGGAGTGTTTTCCAAGTCTAGATCGTGTCCACATTGGTGTCCCTGTGCTATGGAGTTCCGCTACGTCGCCGTTCCGTTGCCGAGTAGTTGTCATGATCGAGGCCCCCTTTGTGTTCATTAAATAATGTACATATTGTTCAACCGCACCATGTGTGCCACTTGGCCTCACAACTTGTTGTAATATGAACTATGTTCCGCTAGCATCAATAAAATGGTTGTTTTCTGTACCAAGATGTTGTGTGTTACTAGAAGACAAGATCTCTGGGCTGGCAATGCAAGGTACACTAGTTGCTCTGAGCCGGGGTGCCACACTATGCACGTTACATGTCTTTCCAAGGCTTTACTTGTTATTCTTCATATGTTTATCTAAAGCTTTGATGTATATTGTCATCAATTACCAAAAAGGGGGAGATTGAAAGCCCAAGTGCTCCCTGGGTGATTTTGGTAATCAATGTCAACATATCTCTTGTTGAACTAATATTTTCATCTAGTATATTTCAGATGAGTTCAACGGTGGAGTGGCATGGACAAGAGGATGTGGAACCCTTTCAAGAAACTAAGGGCAAGGATTGGCAAGATATCAAGACTCTACATTTTCATTTTAGTGATCAAAGATCACATTGAGTCCATAAGAAAAGCCAATACTATTAAAAGGGTATGAGGTGTTGCTTAATGGCTTGCTTGCTCAAAGTGCTTAGTGATATGCTCCAAAGCCCTCAACCACTTTCTCATTTCCACATATGTCCCAAATCAAAACTCAAACTCGGCCCCACCAATTTGATCTATCCAGCGCCACCGAGTTCATTTGACATAGCCACTACCAGAAACCCTAATCAGTTCGGTCTCACCGGTGGGATCTCGGTCTCACCGAGATGGGCTTGTAAACTCTCTGTTGCTTGTTGCAATCCTTTCGGTCTCACCGAGATATGCAATTGGTCCCACCGAGTTTGCTTGACCAACTCTCTGTTTTGCTTATTACCAAAATCGGTCTCACCGAGTTTGTGTAATTGGTTAAACCAAGTTGACGTTTTACCCTAACACTAGCACATCGGTCCCACCAAGTTGATCATATCGGTCCCACCAAAAACTCTAACGTTCACATTTTGAACCAAATTGGTTTGACCGAGTTTCTCGATTCGGTCCCACCAAGTTTGGTAAATTGTGTGTAACGGCTAGATTTTGTGTGGAGGCTATATATATACCCCTCCACCCATCCTCCATTCGTGGAGGGAGCCATCAGAATGTTCCTACACTTTCAACATTCATTTTCTAAGAGAGAACCATCTAGTCATGTGTTGAGACCAAGATATTCCAATCCTACCACAAGAATCTTGATCTCTAGCCTTCCCCAAGTTGCTTTCCACCCAAATCATCTATCCACCAAATCCAAATCAGTGAGAGAGAGTTGAGTGTTGGGGAGACTATCATTTGAAGCACAAGAGCAAGGAGTTCATCATCAACACACCATCTATTACCTTTTGGAGAGTGGTGTCTCCTAGATTGGTTACGTGTCACTTGGGAGCCTCCGTCAAGATTGTGGAGTTGAAACAAGGAGTTTGTAAGGGCAAGGAGATCGCCTACTTCGTGAAAATCTACCCAAGTGAGGCATGTCCTTTGTGGGAGATGGCCATGGTGGGATAGACAAGGTTTATTCTTCGTGGACCCTTCATGGGTGGAGCCCTCCGTGGACTCGCGCAACCATTACCCTTCGTGGGTTGAAGTCTCCATCAATGTGGATGTACGATAGCACCACCTATTGGAACCACGCCAAAAATCTTCGTGTCTCCAATTGTGTTTGCATTCTCCAATCCCATCCCTTTACATTCTCGCAAATTGCATGCTTTACTTTCCGTTGCTCATATACTCTTTGCCATGCTTGCTTGAAATGTATTGTGAATGTTTAAACTTGTGCTAAAACTCCACCTTAACTTAATGAAATTAAAAACTACTACTTTTCTTCATTGAGGGTCTAATTCCCCCCTCTAGACACCTCTTCTCGATCCTTTCATGTGTGGATGAAGTTTTCCAGATAATATTTCAATAAGTCTCAAGTATCTAAGCTTGGGGATGCCCGGTAGGTATCCCACCTTTCTTCATCAACAATTATCATTAGTATCAGTTGATCCTAAGTTTTTGCTTCTTCACATGATGTTTGCTATTGTTGAAATGTCATTTTATTTTGTTTTGCATGATGTTTTAATAAAATACTTAGATCTGAAAGTTTTAAATAAGAGAGAGTCCTCAATTATCTACCCATTTACATAACTACTCGCTTGATCTTCACTTATATTTTTTGGAGTAGCTTTTCATTTACTCTTGTGCTTCACTTATATCCTATGAGTAAATTGTTGAATGAATTGAATATCATGAAGTTGAAATTATATGTTTATATCATTCCTAGTAGTAGCTTCACATTGGGTTTAGAAATTGAAATCTTTTGAAGCTTGACAATCACAATATTGGTCATACAAGCAATTCATGAATGATTAGTATAAGGAAGAGTACTTTCACATACAAATATATTATCTTGGACATCTTCTATGATTGTGAATACCCATTAATTATTTTCAAACTTGAGCAAATTAGTTGAAGTTGGACAAGGAATACAATGTAATTAGTTATGTTTGGGTATATTTGCATAGAAGTTATATTGTCATGGATCCTCCAACATGTGGTGTTTGCGTAGGTTCTTTTGCTAGCCAAAACTTCGTACTAAGTAGAGATACTACTTGTGCGTCCAAAAACCCTTGAACCCAGTTTCTTGCCATGAGTGTCCACCATACCTACCTATGGATTGAATAAGATCCTTCAACTAAGTTGTCATCGGTGCATAGGGCAATAAAAATTGCTCCTAAATATGTTTGATCTTTTATTGTAAGGGAAAATAGAGCGTTGTACGAACTTGTGATGACAAAGTAATAAAAGTGACAGACTGCATAATAATGGTTGCTATCATAAGGGGCAATAACATGATGTTCCTTTTCATTAAGAACTTGGGCATCCAAATAAAAAGCGCACGACAACCTCTGCTTCCCTCTGTGAAGGGCCTATCTTTTACTTTTCAGTATTTACTTTTATGCAAAGAGTCAATGGTATACATCCCTATTAAACCTCAATTATTCTCTAGTTGGGAAGCATCATGTGGTGGGGAAAGATCTAGGCACATATGACCAGTCAAATATATTTGATCATGATTTATTATTGGTGACAATTATCTCTATGATAAATGAGTTGGGAGGTGAAATATTAAGCCCCTATCTTTCTTTGTGTTCGATGGATGCCATTTGTTCTAAGAATATGCTTTGAGTAGTAGCAATCATGGAAGACTATATGATGATTGAGTATGTGGAGCTCTTACTTAGACTCTGTTGAATAAGTTGAATTGCAATTGTTTGGTGACTAAGAATGTAGGTTGTTTAGTTTCAAGAGAATTCATTGTTTGAACCTTAACATGTGAATTGGTTGCTACATCAACATGAAAAGTTTTACGAGAAAGAGTTGATGTTATGATGCTAGGAAAAGTGTTTGAAATTATCATTGATCAAACTTGTGCACTTTGCTAGCATTCACACTTCACAAATTATTTCTTTTATCATTTACCTACTCGAGGACGAGTAGGAATTAAGCTTGGGGATGCTAATATGTCTCCAACGTATCTATAATTTATGAAGTATTCATGCCATGTTTACAATAATTTATATGGTTTTGGTATGATTTGCATGGAACTAACCCGGACTGACGCTGTTTTCAGCAGAACTACCGTGGTGTTGTTTTTTGTGCAGACATGGAAGTTATCCAAGTGAGCTGAAACTTTTTGATGATTTGTTTTGGAACAAAAGAGACCCACAAAGCTTCATGGAAGGACCAGAAGGTGAAGGAGTAGGGAACAAGACACCGGGGCGCGCCTGGTGGCCCCGGCTTTCCCCGGTGGGTAGTGCTCAACTTGAGGCCCATCTTAGCGTGAAACCAACGCCAAAAATCCTATAAATAGAGAAACCATCAGAAAAAACCCTAGATCAGAAGTTCTACCGCGGCAAGCCTCTATAGACACGAAAAGCCAATCTAGACCCCATTCCAGCACTCCGTCGGAGGGGGCAATCATCACCGGTGGCCATGTTCATCATCCCGGCGGCCACCATGATGAGGAGGGAGTAGTCCACCCTCGGGGCTAAGGGTTTGTACCAATAGCTATGTGTTTAATCTCTCTCTCTCTCTCGTGTTCTTGATGGCACGATCTTGATGTATCATGGGCTTTGTTAATATAGTTGGATCATATGGTGTTTTCTCCTATCTATCTTATTGGGATGAATTTAGTTTTCCCTTTGAGATTTCGTTTTATCGGATTGAGTACTTTTATGGATTTGAGAGCACTTGATATATGTCTTGCATATGAATACCCCTGGTGACAATGGGTATTATTTTGATTCACTTGATATATGTTTTGGAACTCAACTCGCGGATTCCCGTGGTGACATTGAGGTAATATACGCATGGGGTTGATGCACGTTCTTGTCTTTGTTTCTCCGGTAGAAATCTTGGGGCACTCTTTGAGGTTCCTTGTGTTGGATTGAGTATTATGAATCTGAAATTATTTGGTGTTATTTTATTACGAACTCTTGGATAGATCGATCGGAAAGAATAGCTTCAAGGTGGTTTCATACCCTACAAACAATTTCTTATTATGTTCTCTGCTAGATAGGAACTTTGGAGTGATTCTTCGTTGCATGTTGAGGGATGGTTATATGATCCAATTATATTAGGATTGTTGAGATATTGCACTAGCGAAAGTACGGACCCTAGGCATCATTTTCAAGCATTGCAATACCATTTTTGTGCCCGTTTACCATTTGCTACCTTGCTGTTTTTATTTATTCAGGTTATAAAAATATATTTCTACCATCCATATTACACTTTTATCACCATCTCCTCGCCGAACTAGTGCACCTATACAATTTGCCATTATATTGGGTGTGTTGGGGACACAAGAGACTCTTTGTTATTTGGTTGCAAGGTTGTTTGAGAGAGACTATCTTCATCCTACACCTCCCACGGATTGATAAACCTAGGTAATCCACTTGAGGGAAAATTGCTACTGTCCTAAAAAACTCTGCTCTTGGAGGCCCAACACGTGTCCACAAGAATAAGGTTGCGTAGTAGACACCAGGAACCATAGCAATCTCCGAGGTATAGATACATTTTCTTCTCATAAATGGTAGTAATGTTGTGTCAACAGCAGCTGGATCGCCTTTCACCATCATTGGATAGTTTTCTCCAACGAAGAGCGAGTTTCCTCCAAGACTATCAATACTAAATTAGGGAGAAGGTGTTGGCGCTAGCACACTAGTATCCATCTCGAATACCCTGCAACGGATGTTGGAATAGGTCCAGAGAGTGCGACCATGGGAGACAACACCTGCTTCCTTAATTACATCAGAAGTGCTCTGTATACAGACAAGAAGAGGTGATCCATCAGAGTAAGTTGCCAGGCTCCACTAAGTATATAGATCCTGCTCGTCCTCATGCTCGTGATCATCACCATCGTCATGTCCCCCTTGGTTATAAATTTTTTCAAGTATAGGTGGTGGAATGTTCACAGGACCTTGGAAACACAAGAAGCTTAATTAGTAAAGGGAAACTAGCTAACCCGCATCCATGTGGATGAAACAATTATATTTACGGTGGAAGACGAACATACCGAAAGCATCAGGATTCCATGCAAAAACAGTGCCACGAGTGGTGGCAGCAAACACAAAACCCTCGTATTGAATTGCATCACAGTACACATCTGTGTATAGAAACTGATTTTTGAGCAATATCCATCAAGTCGAAGTATGAAGGATGGAAACAAGCTTGTCGAAGATAATCAGAACACAAGCATTCCTACACTACTAGGGAAAAGCCTATACACAGAATCTTACCAGCAGCGCGCTTTAAAATCAGGCGCTGCTGCTAAGTAGCAGTAGAGCGGGTTTTTAACCCTCGCTACTACTAAGTTGATAGCAGTAGCACTGGTTTTTTACCCTCGCTACTACTAAGCGGTCTCTACCGCGCCCCCCGGTACATGCCATAGTAGTAGCGCGGGTTTTTAACCCTCGCTACTACTAAGTTGATAGCAGTAGCGCTGGTTTTACCCCTCACTACTACTAAGCGGTCTCTATCGTGCCCCTGGGCCATGCCATAGTAGTAGCGAGGGTTATAAACCCTACCAAGTTTTTACCCCTCGCTACTACTAAGAGGTCTCAACCGTGCCCCTCCGGGACATGCCATAGTAGTAGCAAGGGGTAAAATCCCTCGCTACTACAAAAGGTCCCATTTTGAAACTCTACCCCCCCCCCCCCCGTGGATCGCCTTTTCGGTTTTGTAAAAAGCAAAAGAAAATGATAAATACTTCAAAAATTAAAATCCTTCGAGATGTAGTTATGTTACTACATCTACTAGTTAGGAAAATTTAAAAACTTAAATTTGGACATGTTTTGCAAAAAGTGTAGGGAAAATGTAAAACGGCTATAACTTTTGCATACGATGTTAGAAAAAAACGTACAATATGTCAAAATGTTTCAAAAATTAAAATCCTTCGAGATGTTGTTATGTTACTACATCTACTAGTTAGGAAATTTAAAAACTTAAATTTGGACATGTTTTGCAAAAAGTGTAGGGAAAATGTAAAACGGCTATAACTTTTGCATACGATGTCAGAAAAAAACGTATAATATATCAAAATGTTCAGCACGAAAATCCGCATACGATTGAGACCGCCTATGGCCTGTTTGCAAATTTTTAGAATCCTCAAATTCTAAAAGGAAAAAAAGTTATGCTCAAATTTCAGTTTTTTTTAATTTTGGTCAAATCTGGTCAAACTGTGGTCAAACTACTTATTCAAGAAGTATTAGTGTTACTAAATAATTATTCAAGAATATTAGTGGTACTAAATAATTATTTCAGTTTTTTGGAATTTTGGTCAAATCTGGTCAAACTGTGGTCAAACTTTGGTCAAAATGTGGTCAAACTCCTTATTGAAGAAATATTAGTGTTACTAAATAATTATTGTATTTTAGGACAATAGTTTTAAACTCAAACAGCGCAATGTGTGACTTCATGCTCAAGCTAAACTCCCGAGGGTTAATAGGATTGACATCTTACTATTGTCAGGAAAACAACAAGTACAGACTTGGAATCGAGGGAGAATAGAACCCGAAAGTTAAGCGTGCTCAGGCTGGAGTAGTGAGAGGATGGGTGACCGTCCGGGAAGTTAGATGATTTAGAATGATGAGGGGTGATTAGAGATTAAATTGAGCAGCGATGAGGGTGATTAGAGATTAGAGGTTAAAATAATTCAAAATTTGAAAATTCGCGCAAAAAATTCGAAAAAAAAATTCCGGGGGTTAGTAGTAGCGGGTTTTTACCCATGCTACTACTAACGGACGTAGTAGTAGCGCGGGTGGCACCCACGCTGCTGCTATACGTTAGCTGTAGCGCCGGCCCCCGCGCTACTAATAGGCCCAAAACCCGCGCTGCTGCTAGGTTTTTCCCTAGTAGTGCTATAACCCCAAGAGCGGTTGGGAATTCGACAAATTGCTATCTTCTGTTGATGACAATCACCATGATCGTAGAAGAACGTACGTACAATACCTGTGTGCTCAGCCTCTCGGCAGTCTGAGATTTTTGCAAGTGGAACCCGGTGACGAGTGTACACATTCACAAGTTCCCACTCGCAGTAGTACCCAATATAAACAACCCAATCTCCATTTGCGCCTACCCAAGCCTTACCCTCAAGTGATGGCATCTTAACATCACACATATCATTATTAAGCAGCAACAATTTGCACAAGGCGAGGATTCCATCGTCCGCGCGCCAGTGAGTAGGGTCACGGCGAAGAAGAGAGGGGAGATCAAATCGCTCCTGGACCCTTGGGTTCTTTGTAATGATGTTATTAGTTCAGTCGAGAATGGTCTTGAACGAACCTGCCATGCTAGCCGAGGTGATGACATCGCACCGATTAATGAGTTCCTCCACCACGTCATCTTTCAGATCAGGGCAAGAATAACGGGGTCGTTTCCGGCCTGTTCCCTCCACAGAGAAGACAACCGAACAATGGCAGAAGGAAGGGTGAAGGAAAATGGAGGAGGGAGGAAGAGCGTGCAACAGCAGTTCCAAATCGAGAGGGAAAGGCGAAGAGGCAATGGACGGTTGCCACGGTACACGAAGAGGTGCCCCGGCCTATATAGATGTCTGTTCAGAAATTGCAAAAAGGACTCACCGTCGTCTCACTGACATGTTGGAACGGGACCACATGTCAACTAAACATGGTGTGTCATTTCTCATGCAAAATGCGATCTGGCTGCGTTGGCCCGAGGTGCCGCATTAGTTCTTGACTTTATTTTTTAATGGCGTGCCGTTCAGTTTTGAAGCACGACTAATGGGTACTCTATGCAGAGAAAATATAAACTACTCTACCATTACTTCACCTCTAGTACTAGTATCAAAAAATATATATAGGCTGGAGCTTCAGCGCTTTCTTGCTAAGGGCTGAACACTTGCTTCTCACACTATCACCCACTCTCCAGATCTAAAAAAGACGGCCTCTCTCTCCCTCCTCAATGGTGGTCACAGATCCGTTGGGGAAGGAAAGGACGTGCAGCATTGACGCACTCGTCGTCGGTGAGCGAGGTCATGCACTAACGACAAGGTCGTCCTCTCAGACCTAGCACCTACGTGGGATGGACTCCGTCCCCAAGCTCGCTGCCATAGTGTGTGCAGAGGACGAAGACCACGAGCGAAGCCACTTCCCGCTGATCCTCAGGTATGCTACCTCTTTTCGAACCATACCCTTGTTCTATTGCCCCATCTACCATGTCGCTGCATGTGGATATTTTCCCACTCCCACCATCTTTAATTTGCTATCCTTTGCTCTGCTGGTCATGCAGACGAAAACCTTAATTTGCACTATTAAAGGAAACCCTACTTCATGCAGACTAATCCATGTCTAGGTCGAATAAGGAAGGGAGAAAGTACTGTCCAAGAGACTAGGCATCGAACTCGTATCTTTGTTGAAAAGGGGAAAATCTATAGCTAAGGAATGAGTCTCGTGTCTCTTGGTTGAAAATGGTGAAAAGGGTAGAAAGGCATGACAACGCAATACAGAATGACTAGGTCGATCATTTTGTTGTCCTCACATAGGAAAAAGGTGGCTAAAGAGAACAAAAATGGGACGTAATCCACATATGTTGCTTGGATATTTGTTGCTCTGGGCAACCATACCTCCCTCACCGCTCTATGCGTCCGTGGAGGTATATCGTACTGGTGCGCCCACTGTCCAAATGGGCCTCCCATGCTCTTATTGCCACTTTTTTGTTGTTAGTATAACGCCAGCGGTAAAGTCAAGAAATGCTACTACTAAAGTGATGCCACAATTAACTAATGCCACACTCAGTCTAATGCCACCGATAAATTTAAGCAATACCATTTAATGTCACTGGATTATTTCAGGGTAGCTGTTGATTGTGGATGTATTAAAGATTTTTCAGCTAAGGCATTCTAATACTGTTGCACAGCCAGTATACCAACGATGAAACTTGTTACTACCTTCAGATTTTTGCATTGTTAATGCATATAGATTACATACCTCACTTTCATGAGATAAGTCAAATTTTTTTGTACAGTGTCACCAAAATGCCAAGGCGCTGATGTCATTTTATTTTGGTTAAACTGCACAATAAATTATGAAGACAATAGGAAAGGTCAAGAGCGGGCACCTCCTCCTCTGGTTGTTCCCTCGAGTTAGAAGTTATATTTACCTTGAAGGTACATGGTTTGCAATTTTTTATACTGTCATTAGTTAATAATGCTAGTTACCTTCAGACTTTTGTATTTGTTTTAATGCTCTTGCATAGCTAGTATACCAATGTTGAAACTTGTTACCTTTACATTTTGTATTGTTAATGCTTATAGAAATCTTCCAGTGCTAGCTTATGAAAAATTGTTCAGTAAAACCATTGTACTGTACCCCATAATAAAAAAATTACTCTATTGTTGCACTAGCCACTAGATTAGTGTATATTTGTACTATCTGAATGGGGTTGCATTAACGTATGGACATATATAAAGTGTGGCAAGCTTTCCCAGATATGTGCGCAAGAAAGCTACTACCTGTTTTTCTAATGTAGCGACCCGATCCCAATGGACCGTAGTCTCTGTGCTTAAGTTTCATCCCTGTATCGGTATTGCTGACACAAAGTACTCGAGGATTTATAACAGAGTTCAATCACACACTTATTACATCGAGTGTCTCAGAAAGAGTACTTATTAAAATAATATGGCTGAAGGCCATCTAAATAAGATAATTGCGGAAGCATCAAAGATAAATGAGTCCATCCAACTCCACGGCAATACTGAGTGCATAACAACGACCTGTCGTACCTTACTCTTCGTCTGAAAATTCTGCAACATGATACGTTGCAGCCGTGTAGGTTAGCACATGAAATATGCTGGCAAGATAACACTATAGAGCAATGAACAAAATAACAACTATCACTACATGCATATTTCGCTGGTGGAGGCTCAACAGTTATCATTTGCATAAAGCTAATTTTTTTCCTACAACAAAGGAACATATTTTATTTAACTACAAAGTTTATGACATTATTGAGAAGGTTCCTCCAACTCAATCCCAAAATAATAATTATAACCCAACAATTTCATTAAGCAAAGTGATGAGATCAACTCAATAATTCAAGTACCAGATAGTCAAGATGTCCATAACCGGGGACATGGCTAACCATGATTAGTTTCTACACTCTGCAGAGGTTTGCGCACTTTTCCCCACAAGACTCGACCACATGCATGATCGGAAGATCGAGACATAGTCTTTCTGAAGCATTAACTCTGTACTCTGGGTAGACAGTACCACCTACATCCCCTACATCTGCTAGCCTACCACTGAAAGAGGTCACACAACATACTCAACTATATATGCCAGAGCCCATAATGGCTTGTGGCTGCACACGGAAGTTTCTACCATGAATGACCTTATGATCCTTTTGAGCCTGGGTGGGAAACCATAGGATGATCACACGGGTACTCCGGGATATCCTAGGACAACACTGGATTGCTCCAGGTGCCCCCAACCAATCCACCCAGATGTGTATTAAAGTAGCCACCTTAAGTTTCCCTTAGTTATAAATAACTCATCTTTCATGAATCTCACATACCAATCCACGTCTATGAGCATAGAAAAGTAATGCAATCATAACGTAGTAATACCCGGGGTTTGATATAAGACAATAGGTTCCTACCTCATCAACTACTTCCCAATACCCACATGTTATCAAAGTCCTACTCATGCAATGTTTGATGGTTGAAGCTAATGCATAAAAACTGGTTAATAAAGGGGATATGATCAAAGTGTTACTTGCCTTGCTGATGATCAGAAAACCCTAGATTCGTAGTAGCAAGCTTTGCACTCCGGAAACTCTATTGTGAACAAACAATAGCATACATAAGCACCCAAGGATAAGATGCAATGGTAAAACCAAAAGAAAAGATTCAAACAAAAAGTCCAAGTGAAGAGCTTCGATTTGCAAAAAGAATCAATCGAATCGGACCTACGAAACTCAAACTACAATCAAAAGAAGTTCAAATTCAAATCTTCTTGATACCAAATTTTAAATTTTCAAAATCATGTTCAAGTTGTTTATTTGGACAAAGGGGAATAAGACGAAGATTTTGGCGTTGGTTTCACTGGATTTGGATAAACGAGCAAAAAGTAGTGAGGGTTTGAAGATCAGGGACTAATCTATGATGAAAAATAATTATGGATGGGTCCCTAGCTGGAAATTAAACTAAAAAAAATCTAACGAACGTTCGTTTAACAGAAACTAACGAACGAATTTGTTCGTTAATCGAACGAATCGGGTGAACGCTCTCTATTTAACAAAAGCTAAATAATAAACCAATCTAAATAAAATAAACCGAACATAAAAAACCGGGCGGCTTTTGCGGTTTTACCGGTTCGGAGAAGGGAAACCGGCGGCGGCGGCTCGGTAGCACGGGCGGCGACGGTGCGGCGCGGGAGGCAGCAAGGGTAGTGGCGGTGCGGCGCGGGAGGCGGCGCAGTGCAGCGGGCCGCGGCGGCGCAAGCGGCGGCAGTGACTACGACGACTTGGGCGGCGGGGTTGCTTGGGGAGGAGAGGGACGGCAGTGACGATATTTATAGGGGGCGAGGTGGCTTGGGGAATTGTGTACTTCACAAACAAATTTGTCTATCACTCTGTACAGAATGTTGGCCAAGAGAAGCATCCATATTAGTAGGAAGAACAGATGTTTTTTCTAGATCTTTGCTTTTGGAGCTACATATTTGTATATGATCTGTGAATCATTGAGATGCATTAACATTTTGATATTATGTATGGGAATCGAACTAGTTGGTTGTGAATTTGGGCTACTAATGTGAACATATTACAATGTCAGGCATGTGAGTTTCGTGTGAACATTTCAAACGAATCGGCTCTTACTACTGTGCCCAGCATGATCCTTATTTCCGTATTCTCAGTGTTTACAAGTTACTAATAGTTCCTTATTTCTGTTCGCTCAGTGTTTACAAGTTACTGATCGATCACTAGCTAGCCTACTAATGTGCTCGTCGCAGTTTTAGTTGCGATGCAAGATCTGAAGTGGCAGTTTTTTGAATAAAAATGCCTACCTTTGAAGAAACTGACATGCTGTTCTGAAGAAAATGCCATGCGAATCTGAAGAAACTGCCAGCACAAATGTTCGCAAATGCCTTATTGTTGGGGAACGTAATAATTCAAAAAAATTCCTACAATCACGCAAGATCTATCTAGGAGATGCATAACAACTATACGGGAGAGTGAGTCCACTTACCCTCGTAGACCAAAAGTGGAAGCATTTAGTAACATGGTTGATGTAGTCAAACGTCTTCACGATCAAACCAATCCAAGTACCGAATGTACGGCACCTCCGTGTTCAGCACACGTTCACCTCGATGACGTCCTTCGAGCTCTTGATCCAATTGAGGACGAGGGAGAGTTCCGTCAGCACGACGGTGTGGCGACGGTGATGATAAAGTTACCGGCCTAGGGCTTCAGCTAAGCACTACAACGATATGACCAAGGTGTGTAACTATGGAGGGGGGCACCGCACACGGCTAAGACAAATCATGGAGTGCCATTGGGGTGCCCCCTGCCCACGTATATAAAGGAGGTAGGGAGAGAGGTCGGCCCTCCTAGGGGTGCGCCAAGTGTAGGGATTCCAACTAGGACTCCCAAGTCCTAGTAGGATTCCCTTTCCTTTTCGGAGTAGGAAAGAAGGAAAGGAGGGAGAGGGGCAAGTAAAGGGGGCCGCGCCCCCACCCCTTGTCCAATTCGGTTTGGGCAGGGGGTAGGCACGCGCCACCTCGTGGCCCTTCTTCCACCTCTCCGCTAAAGCCCAATAAGGCCCATTAACTTCCCCTGGCGAATTCCCGTAACTCTCCGGTACTCCGAAAAATACCCAAATCACTCAGAACCATTCCGATGTCCGAATATAGCCTTCCAATATATCGATCTTTACCTCTCGACCATTTCAAGACTCCTCGTCATGTCTGTGGTCTCATCCGGGACTCCGAACAAACTTCGGTCATTAAGTCACATAACTCATAATATAAATCATCATCGAACGTTAAGCGTGCGGACCCTACGGGTTCGAGAACTATGTAGACATGACTGAGACACATCTCCGGTCAATAACCAATAGCGGAACATGGATGCTCATATTGTCTCCTACATATTCTACGAAGATCTTTATCGGTCAAACTGCATAACAACATACGTCATTCCCTTTGTCATCGGTATGTTACTTGCCCGAGATTCGATCATCGGTATCATCATACCTAGTTCAATCTCGTTACCGGCAAGTCTCTTTACTCGTTCCGTAATGCATCGTCCCGCAACTAACTCATTAGTCACATTGCTTGCAAGGCTTTATAGTGATGTGCATTACCGAGAGGGCCCAGAGATACCTCTCTGGTACATAGAGTGACAGATCCTAATCTCGATCTATGCCAACTCAACAAACACCTTCGGAGACACCTGTAGAGCATCTTTATAATCACCCAGTTACGTTGTGATGTTTGATAGCACATAAGGTGTTCCTCCGGTATTCGGGAGTTGTATAATGTCATAGTCAAAGGAATATGTATAAGTCATGAAGAAAGCAATAGCAATAAAACTAAACGATCAACATGCTAAGCTAACAGCTGGGTCTTGTCCATCATATCATTCTCCTAATGATGTGACCCCGTTCATCAAATGACAACACATCTCTATGGTCAGGAAACTTAACCATCTTTGATTAGCGAGCTAGTTAAGTACAGGCATACTATGGACATTTTGTTTTTTCTATGTATTCACACATGTACTAAGTTTCTGGTTAATACAATTCTGGCATGAATAATAAACATTTATCATGTTATAATGAAATATAAATAACAACTTTGTTATTACCTCTAGGCCATATTTCCTTCAGCTCCACTTGCACTAGAGTCAATAATCTAGTTCACATCGTCATGTGATTTAACACCAATAGTTCACATCTTCATGTGATTAGTTCACATCTCCATGTGACTATACCCAAAGGGTTTACTAGAGTCAATAATCTATTTCACATCTCTATGTGATTAACACCCAAAGAGTGATCATGTTTTGCTTTGTGAGAGAAGTTTAGTCAACGTGTCTGCCACATTCAAGGCCGCATGTATTCTGCAAATTTTCTATGTCTACAATGCTCTACACGGAGCTACTCGAGCCAATCACTCAAACTTTCAATGTGTATCCAGATTGAGACTTTGATTTATCCAGATCAGTGTCAAAGCTTGCATCGACGTAACCCTTTACAACGAACTTTTTGTCACCTCCATAACCGAGAAACATGTCCTTATTCCACTAAGGATTATTTTGACCGTTGTCCAGTGATCCACTACTGGATCACTATTGTACCCTCTTGCCAAACTCATGGTGAGGTACACAATAGGTCTGGTACATAGCATAGCATACTTTGTAGAACCTATGACTGAGACATAAGGAATGACTTTCATTCTCTTTTTATTTTCTGTCGTTGTCATGTTTTGAGTCTTACTCAACTTTACACCTTGCAATACAGGCAAGAACTCCTTCTTTGACTATTCTATTATGAACTACTTCAAAATCTTGTCAAGGTACGTACTCAATGAAAAATCTTATCAAGCGTCTTGATATATCTCTATAGATCTTGATACCCAATATGTAAGCAGCTTCACCGATGTCTTTCTTTGAAAAACTCCTTTCAAACACTTCTTTATGCTTTCCAGAAAATTCTACATCATTTCCGATCAACAATATGTCATTCACATATACTTATCAGAAAGGCTGTAGTGCTCCCACTCACTTTCTTGTAAATACAGGCTTCACCGCAAGTCTGTACAAAACTATATGCTTTTATCAACTCATCAAAGCGTATATTCCAACTCTGAGATGCTTGCACTAGTCCATAGATGGATCGCTGGAGCTTGCGCATTTTGTTAGCACCTTTAGGATTGACAAAACCTTTCGGTTGTATCATATACAACTCTTCTTTAATAAATCCATTAAGGAATGCAGTTTTGACATCCATTTGTCACATTTCATAACATGTGGCAATTGCTAACATGACTTGGACAGACTTTAAGCATCGCTACGGTTGAGAATGTCTCATCGTAGTCACTCCTTGAACTTTTCGAAAACCTTTCGCAACAAGTCGAGCTTTGTAGACAGTAACATTATCGTCAGTGTCAGTCTTCTTCTTAAAGATCCATTTATTCTCTATTTCTTGCCAATCATCAGGCAAGTTAACCTAAGTCCACAGTTTTTTCTCATACATGGATCCCATATCAGATTTCATGGCCTCAAGCCATTTTGCAGAATCTGGGCTCATCACCGCTTCCTCATAGTTCGTAGGTTCGTCATGGTCAAGTAACATGACCTCTAGAACAGGATTACCGTACCACTCTGGTGCGGACCTTACTCTGGTTGAATTACGAGGTTCGGTAGTAACTCAATTAGAAGTCTCATGATCATTATCATTAGCTTCCTCACTGATTGGTGTAGGAATCACTTGAACCTATTTCTGTGATGAACTACTTTCCAATAAGGGAGAAGGTACAATTACCTCATCAAGTTCTACTTTCCTCCCACTCACTTCTTTTCAGAGAAACTCCTTCTCTAGAAAGGATCCATTCTTAGCAACGAATATCTTGCCTTCGGATCTGTGATAGAAGGTGTACCCAACTGTCTCCTTTGGGTATCCAATGAAGACACATTTCTCCGATTTTGGTTCAAGCTTATTAGGTTGAAGCTTTTTCACATAAGCATCGCAGCCCCAAACTTTAAGAAACGACAGCTTAGGTTTATTGCCAGACCACAATTCATATGGTGTCATCTCAACGGATTTAGATGGTGCCCTATTTAACGTGAATGCAGCCGTCTGTAAAGCATAACCCCAAAATGATAGCGGTAAATCAGTAAGAGACATCATAGATCGCACCATATCTAATAAAGTATGGTTACGACGTTCAGACACACCATTACTTTGTGGTGTTCCAGGTGGCATGAGTTGTGAAACTATTCCACAATGTTCTCAAATGAAGGCTAAACTCGTAACTCAAATATTTGCCACCGCGATCAGATCGTAGAAACTTTATTTTCTTGTTACGATGATTCTCAACTTCATTCTGAATTTCTTTGAACTTTTCAAATGTTTCAGACTTGTGTTGATTAAGTAGATGTACCCATATCTACTCAAATCATCTGTGAAGATCAGAAAATAATGATACCCGCCATGAGCCTCAACACTCAACGGACCACATACATCGGTATGTATTATTTCCAATAAGTCAGTGGCTCGCTCCATTGTTCCGGAGAACGGAGTCTTAGTCATCTTACACATGAGGCATGGTTCGCTAGCATCAAATGATTCATAATCAAGTGATTCCAAAAGTCCATCCGCATGGAGTTTCTTCACGCGCTTTACACCAATATGACCTAAACGGCAGTGCCACTAGTATGTTGCACTATCATTATCAACTTTGCATCTTTTGGCATCAATATTATGAATATGTGTATCACTAAGATCAAGATTCAATAAACCATTCACATTGGGTGTATGACCACAGAAGGTTTTATTCATGTAAACAAAATAATAATTATTCTTTGACATAAATGAATAACCATATTGCAATAAAGATGATCCAATCATATTCATGCTCAACGCAAAACACCAAATAACATTTATTTTAGGTTCAACAATAATCCTGAAGGTAAAGGGAGTGTGCGATGGTGATCTTATCAACCTTGGAATCACTTCCAACACACATCGTTACTTCTCCCTCAACCAGTATTTGTTCATTTTGCAACTCCTCTTTCGAGTTACAAATCTTTGCAACTGAACCGTTATCAAATACCCATGGGATACTATGTACAGTATTAAAGTACACATCAATAACATGTATATCAAATGTACCTTTGTTCACTTTGCCATCCTTCTTATCCGCCAAGTATTTGGGGCAATTCCGCTTCCAGTGACCATTTCCTTTGCAGTAGAAGCACTCAGTTTCAGGCTTAGGTCTAACTTTGGGCTTCTTCACGGGAGTGACAACTTGCTTGTCATTCTTGAAGTTCCCTTTCTTTCCCTTGCCCTTTTTATTGAAATTAGTGGTCTTCTTAACCATCAACAATTGATGCTATTTCTTGATTTCTACCTTCACTGATTTCAGCATCGCGATGAGCTTGGGAATCGTTTTCATCATCCCTTGCATATTATAGTTCATCACGAAGTTCTAGTAACTTGGTGATAGTGACTAGAGAATTATGTCAATCACTATCTTATCTGGAAGATTAACTCCCACTTGATTCAAGCGATTGTAGTACCCAGACATTCTGAGCACATGCTCACTAGCTGAGCTATTCTCCTCCATCTTGTAGGCAAAGTACTTGTCAGAGGGCTCATACCTCTTAACACGGGCATGAGTCTAAAATATCATTTTCAGCTCTTGGAACATCTCATATGCTCCATGGCGTTCAAAACGGTTTTTTAAGTCCCGGTTCTAAGCTGTGAAGCATGGTGCACTAAACTATCAAGTAGTCATCATACTGAGCTTGTCAAATGTTCATAGCGTTTGCATCTGCTCCTGCAATAGGTCTGTCACCTAGTGGTGCATCAAGGACATAATTCTTCTATGTAGCAATGAGGAAAATCCTTAGATCACGGACCCAGTCCGCATCATTGCTACTATCATCTTTCAACTTATTTTTCTCTAGGAACATAGCAAAAATAAAACAGGGAGCTATACGCGAGCTATTGATCTACAACATAGATATGCAAAAACTATCAGGACAAAGTTCATGATAAATTAAAGTTCAATTAATTATATTACTTAAGAACTCCCACTTAGATAGACATCCCTCTAGTCATCTAAATGATCACGTGATCCACATCAACTAAACCATGTCTGATCATCACGTGAGATGGAGTAGTTTTCAATGGTGAACATCTCTATATTGATCATATCTACTATATGATTCACGTTCGACCTTTCGGTCCCAGTGTTCCGAGGCCATATCCGCATATGCTAGGCTCGTCAAGTTTAACCCGGGTATTTTGCACGTGCAAAACTGGCTTGCACCCTTTGTATGTGAATGTAGAGCTTATCACACCCGATCATCATGTGGTGTCTCGGCACGACGAACTGTAGCAACAGTGCATACTCAGGGAGAACACTTGTACCTTGAAATTTAGTGAGATATCCTATTATAATGCTACCGCTGTACTAAGCAAAATAAGATGGATAAAGGATAAACATCACATGCAATCAAAATATGTGACATGATATGGCCATCATCATCTTGTGCCTTGGATCTCCATCTCCAAAGCATCGTCATGATCTCCATCGTCACTGGCATGACACCATGATATCCATCATCTTGATCTCTATCAACATGTTGTCACATGGTCGTCTCGCCAACTATTGCTCTTGCAACTATTGCTATCGCATAGCGATAAAGTAAAGCAATTATATGGCGCTTGCATCTTATGCAATAAAGATACAACTATAAGGCTCCTGCCAGTTGCCGATAACTTTAACAAAACATGATCATCTCATACAACAATTTATATCTCATCACATCTTGACCATATCACATCACAACAAGCCCTACAAAAACAAGTTAGACGTCCTCTACTTTGTTGTTGCAAGTTTTACGTGGATACTACGGGCTTCTAGCAAGAACCGTTCTTACCTACGCATCAAAACCACGACGATTTTTCATCAAGTGTGCTGTTTTAACCTTCAACAAGGACTGGTTGTAGTCAAACTTGATTCAACTAAAGTTGGAGAAACAGACACCTGCCAGCCACCTATGTGCGAAGCACGTGGATAGAACCAGTCTCATGAACGCGGTCATGTAATGTTGGTCCGGGCCGCTTCGTCCAACAATACCGTCAAATCAAAGTAGGACGTTGGTGGTAAGTAGTATGACTATTATCGCACACAACTATTTGTGTTCTACTCGTGCATATAACATCTACGCATAGACCTGGCTCGGATGCCACTTTTGGGGAATGTAGTAATTCAAAAAAATTCCTACGATCACGCAAGATCTATCTAGGAGATGCATAATAACGAGACGGGAGAGTGTGTACACGTACCCTTGTAGACCAAAAGCGGAAGCGTTTAGTAACGTGGTTGATGTAGTCAAACGCGTTCACATTCCAAGTACCGAACGTACGGCACCTCAGTGTTCAGCACATGTTCAGCTTGATGACGTCCCTCGAGCACTTGATCCAGTTGAGGACGAGGGAGAGTTCCGTCAGCACGACGGCATGGCGACGGTGATGATGAAGTTACTGGCGTAGGGCTTCTCCTAAGCACTACGACGATATGACCGAGGTGTGTAACTGCGGAGGGGGCACCACACATGGCTAAGACAAATCCTGGAGTGCCTTTGTGGTGCCCCTGCCCACGTATATAAAGGAGGGAGGGAGAGAGGCCGGCCCTCCTAGGGTCGCGCCAAGTGTAGGGAGTCCTACTAGGACTCCCAAGTCCTAGTAGGATTCCCTTTCCTTTTTGGAGTAGGAAAGAAGGAAAGGAGGGAGAGGGAGAAGGAAAGGGGGCCGCGCCCAAACCCCTTGTCCAATTCGGTTTGGGCAGGGGGAGGCGCGCGCCACCTCGTGGCCCTTCTTCCCTCCCTCCACTAAAGCCCAATAAGGCCCATTAACTTCCCCCGGCGAATTCTCGTAACTCTCCGATACTCCAGAAAATACGCGAATCACTTGGAACCATTCCGATGTCCGAATATAGCCTTCCAATATATCGATATTTACCTCTCGACCATTTCGAGACTCCTCAGCTTGTCCGTGATCTCATCCGGGACTCTGAACAAACTTCGGTCATCAAATCAAATAACTCATAATATAAATCGTCATAGAACGTTAAGCGTGCGGACCCTACGGGTTCGAGAACTATGTCGACATGACCGAGACACATCTCCGGTCAATAAAAAATAGCGGAACCTGGATGCTCATCTTGGCTGATATATATTCTACGAAGATCTTTATCGGTCAAACTGCATAACAACGTACATCATTCCCTTTGTCATCGGTATGTTACTTTCCCGAGATTCGATCGTCGGTATCATCATACCTAGTTCAATCTCGTAATCGGCAAGTCTCTTTACTCATTCCGTAATGCATCATCCCACAACTATAACTCATTAGTCACATTGTTTGCAAGGCTTTATAGTGATGTGCATTACCGAGTGGGCCCAGAGATACCTCTCCGATACACAGAGTGACAAATTCTAATCTCGATCTATGCCTACTCAACAAACAACTTCGGAGACACCTGTAGAGCATCTTTATAATCACCTAGTTACATTATGATGTTTAATAGCCTAATCTCATAGTCAAAGGAATATGTATAAGTCATGAAGAAAGCAACATCAATAAAACTGAACGATCAACAAGCTAAGCTAACAGATGGATCTTGTCCATCACATCATTGTCCTAATGATGTGATCTCGTTCATCAAATGACAACACATGTCTATGGTCAGGAAACTTAACCA
The DNA here is from genome assembly GCF_003073215.2 of Triticum urartu. Taxonomy (NCBI): domain Eukaryota; kingdom Viridiplantae; phylum Streptophyta; class Magnoliopsida; order Poales; family Poaceae; genus Triticum; species Triticum urartu. The sequence goes on from NC_053023.1 coordinate 196,639,350, forward strand.
TCTTTGATTAACGAGATAGTCAAGTAGAGGCATACTAGGGACATTCTGTTTTGTCTATGTATTCACACATGTACTAAGTTTCCGGTTAATACAATTCTCGCATGAATAAAAAACATTTATCATGATATAAGGAAATATAAATAACAACTTTATTATTGCCTCTAGGGCATATTTCCTTCACTTATCTCCCATCGGACGTTCATCCGCTATTGCGATCCTACACATACACTATCCGACCGACTCTATCCAACGCGAATAACCAGCGGATCATGCACGTACCTCATCTGGATGAATCAAGCACACTCGTCAGGCCGACGTGCGATCTAGCACAGACAGGACGGGATGGGATGGCACAGTCATAATTTCAGTTTTTCTAGTTTTCCACGGCAAGCTGGCACGCTAAGCCATGCCTACTTATGTGTTGAATTCCGATGACCGCGATGACCATCGCGTTTCCCGTGACACGCTGGTTCACCTACCTTCCGCCTATAATTACTGGTTCCCGACGTTCTCCGGTGGCACCATCACCCAACTCGCCCTATCCTCATAAGCCCCCACTAGCTTGATGTCGTTCGCCACTTATCCTCGCTCTCACCACGTCCGTCATGACCACACCTGTTTGCAATAGGCGACGCCGGAGGCGGTCAGCGCCGCAACTAGTGTTCGGCTTTTCACTAGAAAGCGGACGGAGGGAGGAGGCATTCTATCAGTCTTTAGATGGCAATGTGGAGTATGAGGACTTGTTGGAGCGCGACCGCCTGACGGAGGAGCAGCGTATCACCGATTAGCACCGCTAGCTGGGCATGGAGCAGCAGTGCATCGAAGCTCTGAGTCACGAGCAGAGCACCCACAACTGGGCCGACTACGTGGAGGCTGGTGCCTGGCAAATAGCCCTGGAGGCTGTCGGGCACGCACACGTTCGTGACGCTGAATTTTACTACCAGCTCGTCAAGTGGGTTTCCTGCTTAGAAGCCGAAGCTTCGGTGGACCACGCCGGCATGGAAAGGGCCAACGCACGCGAGCAATGTGCCCCATCGCACTTCTAGCAAGTCTGAGGCGAGGAAGAGGACGTCGGTGCCGGTGTTTAGCGTGTACCGCAGATGGCGGCCGGCATTGTCTAGTTAGCTAAGAGTAAGTTAGTACTTGTACACTACTAGAGTATTAGTGGGAGTAGATAGTTAACTTGGCTATGATGGTTGTCAACATGGAAGTTCAGTACTCTATATCTGGATCAGACCTGTTACTTTGCTCTGAATGTTCAACTTTCTGTTTGAACGTATGGGATGGGTTGTTATTTTTTAAAATGGGTTGTATTTGTCTGCCGCGGGTTTAGAGGCTGACTTCTGGGCCTACCAGGTTGACACATACACAATCAAGAGATGATTGTACCTGGAGAGGATGACAACAGGGACCCACCAAGGTCATGCTAGTATGCAAGCAAGTGCCTCCTTATTTCAAGCAAAAAATAGTTCCTCCTAATGGATTTCTGACATCTGGGTCCCATGCCATTGTCAACATAGTCAATAAACGAGAGAATTGCACAACGAGCGGCTGACACCAGGGACCCAGCAGCTCGGCCAATTATTTTTGTTTTTGAGCCGGAAGCAGGGTATCAACTAGGCTGTGCGGGGCACTCTGGCCTGTCTAGCTAGCCTTTTCTTTTATGTTTACCACAAGACCAACCCAGTAGTTTTTTTATTTCTAAAAATGGCTAGCCCAGTTTTTTTGTGCTTTGTCAAGTAGGTCGCTTTGTCAGCCCCGTTGGGCTGCAAATCTTTCAAGATGAGGAGAGCTTCATTCGGCTGGCCTAGAAAATGGGCTATTGGTAATGAGAAATGGGTTGTACATTTGTAAAACACATCAAACTGGCAACTAGTTTCAAATTTCTTTTTTTCATTTCGAGATTTTAAATTCCATTGATTTTTATGCATGGACAATTTGTTGGATTTTATATTGATATAAATTTATTCTTAAAATTAGTTTGGATGTGACTAGAAACTTCGGGATTAAAAACAGTTCGGACCACACCGAAATATGCAAAATTTCATATAATTTTTTAACTGTGGCCACAATATGGGTTGTAATGCTAACATAAAGAATATGGGCTCCAAAAAACCTTAAGAATTAGCAAATGGGCTGTAAATTATTAGAAATAATGGCAGATGGGTTGTATGCTGTTTTCCATAGATTTGAGGCTGACTTGTGCGCCTACTATAGGTTGACGCATACGCTTTTCTAAAAAAAGGTTGACGCACACGCAACGCCGTGTCAACTTAGTCAACACACGAGAGCAGTGATTGTTGGATGTCCATCCAACGTCCGTCATGCTTCTTCAATCTCTAATCTTCCTGCTCTAGCCGCTCAAACAAGCGCCGGCGGGACTGCCTGCTCCCTCCTCCCATGGCCGGTTGTGCTGTCGCGCAGGCCTCACCGCCCCACCCTACTCCCATCGCTGGCCTGGCCATCCCTCTGCTCACCCACACGTGTTGTTATTCTCCAACGATGGTAGATGAACCAATAAACCCTCGTACCCCCCTCCGCGTGGGAAACAACTGCCGAGTCTTCCCTGGCTCCGCGTCGTTCCCTTCCTAGGCCTCGCCGTCGTCCACCGCCCAGGTGCTCTCGGCACGGCGTGGTCAACGCAGTCAACGAATGACATCCATCAGAAGAGGACTGTACGTGGAGAGGCTAACAGCTGGGTCCATGGTTGCACGCAAGGAAATGCCTCCTTATTACGCGCAAAATAATGATTCCTCCACTTGACAGCTGGCACCCACCGGAAGGGCCTCTATATTTTGTGAAAAAGCGTTCCTCCACCTGACAGCTAGGACCCACCAACTATATCTTCGCACGCAAGGCAGTGCCTCCTTATTACGCACAAAAAATGAATGCCCCCCCTGCTAGCTGGGACCCACCATAGTGGGAGGCTGACTTGTGGGCCTACTGACGCAGACGGAGGGCTTTGTCAACTTAGTCAATATGAACGATTCTAGATCCAGTGACCGTACGATGTCGATCCAACGGTCGTAGAGCTTCTTCAACCTCTCGTCTTCTTGCCCCAGCCGCCCAAACCAGCGTCAGTCGTGCTGCCTGCTCCTGCCTCTCGTGGCCGGCTATGCTACCACATAGGCCTGACCGACCCACACTACTCTACTTGTGGATCCAAAAACCTTTAAACCAGTTTTTGCCACACGAGTCCACTATATCTACCTATATGCGGTATTCTTTTGCCGTTCTAAGCAAATTTGCATGTGCCATCTCTAATTTTCAAAATAAACTTCTCTTTTGTGTGTTCGTTTCGCTCGCGGAGCGGTGAGGGGTGGCTAATATTTTCCATGCTGGATGTGTTATTCTCACGATGAGTGTTTATTCACTTGTTATTGCATGAGAGTAAGGCAAAGGTATTAGGGATGCCCAATGCCGAAATGAAAAATGAATTTAATTTATGTTGTCAAATAATAAATTCCTTGGAAAGTGTTGGTATGGAAGGCACCCGTGGATACGGTTAGCCACGAAAAGTGAAAGTATGGTGGAAAAAGGAATAAACTATATTTTCTGTTTGGGAACCGCCTATGATATATTTAGTACGGAAAGTGTTGGGAACTCTAAGTCGTTTTCATTGGTAGGATGGATACACGTCTGAAAATGTTTCTTATCTCTAAGTTTTTCGCTTCGAGCTCTGGCACCTCTACAAATCCATACTTCCCTCTGCGAAGGGCCTTTCTTTTATTTTTTGCAATTTTTTTTCAATTTCAGTCTCCACCTTCTCTTATAAAGCACCAACTAGGAGGCACTATGATCATACTTGAGCATTGGGTGTAGTTAATATGCGAGTGTGTTTCATGAATGGATCAATGATTGAGCATGATGAGCTAGGGATAGCTTATTTTAGCATTGATATTTTGAAAGACATGGTTGCTTGTTGATATGCTTGGGTATTTAAGTTATCATGTCAAAATTAGACTATTGCTTTGAACAATATAAAAGTCCAAATGTCCATGCTATAAAGAAAAGAAATATGATACGACATGATAGACAACATTCCACATCAAAAATTCTGTTTTTATCACTTACATACTCGAGGACGAGTAGGAGTTAAGCTTGGGGATGCTGATACGTCTCCAACGTATCTATAATTTTTGATTGTTCCATGCTATTATATTATCAATCTTGGATGTTTTATAATCATTTTATAGTCATTTTATATCCTTTTTTGGTACTAACCTATTGACATAGTGCCAAGTGCCAGTTGCTATTTTTTTCATGTTTTTTACATCGTAGAAAATAAATACCAAACGGAGTCCAAATGCCACGAAACTTTACGGAGATTTTTTATGGACCAGAAGACACCTAATGGGCCAAGGTTGCGCCTGGGGGGTGCTCCAAGGAGAGCATAACCCAGCAGGGCGCGCCAGGAGGCCCAGGCACGCCCTGGTGGGTTGTGCCCACCTAGGGTGCCCCACAGACCGCCTATTTGCTCTATAAATACCCCAATATTCTAGAAACCCAAGGGAGTCAACGAAAATCGATTCCAGCCGCCGCAGAGTCTAGAACCACCAGATCCAATCTAGACACCATCACGGATGGGGTTCACCACCTCCATTGGTGCCTCTCCGATGATGTGTGAGTAGTTCTTTGTAGACCTTCGGGTCCGTAGTTAGTAGCTAGATGGCTTCCTCTCTCTATTTTGATTCTCAATACAATGGTCTCTTGGAGATCCATATGATGTAACTCTTTTGCGGTGTGTTTGTTGGGATCGGGTGAACTTTGAGTTTATGATCAGATCTATCTTTTCATATCCATGAAAGTATTTGAGTTTCTTTGATCTCTTTTATGCATGATTGCTTATAGCCCCGTATTTCTTCTCCGATATTTGGTTTTTTTGGCCAACTTGATCTATTTATCTTGCAATGGGAAGTGGAGCTTTGTAGTGGGTCCGATGTTACGGTGCTTGATCCCAGTGACAGAAGGGGAACCAACACATACGTATAGTTGCTACTAAGGATAAAATGATGGTGTCTATCTCTACATAGATAGAGCTTGTCCAAAACATGTCATCGTTCTTATTGCATTACTCTATTTCTCCATGAACTTAATACACCAGATGCATGCTGGATAGCGGTCGATTTGTGGAGTAATAGTAGTAGATGCAGGCAGGAGTCGGTCTACTAATCTTGGGCGTGATGCCTATGTAATGATCATTTCCGGATATTGTCATGAGTATTTGAAGTTCTATCAATTGCCCAACAGTAATTTGTTTACCCACCGTTTGCTATTTTTCTCGAGAGAAGCCACTAGTGAAACCTGCGGCCCCGGGGTCTCTTTCTCATATTATTTGCCTTTGCAATCTATTTTATTTGCCTTTTTTAGATCTACTAAACCAAAAATACAAATATACCTTGTTGCAATTTATTTTATTTGGCACTCGATCTATCAATATTTACAACTCTCTCACGTCTGTTTGCCGATCTTGGGGTGCCGCTACCTGAAAGGGATTGACAACCCCTTTTACACATCGGGTTGCGAGTAGTTGTTATTTGTGTGCATGTGTTATTTGCGTTGTGTTCCTTGGTTCTCCTACTGGTTCGATAACCTTGGTTTCATATATGAGGGAAATACCTACCACCGCTGTGCTGCATCATCTCTTCCTCTTTGGGGAAATACCGACGTAGCTTCAAGCGACTTCAATGGGCCACTGTATTTCGCGAAAAAAATGTTTCCCCTTGACTACTGGGACCCAACAGCTACATCTTCGACGCGAGGAAGTGCGTCCATATTATGGGCAAAAAATGATTATCCCCCTGATAGCTGGGACCCACCAGCAATAACTTCGCATGCAAGGAAGTGCCTACTTATCCTCCCTGACAGTCGGGACCCACTGGCCGAAGCGTATGTAGCATTGTCATTCTGGTCGTGAACGTTTATGTACATACTGGTCGATCGGTCTGTTTACAGGCTGCAGCGATGAACTGTGCCTGAGTAAGGGAGGCACGTGTCGTAGTAGAGGCACGGGCGTAGCATGTACACGTACGTATAGCCAGGGTGCAAGAAAGTAAATACGGCCACATACGTACATATGGGTGAGGTCTCGAACGCCTACTCACGCATACGTACGACTAGGGCTCGAGTACATGGAGATGGCAACGGAGAGCAGCGACTGCGTCCTGTTCATCGGCAGCGAACCGGCTGGGTCGGAATGGATAAACTGCGTGGTCATGTTCATTGGGAGGCAACGGAATGTATCGTGTTCATCGGGAGCCAACCGGCTTGGACGGAACAGCCGAAACGAGGCCTGGCGTACCGCAGAACGGAGGAAACGGCCTTGTGTTCGACCGCTTACGGTCGAAACAGGATCCTGTTCACCGGTAGGGGTCTAGAGTACCGCATAACAGAGGAAACAGACTTCTCTTTGACCTCCTACGATTGATACTGGGTCCTGTTGATCGGGAGGGGTGTGGCGTACCGCAAAACGGAGGAAACGGACTTCTGTTCGACCTCTTGCGGTCGAAATGGGGGTCCTATTCATCGGGAGGGGTGTGGCGTATCGCAAAATGGGACTCCACGTGCTACTATTCATCCACCGTCTACTGCCTCACTCCAGCCTCCACGGGCTACTGTTCATCCACCATCGACCTCCTCCAGCCTCCACCTGCGACTGTTCATCCACCGCGTCTCCCTCCTGCCTCCACCAGCTATTGTCAATCCACGGGCTCATGTTCATCCAGCCTCCACCGCTCCTCCACCGGCTATTGTTCATCCACGGGGTCATGTTCATCCAGCCTCCACCGCTCCTCCACCGGCTACAGTTCAACCAGCCCTCTCCACAGGGTCCTGTTCAACCACCCCTCCACGGGCTACTGTGATGTCTACTACACAACCTTCTTCTTGTAGACGTTGTTGGGCCTCCAAGTGCAGAGGTTTGTAGGACAGTAGCAAATTTCCCTCAAGTGGATGACCTAAGGTTTATCAATCTGTGGGAGAGGTAGGATGAAGATGGTCTCTCTCAAACAACCCTGCAACCAAATAACAAAGAGTCTCTTGTGTCCCCAACACACCCAATACAATGGTAAATTATATAGGTGCACTAGTTCGGCGAAGAGATGGTGATACAAGTGCAATATGGATGGTAGATATAGGTTTTTGTAATCTGAAAATATAAAAACAGCAAGGTAGTAAGTGGTAAAAGTGAGCGTAAACGGTATTGCAATGCTAGGAAACAAGGCCTAGTGTTCAAACTTTCACTAGTGCAAGTTCTCTCAACAATAATAACATAATTGGATCATATAACTATCCCTCAAAATGCAACAAAGAGTCACTCCAAAGTCACTAAATAGCGGAGAACAAACGAAGAGATTATTGTAAGGTACGAAACCACCTCAAAGTTATCCTTTCTGATTGATCTATTCAATAGTCCATAGTAAAATACCACGAAGCTATTCTTTCCGTTCAATCTATCATATAGTTCGTACTAGAATAACACCTTAAGACACTGTAACGCCCTCGATGCGGCTATATCTCCTACGTGTCGAAGCACGACTTAGAGGCATAACCGCATTGAAAGCAAATGTCGCTAGTAAGGTAATCTTCACAACAACCCAATGTAAATAGATAATAGGGGAAAAGATACATAGTTGGCTTACACTCGCCACGTCACACAAATACATGAATAACATTACAATCATCCAATACACTCATGGTCCGACTACGGTACCAAAATAAAAGATCACCCCAACAAGTGACACGGTCCCCAATCGCCCCAACTGGGCACCACTACTGATCATCAGGGAAAGACACATACTAACGGCGAGAGTCTTCATCAAACTCCCACTTGAGCTCAAGCGCATCGTCAGGAGCGGTATCATCGATCCCTACATCTGGTTTGGAAGTAAACTGTGAGTCAGGGGACTCAGCAATCTCGCACCCTCGCGATCAAGACTATTTAAGCTTATAGGTAAGGCAAGGTAATATGTGGAGCTGCAGCAAGCAACTAGCATATATGGTGGCTAACCTGTTCGCAAAAGAGAGCGAGAAGAGAAGGCAAAGCACGAACGAAAAACTATGATCAAGAAGTGATCCTAGAACAACCTACGTCAAGCATTACTCCAACACCGTGTTCACTTCCCAGACTCCACCGAGAAGAGACCATCACGGTTACACACGTGGTTGATTCATTTTAATTAAGTTAAGTTTCAAGTTATGTACAACCGGACATTAACAAATTCCCATCTGCCCATAACCGCGGGCACGGATTTCGGAAGTTCAAATCCGTGCAGGGGAGTCCCAACTTAGCCAATCACAAGCTCTCACAGTCAACGAAGGATATTCCTTCTCCCGAGAGATTCCGATCAGACTCGGCATCCCGGTTCTACAAGACATCCTCGACAATGGTAAAACAAGTCCAGCAAGACCACCCGCTGTGCCGACAAATCCTGATAGGAGCTGCACATATCCCGTTCTCAGGGCACACCGGATGAGCTAAGCGTACAGGAGCCAACGTAACCCAAGTTGCCAAGGGACGGCCCCGCACGGTGCTCTGGGTTGGACCAACACTCAGAGAAGCACTGGCCCAGGGGTTTAAAAATAAAGATGACCCTTGAATCCGTGAAACCCAAGGGAAAAAGGCTAGGTGGCGAATGGTAAAACCAAGGTCGGGCCTTGCTGGAGGAGTTTATTCAAGGCGAACTGTCAAGGGGTTCCCATTATAACCCAACCGCGTAAGGAACGCAAAATCCGGGAACATAACACCGATATGACGGAAACTAGGGTGGCAAGAGTGGAACAAAACACTAGGCATAAGGCCGAGCCTTCCACCCTTTACCAAGTATATAGATGCATTAAGGTAACAAGATAATATAGTGATATCCCAATAATAAACAATGTTCCAACAAGGACCGATCTCCAATCTTCACCTGCAACTAGCAACGCTATAAGAGGGGCTGAGCAAAGCGGTAACATAACCAAACTACGGTTTTCTAGGACAAGGTGGGTTAGAGGTTTGACATGGCAATTTGGGAGGCATGATAAACAAGTGGTAGGCATCGTAGCATAGGCATAGCAAAAGAGCGAGCATCTAACAAGCAAAGATAGAAGTGATTTCGAGGGTATGATCATCTTGCCTGCAAAGTTGCCAGAGTTGACTTGATCCTCGTAAGCAAACTCAACGGGCTCCTCATTAGCGAACTCGTCTCCCGGCTCTACCCAAACAAGACAAACAAGAAAAAGGAACACAATCAACCACGTGCAATGCTCGAACAACATGATGCAAACATGGTATGCTATGCGGGATGCGATATCTGATGCATATGCAAGATTTGACAAGGAATGATTGAACCTAGCTCAACTTGGAAATCCAAGAGTCCCACTGGAAAGGTGATGTGATTTCGGTTGAAATCGATATAATGATCACCGGAATCGGATGCACGGTTTGGAAATGGCAAGCAAAACAAATATGGCGCCGGTCTGTGATAAATAGCAAGTAGCCATCTAAAAGCATCAAGATAAATATGCTACAACAATCAAACATGACAACAAAATAAATGGCAGGGATCCACTCATAATGCTTTACAAAATATGAACACTGAGCTACGCCCAATTCATCCATTAACAGGTTCAAACAAGCATGGCAAAACTGCAAATGATAACAGGTTTCAGACTTAGTGAAATTAACACAAGTCTGGAATTTAACATCAGGTAGCACACTTAGGAGCATGAAAACTATATACTGCAGGCACTTAACATGGAAAAGCAAGGAATGGCATCAAGCTACTCAAACACTTAAAAAAGTCCCTTAGTGACCTTGAGACAAAAGGGATCAGAAAATACAATTGCAAGCATGTGAACATGGCAAAAACATAATCAGATTACAGACTTAGTGAAAAACTGGAGCATGCAAATCTGTTAACGAGTAGGCATGTTCACAAGCTCGATGCACTCACTACAGAGCATGGCATGACCAACTAAGCATACACCCATCAAGAATAAATATCATAGAAGCTAGACATGGAAAGAACAACAACATAGAATGCACGGATCAATGGCAACATCCTCGGCAAAATCGCTAACAAGTCAACAATCTGCCAGGATTCACGAAATAGCAAAAGTAGAGCTCGATTGACTCAAGCTAGGTTGCTCCATAATTTTAAACAAAGACATGGATGGATAGATCACCACAATATTAACAAATCATCCTTACTGATCATCCTCAAAAGAGGCACGGATCACTAGGAAACAACAAGAACATATGGCATATTGACAGAAATCAGAACAAGGACTTAGAGAAATTCTAAGTCCGTGAAATCAGCATTAACGAATGCACTACTTTGCAAGCTTGTGCTAGTCACCACACATATCACAAAAATACATGGTAAGCACCTCTGTAAAGATGGCATGGCATATAACAAAACTCATGTAGAGCTCAGGAGCATATCATGCACACATTAATCATGGCAAAAATGACAAATAGCTATTTGATGAAACAGATCTGGCAATTTTATCATATAGCCCTCTTCCAACAGAATTTCGGGCAACAAGATGAGCTCAAATGAAAATGATGCAAAGATATGAAATGACGTACTCTCTGAGCCGAACATTTTGATATCCTACACGCGCAAATCGGAGCTACGGATGCGGAGTTATGATGCGATGAACAATGCTAAAATATGGAAAAACTTGGGACTTAGAGAGAGGCAAAAATCAACCCTAGGGTTTACTATAGCACCGGATCTAGATTCGGCGGGAATGCGAACCGAGGTGACCGGAGAGTTCGCCGGAGTGCGGGGAGGAGGCCGGAGCTTGGAGCGGGCGGCGCGGGTCGCCGGATCTACGGTGGAGGTGGCGGCCGGCACCGGCGACTCGGGCGGCGGCCGGAGGAAGACGCGAGGAGGCAGGGCGAAGCACGGAGGCCGGCGAGGAGTAAGAACGGCGGCGCAGTGAGGTTCCGGTGGCGGGGCGTGGCGCAGGCAGCGGAGGCGCGCGGATGGCGGCGGCGGGCGGAAGAAGAAGCCCCGGGCGGCGGCGGCGGAGACCCGGGCCGCGGGGGCCGGCCACGGGCCGAGCGGGCCCGCGCGGGATCGGCGGCGAAGTGGGGCGCGCGCTGCCACGTGGCGCGCCCTGATTGGCGGCGGCGACTTGTCCGGCGGCGCAGAGCGGTTTTTCTAGGGTTAGGGGGAAGAAGACCCGAAAATTTCAGAGGAGGGTCTATTTATAGAGGTAGAGGGAGCTAGGAAGCTCCAAATGAGGTGCGGTTTTTGGCCACGCGATTGTGATCGAATGCTCTAGATGATGGAAGGGTCCTTGGTGGGTTTTGGGCCAAAATGGAAGGGTGTTGGGCTGCAACACAAACGAGGCCTTCTCGGTCCCTCGGTTAACCGTTGGAGTATCAAACGAAGTCCAAATGGTACGAAACTTGACAGGCAGTCTACCGGTAGTAAACAAAGGCCGCATGACAAGTCTCGGTCCAATTTGGAAATGTTTAACCCCCACACACGAAAAGAGGTAGAAAGGACCACCGGAGGAAATAGGAGCGCCAAAATGCAAAACGGACAACGGGGAAAAAGCTCGGATGCATGAGACGAACACGTATGCAAATGCAATGCACATGATGACATGATATGAGATGCATGACAAAAGCAACAACACACGGAGACAAAAACCCGAACCCGAGGAAAATAAAATAACTTAGCGCCGGAAACGGCAAGAGTTGGGATACATATAAGGTAAATTACATCCGGGGTGTTACAACACTCCACCACTACGAAAGGATCTCGTCCCGAGATCTAGGACTGGAAAAACGCCGGGTACTCAGAACGGAGGTGATCCTCGCGTTCCCAGGTAGCTTCACGGTCGGAATGGTGTGACCACTTGACTTTGAGGAATTTGATTGACTTATTGCGAGTCTTGCGTTCAGTCTCTTCAAGAATAGCAACGGGGTGCTCATGATAAGAGAGGTCTTCTTGGAGATCAATGTCTTCGAAGTTGACGGTGCGGTCAGGAGTCTTGAAGCACTTGCAGAGCTGAGAGACATGGAGCACGTCATGCACATTTGAAAAGTTTGAAGTAAGCTCGAGTTGATAGGCGAGATCGCCTCTCTTGCTGACGATCTTGAAAGGCCCCACGTATCTAGGGGCAAGCTTCCCTTTGATACCAAAGCGACGAGTACCTTTCATTGGAGAGACACGGAGGTAAACATGGTCTCCGATCTCGAAAGCCAAATCACGATGCTTACTATCATAGTAACTCTTCTGGCGCGATTGCGCTACTTTGAGGTTATCACGAATGACTTTGCACATTTCCTCTGCCTCGGTGATCAAGTCATTTCCAAGAAGTTGACGTTCACCGGTCTCTGACCAGTTAAGAGGAGTACGGCACTTCCTGCCATAGAGAATTTCAAATGGGGCCTTGCCCAAACTTGCTTGAAAACTGTTGTTGTAGGAGAATTCAGCATATGGAAGACAATCTTCCCACTTCATACCGAAGGAGATAACGCAAGCCCTGAGCATATCTTCGAGAATCTGATTGACACGCTTGACTTGACCGCTAGTTTGAGGATGGAAAGCTGTGCTGAAACGGATGTTGGTGCCCATGGCCTTCTGAAAAGAATCCCAAAACTTGGAGGTAAAGATGCTTCCACGGTCTGAAGAGATCAACTGTGGAATGCCGTGCAGAGAGACAATCTCAGAGGTATACAGCTCCGCCAATTGAGCTGGAGTGATAGACTCTTTGATAGGCAGAAAGTGAGCCACTTTAGTGAGTTTGTCGATGACAACGAATATAGCATCATTGCCACGCTTGGACTTTGGAAACCCAGTCACGAAGTCCATCTCAATGTGGTCAAACTTCCATTCTGGAATGGCAAGAGGTTGGAGGAGACCAGCTGGTCGTTGGTGTTCTGCCTTCACTCTTCTGCAGACATCACATTCATTCACGAACTGAGCAATCTCGCGCTTCATTCGAGTCCACCAATAAGTCTACTTGAGGTCCTGGTACATCTTCGTACTCCTAGGGTCGATGGAGAGGAGTGAATTGTGAGCCTAATTCATAATGACTTTACGAAGGTCACCTTTAGGCACAACAATGCGATCCTCGAAGAAGAGAGTATCCTTGTCATCAAGGCGATAGCACTTGTACTTGGGTTGACTCTTAGCAATCCCAATCTTCACCTTCTTCACCATAGCATCAAGAAGTTAAGCCTCACAAATCTGATCTTCCAATGTAGGAGAGACTTGAAGGTTAGCGAGGAAACCTTGAGGAACAACTTGCAGATTGAGTTTGCGAAAAGCTTCACAAAGCTCGGGTTGGTAAGGCTTTTGAATCAGACTGTTGTAGTAAGCCTTCCTGCTCAATGTGTCAGCAATCACATTGGCCTTGCCTGGAGTATATTTGATGCTCGGATTATACTCTTGAATCATTTCGACCCAATGAGTCTACCTGAGGTTGAGATTAGGCTGAGTGAAGATGTACTTGAGACTCTTGTGGTCAGTGAAAATGTCCACTTTTCTTCCCAATAAGAGATGTCTCCAAGTCAAAAGAGCATGCACAACTACCGCCAACTCGAGGTCATGAGTGGGGTAGTTCTTCTCGTTGGGCTTCAACTGGCGAGAGGTATAAGCCACAACTTTCTTCTCTTGCATCAACACTGCACCAAGGCCTTGAAGAGAGGCATCGCAGAAGACCTTGAACGGTTTGGATTCATCAGGAGGAGTCAGAACTGGAGCAATGACTAATTTCTCTTTCAGGGTGTTGAAAGCGATGTCACATTCCGGAGACCAAACGTACTTCACGTGCTTCTGGAAAAGGTTTGAAAGAGGCTTCGCGATCTTTGAAAAGTTCTCAACGAACCTTCGACAGTAGCTTGCGAGACCAAGGAAGCAGCGGAGTTGCTTCACGTTCTGAGGTGGTTCCCAATTCACAATTGCAGACACCTTCTCAGGATTAACTGCTATGCCCTTGGCAGAGATGATATGCCCAAGATAGAGAACCTCATCGAGCCAAAAATCGCACTTTGAGAACTTGGCGTAGAACTGATGTTCCCTGAGCTTATCGAGCACCAAACGCAAGTGCTTGGCATGATCTTCCTTGTTCTTCGAAAAGACTAGAATTTCATCGAGGTAGACCAAGACAAAGTCATTTGTGTAGGCATTGAAGATGAAGTTCATCATGCGAGAGAAAGTCGGCGGAGCGTTGACGAGGCCAAAAGACATGACAGTGTATTCATATGAACCATAGCTTGTTCTGAACGCCGTCTTGGGAATATCTTGCTCACGGATTTGAATCTGATGATAGCCCATACGGAGATCAAGCTTGGAGAATACTTGAGCACCTTTGAGTTGTTCGAACAGCTCAATGATGTTGGGAAGTGGGTACTTGTTCTTTATAGTCTTCTTGTTCAATGGACGATAGTCAACACAAAGTCGGTCTGTTCCATCCTTCTTCTTCACAAAAAGAACTCCGCAACCCCACGGAGAAGAACTAGGTCGGATGAGGCCCATTCGCTCTTAAATATCGAGTTGCTTCTTCAGCTCCTTCAACTCTTCAGGTCCAAGCTTGTAAGTACGTTTGCAAATAGGTTCCGTGCCAGGCTCAAGATCAATGACGAATTCAACTGGCCGGTGCGGAGGCATTCCTGGAAGCTCTTATGGAAAGACATCTTGATATTCGCAAACGACTGGAATTTGAGAGATGGCATCCAGTTCACCCTTCTCATTGAGAGAAAACAGACGGATGGTATCGTCATTAGCGGCAAAGACAATTACATCCTCAGACGAATGAGTCAAATGAATCTGCCTGGCAGCACAATCAAGCTGAGCCTTGTGCTTAGAAAGCCAATCCATTCCGAGAATAAGATCAATATCCGAGTTACCAAGGACCATTGGAGAAGCCAGAAACTTGAAATCACCCAACATGATAGAAACATCCAGGACTATTGAAGTAGCCCTCATAGACTTAGCCAGAGAAACCACTCCCATAGGTTTACCCAACATTTGCGAAACGAAGTCATGCTTGGAAATAAATGATCTTGACATGAAACAATGCGATTCACCAGTTTCAAAAAGAACTTTAGCAGGAACAGAGTTAACTGGAAAGTTACCCATGATAACATCTGACGAGTCCTCTGCCTGAGCTGCATTCAGCAAGTTGACCTTGGCGTGCTTGGGGTTATGCTTGACCACAGCTGTACTTGCCGATCTCACAGGAGGAGGAGGAGGAGGGAGACGCCTCTGATTGAAGCATTTGTTGGCATAGTGACCCTTCTGTTGGCACTTGTTGCATGTGACCTCTGAAAGCGGACGGTGATACGGAGCACATGATCTTGGAGCTTGAGACGAAGTCTTGTTCTGAAAGCCAGGGTTGGGTGGGTGGGAAGATGCACTGCCACCTTTGCTCTTCTGCTGATAAGGCTGACGGAACAGAGGAGGAGGAAGCCAATACTTCTGCTGCTTAGCCACTTGAGTTGAGGAAGAAGGAGTAGCATCTCTGACTCACTTCTTGGAAGCATCGCACTTCAGTTGAGCAGTCTCTTGCTTCATTGCCATGTTGTAAAACTCATCGTACCTCTTGGGCTCAAAGAGAACGAGAGCTAGCTGGATTTATTCTCTAAGACCACCCCTGAACTGATATATCATGCTCTTCTCGTCAGGGACGTCCTGCTTAGCAAAACGGGCGAGCTTCTGAAACATCTTGTTGTACTCATAGACAGACATAGAGCCTTGCTTTAGGTTGCGGAATTCCTCATGCTTGCTTTCAACCACGCTCTGAGGAATATGATGAGCTTTGAAGTCTTGACGGAATTCATCCCAGGTAATCACACGACCTCCTCTGAAATCTTTGTACTACTGAAACCATTCTGCAGCTTGGTCTTTGAGTTGGAAGGAAGCGAACTTGACAAAGTCCTCAGGCCTGACGTTACTGCACTCGAAATGCTTGCATATGTCCACGAGCCAATCATCAGCGTATGTTGCCTCAACACAATTTCTGAAGGTCTTTGGCTGGTTAGCAAGGAACTGGTTGAGTGTAGCAAAGTGATTCTGATTGTTGCCTTGGCCCTGGTTCCCTTGGTTGCGCTCTTGAAGAAGTTGCATGATCAGCTGCGTGTTTGCATTGGTAGCAGCCATCACAGCTTGCCATGCCTCTGGAGGTGGAGGTGGTCGTGGCGGATCAGGATTCAGAGTCGTGCACGTTGGAGGAGCCATCCTGAACAGGTTGACATCCATTAGCACATTGACAGACAAATATTGAAGCTGAATCAAACGGGTTGAAATTGCAACATATAGTCTTCACATCCGAACAAAATGAACGAATGCATTCCAATTGAAATGGTCACATATCCATAAATTGAGAAGCCACTTAGAATTGAGGTGGAAGAAAAAACAACAACAAGGTACGGAACAAGAACGAATACTCGGTAAGGATCACCCAATCTCGAACCAAATATCCGTGGAAGAAGAACTAGAGCTACAAGCATTCCCACCTATGAAACTCCCGAACCTTTCCGGTTATGCAATCAGGTGTTGGGGATACAGGGGAAGCATAATATCTCACCCAAATCTAGCAAATCCTACATCCAGCTGTATCCATCCTTCAACACATAACCGAGAAAAACTTCAGAAATCGTCTACCTCAACCTTCGAAAAGCATCTGTTATACAAGTTATGGCAATACTCCCGAACTCCCGCCCCAGTACTGGGTGGCGTCGAGGTTATCTCACCAACAACTGCATAAAAGAGATTTTCGATGTCGGCGAAACTAAACTCAGGTATTCCAGAACTGCAACGATAAAATTGTGACGACGACACCTTGGAGCTCAACTCTCCGGGACACTGCCACAACCCCTAAATGACAGGAGGCACCAAGAACAATGTTCTCGTCACAAATCGATCGGAACGATTCCAAGATACACGCGTGATCCTAAAAAAAATTTAGTGAAATTTGAGAAGACAAGAGTCAAAACTCTACGTCAGGATGCCTTACCAGAGCGATGAAGGGACTAGGGAGTAAAAAGAATTCCTAAACTCTCCGATATATAATTCCTAAATGACTCAAAACATTTTTCTAGACTCGACAACGCCAGCTATTCCATCAAGCAGGGGGGCTCCTTGTTGGAAATATGCCCTAGAGGCAATAATAAAAGCATTATTATTATATTTCCTTGTTCGTGATAATTGTCTTTATTCATGCTATAATTGTGTTATCCGGAAATCGTAATGCATGTGTGAATAACAGACACCAACATGTCCCTAGTGAGCCTCTAGTTGACTAGGTCGTTGATCAACAGATAGTCATGGTTTCCTGACTATGGACATTGGATGTCATTGATAACGAGATCACATCATTAGGAGAATGATGTGATGGACAAGACCCAATCCTAAACATAGCACAAGATCGTATAGTTCGTTTGCTAGAGTTTTCCAATGTCAAAGTATCTTTTCCTTAGACCATGAGATCGTGTAACTCCCGGATACCATAGGAGTGCTTTGGGTATACCAAACGTCACAACGTAACTGGGTGACTATAAAGGTAGACTACGGGTATCTCCGAAAGTGTCTGTTGGGTTGACATGGATCAAGACTGGGATTTGTCACTCCGTATGACGGAGAGGTATCACTGGGCCCACTCGGTAGTGCATCATCATAATGAGCTCAAAGTGACCAAGTGTCTGGTCACGGGATCATGCATTACGGTACGAGTAAAGTGACTTGCCGGTAACGAGATTGAACGAGGTATTGGGATACCGACGATCGAATCTCGGGCAAGTAACATATCGATTGACAAAGGGAATTGCATACGGGGTTGATTGAATCCTCGACATCGTGGTTCATCCGATGAGATCATCGTGGAGCATGTGGGAGCCAACATGGGTATCCAGATCCCGCTGTTGGTTATTGACCGGAGAGTCGTCTCGGTCATGTCTGCTTGTCTCTCGAACCCGTAGGGTCTACACACTTAAGGTTCGGTGATGCTAGGGTTGTGAAGATATGTATATGTAGTAACCCGAATATTGTTCGGAGTCCCGGATGAGATCCCGGACGTCACGAGGAGTTCCGGAATGGTCCGGAGGTAAAGAATTATATATAGGAAGTGCACAAAGCCGGTAGCCCTGTTCAAAGCCCAGTGGCCATAACATGGCCCTGGTGGCCTTCCCAGGGCCCCCAGGTGGCCCACCCCGGTGGATAGGGCCTCCCGGGGTACCCGACTTCATCCTCCCTTGGGTCGGGTATCACCCGACCCCGCGGTGGGGGGATCCCGGGTACGCCGATCACCAGCCCTACTAGGCCCCCTTTGGGATCTCCCCCGCGGGGGAACGAACCCCCCGTTCGGGGGGTGGGATCCGGCGGCGGGGGGATCATCTAGAGTAGATGATCCCGGCCGCGGGGGGGGACCGTGGGGATATATATCATGAGGAGAGGGAGGGACTTCATACCTGAGCCTTGGCGCCTCCCTCTTCCCCCTTTACGTCTCTCCCTCGTAGTATAGGCGAAGCCCTGCTACTGTGACGCCCTCCATCCACCACCACGCCGTCGTGCTGCTGGATCTTCATCAACCTCTCCTTCCCCTTGCTGGATCAAGAAGGAGGAGACGTCTCCTGTCTCGTACGTGTGTTGAACGCGGAGGTGCCGTCGGTTCGGCGCTTAGTCATCGGTGATTTGGATCACGTCATGTTCGACTACATCATCACCGTTCTTTGAACGCTTCCGTGCGCGATCTACAAAGGTATGTAGATGCATCCAATGACTCGTTGCTAGATGAACTCCTAGATGATCTTGGTGAAACGAGTAGGAAAATTTTTGTTTTCTGCAACGTTCCCCAACAGTGGCATCATGAGCTAGGTCTATGCGTAGTTCTTCTTGCGCGAGTAGAACACAATTTGTTGTGGGCGTAGATTTGTCAACTTTCTTGCCGTACTAGTCTTTTCTTGCTTCAGCGGTATTGTGGGATGAAGCGTCCCGGACCAACCTTACACGTACGCTTACGTGAGACCGGTTCCACCGACTAACATGCACTAGTTGCATAAGGTGGCTGGCGGGTGTCTGTCTCTCCCACTTTAGTTGGAGCGGATTCGATGACAGGGTCCTTATGAAGGGTAAATAGAAGTTGACAAATCACGTTGTGGCTTTAACGTAGGTAAGAAGACGTTCTTGCTAGAACCCTAATTCAGCCACGTAAAACTTGCAACAACAATTAGAGGACGTCTAACTTGTTTTTGCAGCAAGTGGTTTGTGATATGATATGGCCAAAGTTGTGATGAATGATGAATGATCTATATGTGATGTATGAGATGTCATGCTATTGTAATAGGAATCACGACTTGCATGTCGATGAGTATGACAACCGGCAGGAGCCATAGGAGTTGTCTTTATTCTTTTATATGACCTGCGTGTCATTGAGAAACGCCATGTAAATTACTTTACTTTATTGCTAAACGCGTTAGCCATAGTAGTAGAAGTAATAGTTGGCGAGCAACTTCATGGAGACACGATGATGGAGATCATGATGATGGAGATCATGGTGTCAAGCCTGGTGACAAGATGATCATGGAGCCCCAAGATGGAGATCAAAGGAGCTATGTGATATTGGCCATATCATGTCACGTTTATTATTGATTGCATGTGATGTTTATCATGTTTTGCATCTTGTTTACTTAGAACGACGGTAGTAAATAAGATGATCCCTCATAACAATTTCAAGAAGTGTTCTCCCCTAACTGTGCACCGTTCCTAAAGTTCGTCGTTTCTAAGCACGCCGTGATGATCGGGTGTGATAGATCCTTACGTTCACATACAACGGGTGTTGAAGACAGTTACAGACATTACACATGCAAAACACTTAGGGTTAACTTGACGAGCCTAGCATGTACAGACATGGCCTCGGAACACAGAAGACCGAAAGGTCGAGCATGAGTCGTATAGAAGATACGATCAACATGAAGATGTTCACGACGTTGACTAGTCCGTCTCACGTGATGATCGGACACGGTCTAGTTAACTCGGATCATGTAATACTTAGATGACTTAGAGGGATGTCTAATCTAAGTGGGAGTTCATTAATAATTTGATTAGATGAACTTAATTATCATGAACTTAGTCTAAAATCTTTACAATATGTCTTGTAGATCAAATGGCCAACGTAGTCCTCAACTTCAACGCGTTCCTAGAGAAAACCAAACTGAAAGACGATGGCAGCAACTATACGGACTGGGTCCGGAACCTGAGGATCATCCTCATAGCTGCCAAGAAAGATTATGTCCTACAAGCACCGCTAGGTGATCCACCCGTCCCACAGAACCAAGACGCTATGAACGCTTGGCAGACACGTGTTGACGACTACTCCCTCGTTCAGTGCGGCATGCTTTACAGCTTAGAGCCGGGGCTCCAAAAGCGTTTTGAGAGACATGTAGCATATGAGATGTTCGAAGAGCTGAAAATGGTTTTTCAAGCTCATGCCCGGATCGAGAGATAATGAAGTCTCCGATAAGTTCTTCAGCTGTAAGATGGAGGAAAATAGTTCTGTCAGTGAGCACATACTCACTATGTCTGGGTTGCATAACCGCTTGTCTCAGCTGGGAGTTAATCTCCCGGATGATGCGGTCATTGACAGAATCCTCCAGTCGCTTCCACCAAGCTACAAGAGCTTTGTGATGAACTTCAACATGCAGGGGATGCAAAAGACCATTCCTGAGTTGTTCTCAATGCTGAAATCAGCGGAGGTAGAAGTCAAGAAGGAGCATCAAGTGTTGATGGTCAATAAAACCACTAAGTTCAAGAAAGGCAAGGGTAAAAAGAACTTCAAGAAGGATGGCAAGGAAGTTGCCGCGCCCGGCAAGCAAGATGCCGGGAAGAAGCCAAAGAATGGACCCAAGCCTGAGACGGAGTGCTTTTATTGCAAAGGGAAGGGTCACTGGAAACGGAACTGCCCCAAATACTTAGCGGACAAGAAGGCCGGCAACGCCAAAGGTATATTTGATATACATGTAATTGATGTGTATCTTACCAGTACTCGTAGTGACTCCTGGGTATTTGATACCGGTGCCGTTGCTCATATTTGTAACTCACAGCAGGAGCTGCGGAATAAACGGAGACTGGCAAAGGACGAGGTGACGATGCGCGTCAGGAATGGTTCCAAGGTTGATGTGATCGCCGTCGGCACGCTGCCTCTGCATTTACCTACGGGATTAGTTTTAAACCTCAATAACTGTTATTTAGTGCCAGCTTTGAGCATGAACATTGTATCGGGATCTCGTTTAATTCGAGATGGCTACTCATTTAAATCTGAGAATAATGGTTGTTCCATTTATATGAGAGATATGTTTTATGGTCATGCTCCTATGGTGAATGGTTTATTCTTAATGAATCTCGGGCGTATTACTACACATGTTCATAATGTGAGTACCAAAAGATGTAAGGTTGATAATGATAGTTCCACATACTTGTGGCACTGCCGCCTTGGTCACATAGGCGTCAAACGCATGAAGAAGCTCCATGCAGATGGACTTTTAGAGTCTCTTGATTATGAATCATTTGACACGTGCGAACCATGCCTCATGGGTAAAATGACCAAGACTCCGTTCTCAGGAACAATGGAGCGAGCAACCAACTTATTGGAAATCATACATACTGATGTGTGCGGTCCAATGAGTGTTGAGGCTCGCGGTGGCTATCGTTATGTTCTCACCCTCACTGATGACTTGAGTAGATATGGATATGTCTACTTAATGAAACACAAGTCTGAAACCTTTGAAAAGTTCAAGGAATTTCAGAGTGAGGTTGAGAATCAACGTGACAGGAAAATCAAGTTTCTACGATCAGATCGTGGAGGAGAATACTTGAGTCACGAATTTGGCACACACTTAAGAAAATGTGGAATAGTTTCACAACTCACGCCGCCTGGAACACCTCAGCGTAACGGTGTGTCCGAACGTCATAATCGCACTCTATTGGATATGGTGCGGTCTATCATGTCTCTTACCGATTTACCGCTATCTTTTTGGGGCTATGCTTTAGAGACTGTCGCATTCACTTTAAATAGGGCTCCGTCGAAATCCGTTGAGATGACACCGTATGAATTATGGTTTGGGAAGAAACCTAAGCTGTCGTTTCTAAAAGTTTGGGGATGCGATGCTTATGTCAAGAAACTTCAACCTGAAAAGCTCGAACCCAAGTCAGAAAAATGTGTCTTCATAGGATACCCAAAAGAAACTATTGGGTACACCTTCTACCTCAGATCCGAAGGCAAGATCTTTGTTGTCAAGAATGGGTCCTTTCTAGAGAAAGAGTTTCTCTCGAAAGAAGTAAGTGGGAGGAAAGTAGAGCTTGATGAGGTATTACCTCTTGAACCGGCAAATGGCGCAACTCAAGAAAATGTTCCTGAGGTGCCTGCACCGACTAGAGAGGAAGTTAATGATAATGATCAAGATACTTCTGATCAAGCTCCTACTGAAATTCGAAGGTCCACAAGGACACGTTCCGCACCAGAGTGGTACGGCAACCCTGTCTTGGAAATCATGTTGTTAGACAACGGTGAACCCTCGAACTATGAAGAAGCGATGGCGGGCCCGGATTCCGACAAATGGCTAGAAGCCATGAAATCCGAGATAGGATCCATGTATGAAAACGAAGTATGGACTTTGACTGACTTGCCCGTTGAACGGCGAGCCATAGAGAATAAATGGATCTTTAAGAAGAAGACAGACGCGGATGGTAATGTGACCATCTATAAAGCTCGACTTGTCGCTAAGGGTTATCGACAAGTTCAAGGGGTTGACTACGATGAGACTTTCTCACCGGTAGCGAAGCTGAAGTCCGTCCGAATCATGTTAGCGATTGGCGCATTTTATGATTATGAAATATGGCAAATGGACGTCAAAACGGCATTCCGGTTTCCTTAAGGAAGAATTGTATATGATGCAGCCGGAAGGTTTTGTCGATCCTAAGAATGATGACAAGGTGTGCAAGCTCCAACGCTCGATTTATGGGCTGGTGCAAGCATCTCGGAGTTGGAACATTCGCTTTGATGAGATGATCAAAGCGTTTGGGTTTACGCAGACTTATGGAGAAGCCTGCGTTTACAAGAAAGTGAGTGGGAGCTCTGTAGCATTTCTCATACTATATGTAGATGACATACTTTTGATGGGAAATGATATAGAACTCTTGGACAGCATCAAGGCCTACTTGAATAAGAGTTTTTCAATGAAGGACCTTGGAGAAGCTGCTTATATATTAGGCATCAAAATCTATAGGGATAGATCGAGACGCCTCATAGGTCTTTCACAAAGCACATATCTTGATAAGATATTGAAGAAGTTCAATATGGATCAGTCTAAGAAGGGGTTCTTGCCTGTATTACAAGGTGTGAAATTGAGCTCAGCTCAATGTCCGACCACGGCAGAAGATATAGAAGAGATGAGCGTCATCCCCTATGCATCAGCCATAGGTTCTATTATGTATGCCATGCTGTGTACCAGACCTGATGTAAACCTTGCCGTAAGTTTGGTAGGAAGGTACCAAAGTAATCCCGGCAAGGAACACTGGACAGCGGTCAAGAATATCCTGAAGTACCTGAAAAGGACTAAGGAAATGTTTCTTGTTTATGGAGGTGACGAAGAGCTCGTCGTAAAGGGTTACGTCGACGCTAGCTTCGACACAGATCTGGATGACTCTAAGTCACAAACCGGATACGTGTATATTTTGAATGGTGGGGCAGTAAGCTGGTGCAGTTGCAAGTAGAGCGTCGTGGCGGGATCTACATGTGAAGCGTAGTACATGGCGGCCTCGGAGGCAGCACATGAAGCAATATGGGTGAAGGAGTTCATCACCGACCTAGGAGTCATACCCAATGCGTCGGGGCCAATCAAACTCTTTTGTGACAACACTGGAGCTATTGCACTTGCCAAGGAGCCCAGGTTTCACAAGAAGACAAGGCACATCAAGCGTCGCTTCAACTCCATCCGTGAAAATGTTCAAGATGGAGACATAGAAATTTGTAAAGTACATACGGACCTGAATGTAGCAGATCCGTTGACTAAACCTCTCCCTAGAGCAAAACATGATCAACACCAGAATTCCATGGGTGTTCGATTCATCACAATGTAACTAGATTATTGACTCTAGTGCAAGTGGGAGACTGTTGGAAATATGCCCTAGAGGCAATAATAAAAGCATTATTATTATATTTCCTTGTTCGTGATAATTGTCTTTATTCATGCTATAATTGTGTTATCCGGAAATCGTAATGCATGTGTGAATAACAGACACCAACATGTCCCTAGTGAGCCTCTAGTTGACTAGGTCGTTGATCAACAGATAGTCATGGTTTCCTGACTATGGACATTGGATGTCATTGATAACGAGATCACATCATTAGGAGAATGATGTGATGGACAAGACCCAATCCTAAACATAGCACAAGATCGTATAGTTCGTTTGCTAGAGTTTTCCAATGTCAAAGTATCTTTTCCTTAGACCATGAGATCGTGTAACTCCCGGATACCGTAGGAGTGCTTTGGGTATACCAAACGTCACAACATAACTGGGTGACTATAAAGGTAGACTACGGGTATCTTCGAAAGTGTCTGTTGGGTTGACATGGATCAAGACTGGGATTTGTCACTCCGTATGACGGAGAGGTATCACTGGGCCCACTCGGTAGTGCATCATCATAATGAGCTCAAAGTTACCAAGTGTCTGGTCACGGGATCATGCATTACGGTACGAGTAAAGTGACTTGCCGGTAACGAGATTGAACGAGGTATTGGGATACCGACGATCGAATCTCGGGCAAGTAACATATCGATTGACAAAGGGAATTGCATACGGGGTTGATTGAATCCTTGACATCGTGGTTCATCCGATGAGATCATCGTGGAACATGTGGGAGCCAACATGGGTATCCAGATCCCGCTGTTGGTTATTGACCGGAGAGTCGTCTCGGTCATGTCTGCTTGTCTCCCGAACCCGTAGGGTCTACACACTTAAGGTTCGGTGATGCTAGGGTTATGAAGATATGTATATGCAGAAACCCGAATGTTTTTCGGAGTCCCGGATGAGATCCCGGACGTCACGAGGAGTTCCGGAATGGTCCGGAGGTAAAGAATTATATATATGAAATGCTGTTTCAGCCATCGGGACAAGTTTCGGGGTTATCGGTATTGTACCAGGACCACCGGAGGGGTCCCGGGGGCCCACCGGGTGGATCCACCTGTCCCGTGGAGCCACATGGGCTGTAGGGGGTGCGCCTTGGCCTACATGGGCCAAGGGAACCAGCCCCACTAGGCCCATGCGCCTAGGGTTTCCATGGGGAGGAGTCCAAGTGGTGGAAGGCACCTCTAGGTGCCTTGGGGGGGAGGGAATCCTTCCCCTGGCCGCCGCACCTAGGAGATCAGATCTCCTAGGCTGCGCACCACCCCCCCTTGTCCCTCCTATATATAGTGGGGGAGAGGAGGGACTTCATACCACAGCCCCTGGCGCCTCCCTCTCTCCCCGTTACGTCTCTCTCGCGTAGTATAGGTGAAGCCCTGCTACTGTGATGCCCTGCATCCACCACCACGCCGTCGTGCTGCTGGATCTTCATCAACCTCTCCTTCTCCCTTGCTGGATCAAGAAGGAGGATACGTCTCCCGTCCCGTACGTGTGTTGAACGCGGAGGTGCCGTCCGTTCGGCGCTTGGTCATCGGTGATTTGGATCACGTCGTGTTCGACTACATCATCACCGTTCTTTGAACGCTTCCGTGCGCGATCTACAAAGGTATGTAGATGCATCCAATGACTTGTTGCTAGATGAACTCCTAGATGATCTTGGTGAAACGAGTAGGAAAATTTTTGTTTTCTGCAACGTTCCCCAACACTCCTAAGGTCGGGGAAGGCTCTGATTACCAACTTGTAACGCCCTTGATGCGGCTATATCTCCTACATGTCGAAGCACGACTTAGAGGCACAACCGCATTGAAAGCAATGTCGCAAGTAAGGTAATCTTCACAACAACCCAATGTAAATAGATAATAGGGGAAAAGATACATAGTTGCTTACACTCGCCACGTCACACAAATACATGAATAACATTACAATCATCCAATACACTCATGGTCCGACTATGGTACCAAAATAAAAGATCACCCCAACAAGCGACACGGTCCCCGATCGCCCCAACTGGGCACCACTACTGATCATCAGGGAAAGACACATAGTAACGGCGAGAGTCTTCATCGAACTCCCACTTGAGCTCAAGCGCATCATCTGGAGCAGTATCATCGGTCCCTACATCTGGTTTGGAAGTAAACTGTGAGTCACGGGGACTCAGCAATCTCGCACCCTCGCAATCAAGACTATTTAAGCTTATAGGTAAGGCAAGGTAATATGTGGAGCTGCAGCAAGCGACTAGCATATATGGTGGCTAACCTGTTCGCAAAAGAGAGCGAGAAGAGAAGGCAAAGCACGAACGAAGAACTATGATAAAGAAGTGATCCTAGAACAACCTACGTCAAGCATTACTCAAACACCGTGTTCACTTCCCGGACTCCGCCGAGAAGAGACCATCACGGTTACACACGCGGTTGATTCATTTTAATTAAGTTAAGTTTAAAGTTATCTACAATCGGACATTAACAAATTCCCATCTGCCCATAACCGCGGGCACGGCTTTCGAAAGTTCAAATCCCTGCAGGGGAGTCCCAACTTAGCTCATCACAAGCTCTCACAGTCAACAAAGGATATTCCTTCTCCCAAGACATTCCGATCAGACTCGGCATCCCGGTTCTACAAGACATCCTCGACAATGGTAAAACAAGTCCAGCAAGACCACCCACTGTGCCGACAAATCCCGATAGGAGCCGCACATATCTCGTTCTCAGGGCACACCGGATAAGCTAAGCGTACAGGAGCCAACGTAACCCAAGTTGCCATGGGACGGCCCCGCACGGTGCTCTGGGTTGGACCAACACATAGAGAAGCACTGGCCCGGGGGTTTAAAAATAAAGATGACCCTTGAGTCCGCGAAACCCAAGGGAAAAAGGCTAGGTGGTGAATGGTAAAACCAAGGTCGGGCCTTACTGGAGGAGTTTTATTCAAGGCGAACTATCAAGGGGTTCCCATTATAACCCAACCGCGTAAGGAGCGCAAAATCCGGGAACATGACACCGATATGACGGAAACTAGGGCGGCAAGAGTGGAACAAAACACTAGGCATAAGGCCGAGCCTTCCACCCTTTGCCATGTATATAGATTAAGATAACAAGATAATATAGTGATATCCCAATAATAAACAATGTTCCAACAAGGAACGATCTCCAATCTTCACCTGCAACTAGCAACGCTATAAGAGGGGCTGAGCAAAGCGGTAACATAGCCAAACAACGGTTTGCTAGGACAAGGTGGGTTAGAGGTTTGAGATGGAAATTTTCGAGGCATGATAAACAAGTGGTAGGCATCGTAGCATAGGCATAGCAAAAGAGCGAGCATCTAGCAAGCAAAGATAGAAGTGATTTCGAGGGTATGATCATCTTGCCTGCAAAGTTGTTAGAGTTGACTTGATCCTCGTAAGCAAACTCAACGGGCTCCTCGTTAGCGAACTCGTCTCCCGGATCTACCCAAACAAGACAAACAAGCAAAAGGAACACAATCAACCACGTGCAATGCTCGAACAACATGATGCAAACATGGTATGCTATGCGGGATGCGATATGTGATGCATATACAAGATTTGACAAGGAATTATTGAACCTGGCCTCAAATTGGAAATCCAAGAGTGCCACTGGAAAGGTGAGGTGATTTCGGTTGAAATCGATATAAAGATCACCAGAATCGGATGCACGGTTTGGAAATGGCAAGCAAAACAAATATGGCACCGGTCTGCGATAAACAGCAAGTAGCCATCTAAAAGCATCAAGATAAATGTGCTACATCACTCAAACATGAAAAAAAAATACATGGCAGGGATCCACTCATAATGCTTGACAAAAGATGAACACTGAGCTACGGCCAACTCATCCATTAACAGGTTCAAACAAGCATGGCAAAAGTGCAAATGATAACAGGTTTCAGACTTAGTGAAATTAACACAAGTCTGGAATTTAACATCAGGTAGCACACTTAGGAGCATGAAAACTCTATGCTACAGGAACTTAACATGGCAAAGCAAGGCATGGAATGAAGCTACTCAAAGCACTTAACAAAGGTCCCTTAGTGACCTTGAGCCAAAAGGGATCAGAAAATACAATTACAAGCATGTGAACATGGCAAAAACATAATCAGATTACAGATTTAGTGAAAAACTGGAGCTTGCAATCTGTTAACGAGTAGGCATGTTCACGAGCTCGATGCACTCACTACAGAGCATGGCATGACCAACTAAGCATACACCCATCAAGAATACATATCATAGAAGCTAGACATGGCAAGAACAACAATATAGCATGCACAGATCAATGGCAACATCCTCGGCAAATTCGCTAACAAGTCAACAATCTGCCAGGATTCATGAAATAGCAAAAGTAGAGCTCGATTGACTCAATCTAGGGTGCTCTATAATTGCAAACAAAGACATTGATGGATAGAGCACCACAATATTAACAAATCATCCTTACTGATCATCCTCCAAAGAGGCACGGATCACTAGGAAACAACAAGAACATATGGCATATTGACAGAAATCAGAACAAGGACTTGGAGAAATTCTAAGTCCCTGAAATCAGCATTAACGAATGCACTACTTTGCAAGCTTGTGTTAGTCACCACACATATCACAAAAATATATAGTAAGCACCTCTGTAAGGATGGCATGGCATATAACAAAACTCATGTAGAGCTCGGGAGCATATCATGCACATATTAATCATGGCAAAAATGACAAATAGCTATTTGATGAAACCGATATGGCAATTTTATCATATAGCCCTCTTCCAACAGCATTTCGGGCAACAAGATGAGATAAAATGAAAATGATGCAATGAGATGAAATGATGTACTCTCTGAGACAAACATTTTGATATGCTACACGCGCAAATCGGATCTACGGATGTGGAGTTACGATGCGATGAACAATGCTAAAAATATGGAAAAACTGGGGACTTAGAGAGGCAAAAATCAACCCTAGGGTTTACTGTAGCACCGGATCCAGATACGGCGGGCACACGAACCGAGGTGACCGAAGAGTTCGGCGGAGTGCGGGGAGGAGGCCGGAGCTTGGAGCGGGCGGCGCGGGTCGCCAGATCTGCGGTGGATGCGGCGGCCGGCACCGGCGACTCGGGCGGCGGCCGGAGGAAGATGCGAGGAGGCGGGGCGAAGCACGGCCGCCAGCGAGGAGTAAGAACGGCGGCGCGGTGAGGTTCGGGCGGCGGGGTGCGGCGTAGGCGGCGAAGGCGCGCGGATGGCGGCGTCGGGCGGAAGAAGAAGTCCCGGGCGGCGACGGAGGAGACCCGGGCCGCGGGGGCCGGCCACGGGCCGAGCGGGCCCACGCGGGATCGGCGGCGAAGTGGGGCGCGCGCTGCCACGTGGCGTGCCCCGGTTGGCGGCGGCGACTTGTCTGGCTAGGGCGGACGTTGTCCGGCGGCGGAGAGGGGTTTTTCTAGGGTTAGGGGGAAGAAGACCTGAAAATTTTGGAGGAGGGTCTATTTATAGAGGTAGAGGGAGCTAGGAAGGGTCCTTGGTGGGTTTTGGGCCAAATTGGAAGGGTGTTGGGATGCAACACAAACGATGCCTTCTCGGTCCCTCGGTTAACCGTTGGAGTATCAAACGAAGTCCAAATGGTACGAAACTTGACAGGCGGTCTACCGGTAGTAAACCAAGGCCGCATGACAAGTCTCGGTCCAATCCGGAAATGTTTAACCCCCACACACGAAAAGAGGTAGAAAGGACCACCGGAGGAGATAGGAGCGCCGAAATGCAAAACGGACAACGGGGAAAAAGCTCGGATGCATGAGACGAACACGTATGCAAATGCAATGCACATGATGACATGAAATGAGATGCATGACAAAAGCAACAACACACGGAGACAAAAACCTGAACCTGAGGAAAATAAAATAACTTAGCGCCGGAAACGGCAAGAGTTGGGATACATATAAGGTAAATTACATCCGGGGTGTTACAGACACAAATCAACCAAAACCGTAATGTCACCTAGATACTCCAATGTCACCTCAAGTATCAGTGGGTATGATTATACGATATGCATCACACAATCTCAGATTCATCTATTCAAACAACACAAAGAACTTCAAAGAGTACCCCAAAGTTTCTACCGGAGAATCCAGACGAAAACGTGTGCCAACCCCTACGCGTAAGTTCATGAGGTCACGGAACTCGCAAGTTGATCACCAAAACATACATCAAGTAGATCACGTGATATCCCATTGTCACCACAGATAAGCACATGCAAGACATACATCAAGTGTTCTCAAATCCTTAAAGACTCAATCCGATAAGATAACTTCAAAGGGGAAACTCAATCCATTACAAGAGAGTAGAGGGGGAGAAACATCATAAGATCCAACTATAATAGCAAAGCTCGAAATACATCAAGATCGTTCCGAATCAAGAACACAAGAGAGAGATCAAACACATAGCTATTGGTACATACCCTCAGCCCCGAGGGTGAACTACTCCCTCCTCGTCATGGAGAGCGTCGGGATGATGAAGATGGCCACCGGAGAGGAATTCCCCCCTCCGGTAGGGTGCCGGAACGGGTCTAGATTGGTTTTCGGTGGCTATGGAGGCTTCTAGCGGCGGGACTCCCGATCTAGGTTATGTTCTGGGGGTTTCTGTATATATAAGAGGTTTTGGCGTCCAGAACAAGTCAGGGGGGTCTCCGGGCTGTCCATGAGGTAGGGAGGCGCCCCCAAGGGGGTAGGCGCACCCCAACCCTCGTGGGCAGCCGGGACTCTTCTGGCCCAACTCTTTTACTCCATGGCCTTCTTCTGGTCCAAAAAATAAGTTCCATGAAGTTTCAGGTCAATTGGACTCTGTTTGGTTTTCCTTTTCTGTGATGCTCAAAAACAAGGAAAAAACAGAAACTGGCACTGGGCTCTGGGTTAATAGGTTAGTCCCAAAAATCATATAAAATAGCATATAAATGCATATAAAACATCCAAGGTTGATAATATAATAGCATGGAGCAATCAAAAATTATAGATATGTTGGAGACGTATCAAGCATCCCCAAGCTTAATTCCTGCTCGTCCTCGAGTAGGTAAATGATAAAAACAGAATTTTTGATGTGGAATGCTACCTAACATATTTATCAATGTAATTTTCTTTATTGTGGCAGGAATATTCAGATCCATAAGATTCAAGACAAAAGTTTAATATTGACATAAAAATAATAATACTTCAAGCATACTAACTAAGAAGTCATGTCTTCTTAAAATAACATGGCCAAAGAAAGCTTATCCCCACAAAATCATATAGTTTGGCTATGCTTCATTTTCGTCACACAAAATGCTCTCATCATGCACAACCCCGATGACAAGCCAATCAATTGTTTCATACTTCAGTAATCTCAAACTTTTTTCAACTTTCACGCAATACATGAGCGTGAGCCATGGACATAGCACTATGGGTGGAATAGAATATAATGATGGGGTTGTGTGGAGAAGACCAAAAAAGGAGAAAGTGTCACATTGACGCAGCTAATCAATGGGCTATGGAGATGCCCATCAATTGATGTCAATGCGAGGAGTAGGGATTGCTATGCAACAGATGCACTAGAGCTATAAATGTATGAAAGCCCAACAAAAGAAACTAAGTGGGTATGAAGACCTAGGGCATTTGAGGAAGCCCATTGTTGGCATATACAAGCCAAGTCCTATAATAAAAAATTCCCACTAGTATATGAAAGTGACAAAACAAGAGACTCTCTATCATGAAGATCATGGTGCTACTTTGAAGCACAAGTGTGGAAAAAAGGATAGTAGCATTGTCCCTTTTTATTTCTTTTTTGGGCCTTTTTTGGCCTTTCTCCTTTTCTTATTTGGGACAATGCTCTATTAATGATGATCACCACACTTCTATTTATTTACAACTCAATGATTACAACTCGATACTAGGACACAATATGACTCTATATGAATGCCTCCGACGGTGTATCGGGAAGGACAATGAATCAATAGTGACATGTATGATAAATTATGCATGGTGGCTTTGCCACAAATACGATGTCAACTACATGATCATGCAAGGCAATATGACAATGATGAAGCGTGTCATAATAGACGGAACGGTGGAAAGTTGCATGGCAATATATCTCGGAATGGCTATGGAAATGCCATAATAGGTAGGTATGGTGGCTGTTTTGAGGAAGATATAAGGAGGTTTTTGTGTGATAGAGCGTATCATATCACAGGATTTGGATGCACCGGTGAAGTTTGCACCAACTCTCGAGGTGAGAAAGGGCAATGCACGGTACCGAAGAGGCTAGCAATGATGGAAGGGTGAGAGTGCGTATAATCCATGGACTCAACATTAGTCATAAAGAACTCACATACTTATTGCAAAAATCTACAAGTCATCAAAAACCAAGCACTACGCGCATGCTCCTAGGGGGATAGATTGGTAGGAAAAGACCATCGCTCGTCCCCGATCGCCACTCACAAGGAAGGCAATCAAAGAAACACCTCATGCTTCAAATTTGTCACACAGCGGTCACCATACATGCATGCTACGGGACTTGCAAACCTCAACACAAGTATTTCTCAAATTCAAAATTACTCAACTAGCACGACTCTAAAATTACCATCTTCATATCTCAAAACAATTATCAATTATCAAACTTCTCATAGTATTCGATGCACTTATATGAATGTTTTTATTATATCCCTCTTGGATGCCCATCATATTAGGACTAACTTCATAACCAAAGAAAATTACCATGTTGTTATTAAAGACTCTCAAAATAATATAAGTGAATCATGAGATTTCATCTATTTCTATAAAATAAAATCACCACCGTGCTCTACAAAGATATAAGTGAAGCACTAGAGCAAATGACAAACTACTCTGAAAGATATAAGTGAATATCAATGAGTAGTAGAATAATTATGCAACTATGTGAAGACTCTCTAACATTTAATAATTTCAGATCTTGGTATTTTATTCAAACAGCAAGCAAAACAAAATAAAATAAAATGACGCTCCAAGCAAAACACATATCATGTGGGTGAATAAAAATATAGCTCCAAGTAAAGTTACTGATGAACGAAGACGAAAGAGGGGATGCCATCCGGGGCATCCCCAAGCTTAGGCTCTTGGTTATCCTTGAATATTACCTTGGGGTTCCTTGGTCATCCCCAATCTTAGGCTCTTGCCACTCCTTATTCCATCGTCCATCGAATCTTTACCCAAAACTTGAAAACTTCGCAACACAAAACTTGACAGAAAACTCGTAAGCTCCGTTAGTATAAGAAAATAAATCACCACTTAGGTACTATTGTGAACTCATTATAAATTAATATTGGTGTAATATCTACTGTATTCCAACTTCTCTATGGTTCATACCCTCCGATACTACTCATAGATTCATCAAAATAAGCAAACAACACAATGAAAACAGAATCTGCCAAAAACAGAACAGTATGTAGTAATCTGTATCAAAATTATACTTATCTAACCCCAAAAATTCTGAAATAAATTGGTGGACGTGTGGAATTTTCCTATTAATCATCTTCAAAAAGAATCAACCTAATCGCACTCTCCAGTAAAAAATGGCAGCAAAACTCGTGAGCGCTAAAGTTTCTGTTTTTTACAGCAAGATCGCAAAGACTTCACCCAAGTCTTCCCAAAGGTTCTACTTGGAACAAACACTAATTAAAACATAAAACCACATCTAAAAAGAGGCTAGATGAATTAGTTAAACAGGAGAAAAAAAGCAAGGAACTAAAAATAAAAATTAGGTTGCCTCCCAACAAACGCTAACGTTTAACGCCCCTAGCTAGGCATGATGATTTCAATGATGCTCACATAAAAGATAAGAATTGAAACATAAAGAGAGCATCATGAAGAATAGGACTAGCACATTTAAGTCTAACCCACTTCCTATGCATAGGGATTTTGTGAACAAACAAATTATGGGAACAATAATCAACTAGCATAGGAAGGCAAAACAAGCATAACTTCAGAACTTTAAGCACATAGAGAGGAAACTTGATATTATTGCAATTCCTACAATCATATGTTCCTAGCTCATAATAATTTTCAGTAGCATCATGAATGAATTCAACAATGTAACATCACATAAAGCATTCTTTTCATGATCTACAAGCATAAAAAATTTACTACTCTCGACATAAGCAAAATTCTTTTCATTCGGAATAGTGAGAGTATCATAAGAAACTGGAATACTATAAATTGTTTCCACATTGAAAGAATAAAATTCAGAAAAAGGGTAATCATAATCATGACAAGTTTTATAAATATAATCATCATTACTTTTTATAGCATAAGTATCATCACAATAATTATCGTAAGTAGCAACTTTGTTCTCATCATAATCGATTGAAACCTCTTCCAAGATAGTGGAATCATTACTAAATAAAGTCATGACCTCTCCAAATCCACTTTCATAATTGTCACAATAAGATTCAACACCCTCCAAAATAGTGGGATCATTACTTCCTAAAGTTGACACTCTTCCAAACCCACTTTCATCAATATAATCATCATAAATAGGAGGCATGCTATCATCATAATAAATTTGCATATCAAAACTTGGGAGGTTAAAAATATCATCTTCATAAAACATAGCATCCCCAAGCTTGGGACAAACATTAATTGCAGCAAATAAATTCTCAAACATGTCATCTTCATCAAACATAGCATCCCCAAGCTTGGGCCTTTTAGTATAATAAGCATAATCACTCTCATCGTTAACAGTATGGATATCACCAATAGTATAGCAATTATCATCATCACAATGAGTGAAAGGAGCAACATCATTTGGGAGGGATACCTCTTTACCTTTACTTCTCCGTCTTTTCTTTTTCTTCTTCACATTAAGTATGGGTTTATCCCTCTCTTTTTTGGAGCTCCTTATTAATGAGATTGGTTGAATAGAAGGCTCCTCCTCGTTACCTGATTCATCATAAGAAATAATAGGAGGGTATTGGGAAATCTCTTCCCTTTAATTAGTATTCTCTTCATCTTCTATTTGGTTTCTAGACTTTATGTAATTGGCAATATAAGGATTCTCAATGCAATTCACCGCACAATACACATAAATTTCCTCTAGATCAAAATCAAGAACTTTATCAAGGGCAAATTTTGGAATATCCTTAGTTATACGTTTCATTTATTCATAACCCAAAAGCAACCTAAGTTCATTATGATGTGCAAGGGAAATCAAGTCATCACAATTTTTGGACACTATTCAATCATGAAACAATTTGCATTGAATATTTAAATGATCACGTTCATTGCAAAGTTCACAAGGATGGCAAAGAAATTTTAAATCTTTAGCACAAGCATCTAGCCTTTCTTGCAACCATTTAGTTTCTAAATACGTATGCCTCTTGCAAAATCTATCTTCCCTATTTGGTGTGTACTTTCAAACTCTATGCACTCCACAAAAATTGACATGCTTATAAGAGACATTTTCATCATGACTAGTGCAATCATCACTAGTACTATGGATATTCAAGGAATTCATACTAACAACATTGCAATCATGCTCATCATTCAAAGATTTAGTGCCAAACACTCTAATGCATTCTTCTTCTAGCAATTTGGCACAATTATCGGAATCCTTATTTTTCATGAAAGATATTAAAAAGATGAAGCATATGAGGTACCCTCAATTCCATTTTTTGTAATTTTCTTTTATAAACTAAACTAGTGATGAAACAAGAAACTAAAAGATTCGATTGGAAGATCTAAAGATATACCTTCACGCACTAACCTCCCCAGCAACGGCGCCAGAAAAGAGCTTGATGTCTACTACACATCCTTCTTCTTGTAGACGTTGTTGGGCCTCCAAGTGCAGAGGTTTGTAGGACAGTAGCAAATTTCCCTCAAGTGGATGACCTAAGGTTTATCAATCCGTGGGAGGCGTAGGATGAAGATGGTCTCTCTCAAACAACCCTGCAACGAAATAACAAAGAGTCTCTTGTGTCCCGAACACACCCAATACAATGGTAAATTGTATAGGAGCACTAGTTCGGCGAAGAGATGGTGATACAAGTGCAATATGGATGGTAGATATAGGTTTTTGTAATCTGAAAATATAAAAAAAACAGCAAGGTAGCAAGTGGTAAAAGTGAGCGTAAACGGTATTGCAATGCTAGGAAACAAGGCCTAGGGTTCATACTTTCACTAGTGCAAGTTCTCTCAACAGTAATAACATAATTGGATCATATAACTATCCCTCAACATGCAACAAAGGGTCACTCGAAAGTCACTAATTGCGGAGAACAAACGAGGAGATTATTGTAGGGTATGAAACCACCTCAAAGTTATCCTTTCTGATCGATCAATTCTAGAGTCTGTAGTAAAATAACACGAAGCTATTCTTTCCGTTCAATCTATCATGGAGTTCGTACTAGAATAACACCTT
Source organism: Triticum urartu (assembly GCF_003073215.2). NCBI lineage: Eukaryota > Viridiplantae > Streptophyta > Magnoliopsida > Poales > Poaceae > Triticum > Triticum urartu. Next base: position 196,675,868 of record NC_053023.1, read on the forward strand.
AAGACACAAATCAACCAAAACCCTAATGTCACCTAGATACTCCAATGTCCCCTTAAGTATCCGTGGGTATGATTATATGATATGCATCACACAATCTCAGATTCATCTATTCAACCAACACAAAGAACTTCAAAGAGTGCCCCGAAGTTGCTACCGGAGAATCCAGACGAAAATGTGTGCCAACCCCTATGCATAAGTTCACGAGGTCACGGAACTCGCAAGTTGATCACCAAAACATACATCAAGTGGATCACGTGATATCCCATTGTCACCACAGATAAGCACATGCAAGACATACATCAAGTGTTGTCAAATCCTTAAAGACTCAATCTGATAAGATAACTTCAAAGGGGAAACTCAATCCATTACAAGAGAGTAGAGGGGGAGAAACATCATAAGATCCAACTATAATAGCAAAGCTCATGATACATCAAGATCGTTTCGAATCAAGAACATGAGAGAGAGATCAAACACATAGCTACTCGTACATACCCTCAGCCTCGAGGGTGAACTACTCCCTCCTCGTCATGGACAGCGCCGGGATGATGAAGATAGCCAGCGGAGAGGGATTCCCCCCTCCGGCAGGGTGCCGGAACGGGTCTAGATTGGTTTTCGGTGCCTACGGAGGCTTCTGGTGGCAGAACTCCCGATCTAGGTTATGTTCTGGGGGTTTCTGTATATATAAGAGGTTTTGGCGTCGAGAACAAGTCAGGGGGGTCTCCAGGCTGTCCACGAGGTAGGGAGGCGTGCCCAGGGGGTGGGCGCGCCCCCTACCCTCGTGGGCAGCCCGGGACTCTTCTGGCCCAACTCTTTTACTTCATGGCCTTCTTCTGGTCCAAAAATAAGTTTCGTGAGGTTTCAGGTCAATTGGACTCCATTTGGTTTTCTTTTTCTGCGATACTCAAAAACAAGGAAAAAAACAGAAACTGGCACTGGGCTCTAGGTTAATAGGTTAGTCCCAAAAATCATATAAAATAGCATATAAATGCATATAAAACATCCAATGTTGATAATATAATAGCATGGAACAATAAAAAATTATAGATATGTTGGAGACGTATCATATTGTTCATCCAGCCCTCCATCGGCTACTGTTCAACCAGCCCTCCACCAGCTGCTATTCATCTAGCCCTCCACGGGGTATTGTTCATCCACCCCAACTGGCTCGATCGGGGTCCTGTTCATCCAACGGCAATGGCCTCTACTACCACGGGGTCTTGTTCATCCAACCCCCACCTGGAACTGTTCCTCCAACAACCAACAATGCTCATTGTTCATCAAGAGGCAGCAGGTTCGATCGGCTTTAGTTAGCAGCAGTAGCAAAGGAATCGCTCGATCGGTTCAGTTAACAGCCAGATCAATCGATCGCTCGGGTTCAGTAATGCATAGCCTGCAGTGCAACAGTTAGAGTTCAGTAGGCGAATGCCTTGCTCGGGTTCAGTTAGAGCCCAAGCCTCGCACCCACACGCATACGTGTATGAGAGAAACGTGCATCGCTCGGCCCCGACCACCCACCGTAACCAGGAAATCCCCGATATTTTCCTCGCCCTCGCTTCTACCATGCTTTTTCCGTCATGGATGGCCCAAAGAATGTCATGCAGCTGTGTCTCCGGCCCGCCCAGGACGAAAAGCCCATTTTTTGTCATGATTATTTGTCATAGAAGTAGGAGCCCACCACATCTATGATGATATCGGGTTTTGTCATAGAAGTGTCATAAGCATGATAGAAAAAGTTTGTCATAGAAGTGTCGTAAGCATGACAGGAAAAAAATTCGTTTGGCCCAAAATGTCATGGATGTGTCTTTTTTTTGTAGTGTAGGCTTTCCCCCTCTTCTGGCATTTCTGCAGTTCAGTCCAAAGATATAGCCCCATTTCTTTGATACTGATGCATACTTAGTATAGATCACAGGTAAGTCTTACGAGTACTTTGGATGAGTACTCGCGGTTGATTTGCTACCTGTTTTACCCCTATACCCGATTGATGTGATAAGATGACGGATTCCAGAAGCCAGATGCCATCACCGACGACTACTACTACACCGACGGAGCCTAATAGTACATGGAGACCGACGACGACTAGGAGTAGTTAGGAGGCACCCAGGTAGGAGGCCTTGCCTTTTTGCCCGTTGTTGCTTTTCTGCTAGCCTTCTTAAGGAAGATTTGTTTAACTTATGTTTGTACTCAGATATTGTTGCTTCCGCTGATTCGTTTGTATTCGAGCCCTCGAGGACCCTAGCTTGTAATATAAAGCTTGTATGACTTTAATTTGTGTCTAGAGTTGTGTTGTGATATCTACCCGTGAGTCCTTGATTTTGATCGTACACATTTGCATGTATGATTAGTGTACGATTGAATCAGGGTCGTCACATGAATATTTAGTTCATAAACCCATAGTTTATCGAATCCCAACAAACACACTACAAAAGAAGATTATATCGGATAGAACTCCAAAGACATCAAGGAGAACATTGTATTGAAGATCAAAGAAAAGAGAAGAAGCCATCTAACTATTAGTAATGGACATGTATGTCTATGGTAAATTACACATGCATCATCGGAAGGCAACAATGATGATGTAGAAGCCCGCCGTGATCGAAACCCTAGCTCTTTTATTTTCCTTTTTTACTTTCTTTATTTAATTATGATTTTTTTTTTATTTTTAATAGCAAATGGGCTTTATTTAATATGGGACTTGGCCCATAATTCATAATGCAATTTTAGGCACTGCCTCAAAAAGTTTGAGAGTTAAATGAAATGTCTTGGATTTTTCATAAATTAGAATAGCATTTAAAATATTGTTTTGGCCCCTATTTTAATTATATTAGGTCATTTAAATACTTTATAAAATGTTGGTTTCTCCATGACTATAACTCAGTGATTATTTCCAATATTATGAACATTTTTGTCCTACTGTTTGGTGAAGTAATTTTTGGACTTTATAATTTAAAATTTAAAATTGAATTCAAAGGGGAAATTTGAATCGGGATTTGAATCCAAGGTGATCAATCACTGTTAAGCAAAGTGACTTAACATTAACATGGGGATTACTGTAGCTCATTACACCGGGGTGTTACAAGGGGGACCTGCCGGAGCCTCCTGCTCCACCCCCTCCCCCCACCACCAGCCTCCCAGACCCATCACCAGCGGATGGTCCACCGGTCCATCCGAGCGCTTCTTCTTGTTCTTCTTGCGCTTCACCAATGGCCCAATCAGAGCCGGTTCCTCACCTGCGGTGCGGCGAGGCGCATCCACCCGGTCATCCGGTCTCGCAGGGTTATGACTACCTTGTCGCGAGCTTTGTCCCACCTCAGACCCGGGCCGGCTTGGTGCAGCGAGGTACGACCGGCACTGCAACTACTCTCAGAGGTCCTCCTCATGGTGTAGGTCTTCGCAACGGAGGCGGTCGGCCTCCTCTCGATGGCGTGCACCCTGTGATCCGGGCAGCGGGAGCCGTGCTTCGCGGCGTCCATCACGGGTGCCCTCCCGCGCCGGTGGCGGCCGGTATGGGGCAGAGGAGGCGTTGTGGCAGTCCGCCCAGTCCTCGCGATCAGCAAGCCGTCGGTCGTCGGAGCCTCGGCGAGCATCATCCTCGGCCATCATTGGAGGGCCGCGCGGCCGGCGGGATGCATCGGTCCGGTCCACTGGCCGCTTGGGGCGCAGGGCTTCGTCCCCTGGTAGGCGTCGCGGCATCAATACCTCAGTGTACGTGCGACCGAGGGCGGCGGGGCATAACAGTGGAGTAGAATCCGGTGGCGCGGCGAGATCGCAGGAGGAGGAGGACTCAAAGAGTAGAGGCGGCGCCGGTGGAAAGATGCGTCGGGCGTTGGGGCTGAATCGGGCGACATCTGCCCTAGAAGCTGGCACACCCGTTTTCGGGTCAGATCTGCCACGCTGCAACCGCAACCAGTGGGCCCAATCCGCGGGAGCGAGAGCCCAGGCCCTATTTGCCACGCCCAGGGCGAGTTGGGCCCCAGGCGATAGAATTGGACCATCTCCATAGGCCCGGCACACCCAAGCCTCCATAGGCCGGCCCACAGAAGCCGCCCCAGGCCTACCCAAGCAGGCAGCCCTAGCCAGCCCAGTCCATGGGGAGGGAGCGTCCCCCTCCCTGCATCGACCAGGCCAGTTAGCAGCGACGGCTGCTACAGGGTCTGGGGGCGAGCCGCGAGCGGTCAACGCCATGGGCACATGACGTTGGGCCAGCTCCGCCGTGCCAGACAACACGGCCACGAGCCGCACCGCCTGAGGCAGCTGGACCACATCACCCGCCGAGTCCCTCGAGCCCGACCTCCGACCGCCACACGGACGCGCCGATGTCGCCATGGCTAGGAACTCACTGAACATCGGTGGTGCTGATATGTCTCCGACGTATCTAATTTATTGTATTCATGCCATGTTTACCACAATTTTATATGGTTTTGTTATGATTTGATTAGAACTAACCCGGACTGACACTGTTTTCAGCAGAACTACTGTGGTGTCGTTTTTTGTGCAGAATTAAAAGTTCTCAGAATGGATCGAAAATTTATGATGATTTTGTTATGGACCAAAAGAGAACCCCGAAGCACAAGAGTTGGACCAGAAGCTTCACGAGGAAGCGGCAAGGGTGGAGGGCGTTCCCACTGATACGTCTCCAACGTATCTATAATTTTTTATTGTGCTGTTATATATTCTGTTTTGGATGTTTAATGAGCTTATTTATACACTTATAGATTATTTTGGAGACTAACCTATTAACTGGAGGCCCAGCCCAAATTGCTGTTTTTTGCCTATTTCAGTGTTTCGCATAAAAAGAATATCAAACGGAGTCCAAACAGAATGAAACCTTCGAGAGCATGATTTTTGGAACAAACGTGATCCAGAGGACTTGGAGTGGACGTCAAGCAATCAACGAGGAGGCCACGTGGCACGGGGCGCGCCTACCCCCCTGGGCGCTCCCTCCACCCTCGTGGGCCCTCGTGGCTCCACCAACCTACTTCTTCCTCCTATATATACCTACGTACCCCCGAACCATCGAGTAGCACCACGAAAACTTAATTCCACCGCCGCAACCTTCTTTACCCGTGAGATCCCATCTTGGGACCTTTTCCGGCGCTTCGCCGAAGGGGGCATTGAGCACGGAGGGCTTCTACATCAACACCATAACCTCTCCGATGATGCGTGAGTAGTTTACTTCAGACCTTCGGGTCCATAGTTATTAGTTAAATGGATTCTTCTCTCTCTTTGGATCTCAATACAAAGTTCTCCTCGATTCTGTTGGAGATCTATTGATGTAATCTTCTTTTGCGGTGTGTTTATCGAGATCCGATGAATTGTGGGTTTATGATCAAGATAATCTATGAACAATATTTGAATGTTCTCTGAATTCTTTTATGTATGATTGGTTATCTTCGCAAGTCTCTTCGAAATATCAGTTAGGTTTGGCCTACTAGATTGGTCTTTCTTGCAATGGGAGAAGTGCTTAGCTTTGGGTTCAATCTTGTGGTGCTCGATCCCAGTGACAGTAGGGGAAATGACACGTATTGTATTGTTGCCATCGAGGATAAAAAGATGGGGTTTATATCATATTGCATGAGTTTATCTCTCTACATCATGTTATCTTGCTCAAAGCGTTACTCCGTTCTTATGAACTTAATACTCTAGACGCATGTTGGATAGCGGTCGATGTGTGGAGTAATAGTAGTAGATGCAGGCAGGAGTCGGTCTACTTGTCACAGACGTGATGCCTATATACATGATCATACCTAGATATTCTCATAACTATGCTCAATTCTATCAATTGCTCGACAGTAATTTGTTTACCCACCGTAATACTTATGCTATCTGGAGAGAAGCCACTAGTGAAACCTATGGCCCCGGGTCTATTTTCCATCATATTAATCTCCCGTCAACAAGCTATTTCTTGCGCTGTTTATTTTGCTTTCTTTACTTTTAGTCTTTATCATAAAAATACCAAAAATATTATCTTATCTTCTCTCTCATATCTCACTTTTGCAAGTGGCCATGAAGGGATTGACAACCCCTTTATCGCTTTGGTTGCAAGGTTCTTATTTTCCATCATATATGCATGAATTTATAGATAATTATGAGTCTGATGATTTGATTGAAATATCCCTCGATGAACATGATGCTTGCTATTCTTGTGGCCATGATGCCAATATTTATGAAGATGAATTTTCTATATTCCCTTATGTTAAACATGAGATCGTTGCTATTGCACCCATACTTGATAGTTCCTTCGATGAAAAGCATGATTGCAATGATGTTATCATAAATTCTCTTAATATCAATTGTGTCAATGATATGCAAAACCTAAAGCTTGGGGATGCTAGTTTTTCTATGACTACTATTTGTTGCAATGATCATGATTGGGGTGATACTTCTTTTGACCTAGAAAATTTATTTAAGCCCCATGATGAATATGAGATTGATAATAGTGTTTGCAATATTATTGAAAGTGGGTTTGGAAGACTGTCAACTTTAGATCCCACATATTTGGAGAATGTTCAATCTTATGAAGTTTTTGATAAAAGTGGGTTTGGAGATGTCATGACTTTAGTTAATGTTAACCCCACTATTTTGGAAGAGTGTCAACTTTGCATGCATGTGGATCGTGTTGAAAATATTTTATGTGATAGCTATTTTGTTGAATTTTCTTATGGTCCTACATGTAATTATTATGAGATAGGAAAATATGGTGGTAGAAATTTTCATGTTACTAAATTACCTCTCGTTATGTTGAGATTGCTATTGTTTCTTTCCGCTTCCTTTCATATGCTAGTTCTTGCTTGCGTTGATAATTTGTTTGCCTATAAGATGCCTATGGATAGGAAGTATGTTAGACTTAGATGTGTTTGTCACGTGTTTTATGATGCTCTATTTGTTCTTCAATTCTTGTTTTTTCATGTGAGCATCGTTGAAATCTTTGGCTAGCTAAAAGGCTTTAAAGAAAAGCGCTTGTTGGGAGGCAACCCAATTATATTTTTGTTTCTTGCTTTTTGTTTCTGTTTAGTAATAAATAATTCATATAGCCTCTGTTTAGATGTGGTTTTGTGTTTTAATTAGTGTTTGTGCCAAGTCGAACCTTTGGGAAGACTTGGGGAAAGTCTTTGCGATCTTGCTGTAAAAAACAGAAACTTTAGCGCTCGCGAGAATTGCTTCCATTCTTTATTGGAGAGTGCTATTTAGTTAATTCTTTTTGAATATGATTAATAGATAAATTCCTCACGTCCAGCAATTTATTTTAGAATTTTTGGGATTCAAGAAGTATTCGAAACCTACAGATTACTACAGACTGTTCTGTTTTTGACAGATTCGGTTTTTCGTGTGTTGTTTGCTTATTTTGATGAATCTATGGCTAGTAATAGAGTTTATGAACCATAGAAAAAGTTGGAATACAGTAGGTTTAACACCAATATAAATAAATAATGAGTTCATTACATTACCTTGAAGTGGTAGTTTGTTTCCTTTTACTAACGGAGCTTACGCGATTTTCTTTTATGTTTTGTGTTGTGAAGTTTTCAAGTTTTGGTAAAGATTTGATGGATTATGGAAAAAGGATTGGCAAGAGCCTAAGCTTGGGTATGCCCAAGGCACCCCAAGTTAAAATCCAAGGACAACCAAAAGCTTAAGCTTGGGGATGCCCCGGAAGGCATCCCCTCTTTCGTCTTCGTCTATCGGTATATTTACTTGGGGCTATATTTTTATTCACCAGATGATATGTGTTTTGCTTGGAGCATTGTCAGTGTCAAAACCGGCGGATCTCGGGTAGGGGGTCCCGAACTGTGTGTCTAGGCGGATGGTAATAGGAGACAAGGGACACGCTGTTTTTACCCAGGTTCGGGCCCTCTCGATGGAGGTAAAACCCTACTCCTGCTTGATTAATATTGATGATATGGGTAGTACAAGAGTAGATCTACCACGAGATCAAGGAGGCTAAACCCTAGAAGCTAGCCTATGGTATGATTGTTGTATGATGAAGTTGTCCTACGGACTAGAACCCTCCAGTTTATATAGACACCGGATAGGGTTAGGGTTACACAGAGTCGGTTACAATGGTAGGAGATCTTGAATATCCGCATCGCCAAGCTTGCCTTCCACGCCAAGGAAAGTCCCATCCGGACACGGGACGAAGTCTTCAATCTTGTATCTTCATAGTCCTGGAGTCCGGCTGAAGGTATAGTCCGGCTACCCGAACACCCCCTAATCCAGGACTCCCTCAGTAGCCCCTGAACCAGGCTTCAATGATGACGAGTCCGGCGCGCAGATTGTCTTCGGCATTGCAAGGCGGGTTCCTCCTCCAAGTCCTTCAAGAAGATTTTAAACACCAAGGATAGTGTCCGGCTCTGCAAAATAAGTTTCCCCATATTGCCATAGAGAGAATAATATCAACACAAATCTAATCTGCTGACGCATTCCGTAGCGTGACATCATACTACGGCCAAGTCCTTTACTCGAATCGTTTTTACTTTTCCACCTCAGCACGTTTAGCGAGGCGGTTTCCTTGGCATGTCTTGTCAAAGCAGAGATCGTGTGCCCCCTTTTACGGGATTCTCATCAATACGGACGTGGGTAACCCAACTGCGCCATTTATCACGGCGCTTGGGAGGCAAGCGAGTTTTACTAGGCTGGTGGGGACGCACAACCGCATCCGCCCATATAAGGGGATAAGGATCCACCTTTTTACCTACGCCTTCTTCCTCCTTTGCCTATCCATCTCCTGCGCACTCGAGCTCCAGCGCCCAAGCCCGCGCTTCCTACCTCAACCTCCTCCAGCAATGTCCGGAGCGGGAGGCAAGTGGATGGTCTCCTCCGTCACGGAGGGCCATGTCAAAAAGCTAAGGAAGGCCGGATACTTGTCCAAGGACATCGTGCACTGGCTTCCCGAGGAAGGGCAGCTTCTCCCCACCCCAAGGCCCCATGAGAGGGTAGTATTCCTTCCCCACTTCCTCCGCGGACTGGGTTTCCCACTCCACCCATTTGTCCGGAGGCTCATGTTCTACTATGGCCTGGATTTCCACGATCTGGCCCCGAACTTCGTCCTCAACATCTCGGCGTTTATCGTCGTGTGCGAGGCTTTCCTCTGCATCCGCCCCCATTTCGGCCTCTGGCTCAAGACCTTCAACATCAAGCCCAAGGTGGTGTGCGGCAGCCAGGCGGAGTGCGGAGGCGCCATGGCGGGCAAGATGGCCAACGTCCTATGGCTCGAGGGCTCCTTCGTGGAGACCCTGAAGGGGTGGCAATCATGGTGGTTTTACATCACTGAGCCGCGCGATCCGAAATGGATCGCAGCCCCCGAGTTTCGATCCGGACCCCCCACGCGGCTTATGTCCTGGAAAGAGACGGGCCTGTCATGGGGCGACGAAAAATAGGTGACCGGATTGCAGACATGCATCCAGTCCCTGGTGAGCAAGCCGATCAAGCTTGTTAATGTAGTCCAGGTTATGCTCATCCGCCGGATCCTCCCGTGTCAACAACGGGGCTTTAATTTGTGGGAGTTCGACCAGGCGCAGCACCAAACCCTTAACCGGCTCTTTGACACGACGTATGAAGACGTCTGGAAGGTGCTAACCAAAGGCGCCGAGGCTCCCACATCCGCTTCTGAGGACCGCGGATACAGCTCGCAGCGTCACGCTAGTGAGGTAAGCTATTTTCACCTTTTACAGGATGTTAAGTTTCTTCATAGTTTGACTCTATGTGGGATCTAAACCCCCTCACCTTTGACAGGCTTGGCAGGCGCAGTCCGAATCGATTAACTGTCCGGCTCCCTTCCCGAAGAACCAGCCCCTGCTCTCCTAGTGAAGCTGCTGGTTCCGGCGCCTTATGTGGTGCTGGAGAAGAAGGCCATGGGGACTCGAAAGAGTACCCGTAATGTGGTGGTGTCGGACCCGTCATCCGACGAGTCCGAGACGCTCTCCTCCCGTGAGAACGAGGAGGAGGAAGAAGAACACTCTCCCCCTCCAGCGGGGGGAGGAAAGAAAAGGAAGGCCGCCCCAACGGGGGAGGCCAAAGGGTCCAGGAAGAGGAAGACCCCTCCGCCGAACTACTCCCCCAACACCGAAGAGGACGAAGAGGAGTGGCCAGATAGGGCCAAGCGTCCGGCGAAATCGTAAGTATTCGGATATCAGAGTAACTCATGACGTTCCTTTGTTGCACAGCCTTCCCTAATGTCGAACATAATTATGCAGCCCGCCCCGGGCCAAACTCAACGAGTCGTCGAGCGGCTCCCTGGATTCATCGGACGTGAACTCAGTTCCGCCCGCTATCTCCCCCCGCACTGCGGATGACGTTGAAGTGGCATCGCAACAAGCTCCGGGGCAGGAGGAGGTGGTCCTGGAGGATCCGCAAGGCGACCTCCCGGACTCCAGGAGTAAAGGGGACAAGACCCCCCAGGGCTCCAAGTCCGGCTTTGTGCCGGACACCGCACCGGAATCTTCAACAGTTCTGGACCGCGGTATGCGAACTCCTTCCAAGAGGAGCAAGCCTTTTGAGACGGCGGCCTCCGTCCAACCGGAGGTGCCGGACAATTTTCTGGAGGTGATTGACGGCGCCTCCATCGACGAGGAGCACCGTACTATTATGAGTACGGTGATCCAGAAGGTTCAGTCCGCCAAGAGCGGACTGAGTGAAGCTTGCGCTAGCCTTCTAACAGGCTTCGAGGTAAGTAAAAAATATGTAAGAATGTAACCGCATAGACAGTAGCCCCTGATGCTCTGTTTGGCGTTCGGAAAGAAAATCCGAATAGAGGATCTATTAAATTTCGCAGGAGTCTAACAACAAAGATTCAATATGCGTATGCAGGCTTCGCTGCTAGCCACCGCCGCACTGACTGCGGAGGTGGGTGCCCTGAAACAGGGACTCGAGCGGACCGAGCAAGAGCTCGGCCTTGCCAAGCGGCATCTTGAGAAGAAAGAAGGTAAGAAATACCTTACAGAAAAAAGTGCCTATAAAAAGACGTGATTGCAAAAAATAACAGGATTGTACTGCTTATTGTAGGGGCCACGACTGAGGTGGCGACCCTCAAGCAGGCGCTGTCCGAGGCCGAAAAGAAAGCGGCCGCGGAGCGCACCGAGCGAGAGAAACTTGAGGCCCGGGTCAGCGAGGTGCAGCAAGAGCTTCAGGCTCTCATGAAAAAACATGAGAGTCTGGAGCTTGAGTCAAAGACGCAAGCGTCCGAGCTCGCGGCGGCCCTTGAGACTGCCAAGTATGCCAAGGCCGAAGCCCAAAAGGCCCTCCAAGAGTTGGAGGAGATGAAAAAGATAGCAGCGGGTAAGGCATTCTTTATGCAAAGCAGAAATGTAAAAGTAAACTACTTGTTACTTACCTGAATCCGGAGCTCTCCAGGGGCCTTCGCAGATCTTCCCCGCAGCGTATCCGACGCTGCGGCATTCTACCGAGCTGAGGAGGGCAGCTCGACGGAGAAGGTGTTCTGGTCTCAGTATGCTGAGGCCGGACACCCTGTGCCCTTGAGCGACCAGCTGAAACAGCTGGTCGAGCTCCACAAGGTGGCCGAACAGGCCATGAAGGGCTTCATAGTTCGGCTGTGGCCCGGAGAGGCCCTGTCTGGGAGCTACTTCGGGCTGGTGCGGCGGCTGGTGGAGGCCTGTCCAAGGCTCGAGGTCATCAAGCGCTCCGTCTGCATCGAACGTGCCCGTAGGGCCCTTGCCCGTGCAAAGGTGCACTGGGGTAAGCTGGACGGTGAGAAGCTTGTTAGGGACGGGCCGCCGCCGGGGAAGGAGAATCGCAAGCCCAAGAACTACTATAAGGATGTTCTTGCGGGTGCCCGCCTTGTGGCGGATGAGTGTACCAAGGATGTAATTTTTGAATGAACTCGCTCGTGTTTATCCGGTGCGCTGAAAACTTGTTCATATGCGCTAAGCAATGCTTGTTGAATTTAAAATATTACTTTCTGTGCGGCCGTTTATCAAAGAATTGAGAGATGGCCAGTCGTCGACTTCTGCCCCCATGCCACTAGTGCTGGGGTGTTCGGGATAAACCTGAGCGCTCTTTTTCCCATAGTTGGGTCCTTCGAGGGAGGCGCTCAGCACAACGAACCAGGCAATTGGACTATAATGCTTGAACACTCTCACTTAGCCATAGAACTCTATAATTTTAAATTTCGGCAAAGCCCCTAGTTCGGAAGACCGAGTTCAGGGTGCTATCCACGCCTTGGCCGGACAAAGCCGGCTCCTCGCTCGAAGCGGCATAAGTCTTTAGGGACTCGAAAAACCTCTCGAACAGCGACCGGTCTCTCGCCTCATCATGACAGTCAGTTTTAGCTTTCTCCACTGAGGTTCTTAACCCAGCTCAACTAGGGCACAATCGCAATGGTTCTCCTAGTGCTACCTTAGCCGATATAGCGGAACGTAAGGCACCAAAACATAGGAGCCGGGCAAACCCAACTATTGACCCAAATCATTATTCGGAGCCGATGCATATAGTGCTATAAGTTTGGGGTGCCGCACTTGTGAAAGTGTACGGGCTTCTCACACCATATTGAGGGGTACTGAAGCCCCTGGCGTGTTTGCCATACCATGGTGTATGGGTGCAACATGTCATTTAATAAACATATATATGAAAGGAGGATAATGCAAAAAATAGACAAAAAGCTATGCATTGTTAATAGAAAGGCTGCTATCAAAGCAGAACGATACAAGTAGTGCGATAAGCAAAAGATATTGGGCTATTTAACATGTCCTGGCCAGGAGCAGGCCGCGGAATTGTATGCCAAAACAGGTATACTGCTCGTAACAGAGACCACCTGGGAGTTCCATAATGCGGCATGGCTTGTCTGCTTCCCTGGATCTTGCATCATTTGTGCGGCAGTTGAATTGCCGAATAGGTCGTCCGAAGTATGGAGTCCTGAAAGTAAGAGAAAATTAAAAAAAGAATTTGGCAGCCCCTAGTACGTTTCAAGCCGTATTTTGGGTTTGCCGTTATTGTGCCCCTTCCCCTGCGCCCATGGTATTTCAAGAGCGTAGTTATGTACGGGAGGCACTGGTTTCGCTATGTCACGAGGGCTAGGGTTGGGGCCGCATTGCTACGCCTGCTCAGAACGTGCCAGGCGGTCTTGTTGTAGGTTACTCCGGGCGCGCTTGGCAGTGTCTGGCTTTTTAACGGCCGGACTGGAGAATTGCCTAAGAAGGCTGCTTTGTACTTCCGCTGCGAGGGCCGCCGTGTGCTCCTCCGTACGGAGGGAGCGTTCGGTGTTTCTGTTGACCGTGATTACTCCTCGAGGACCTGGCATCTTGAGCTTGAGATATGCGTAGTGCGGTACCGCATTGAACTTTGCAAATGCGGTTCGCCCGAGTAGGGCGTGATAGCCACTGCGAAACGGGACTATATCAAAGATTAACTCTCCACTTCGGAAATTGTCCGGGGACCCGAAGACCACTTCAAGTGTTACTGAGCCTGTACAGTTGGCCTCTACACCTGGTATAACGCCTTTAAAGGTCGTTTTTGTGGGCTTAATCCTCGAGGGATCTATGCCCATTTTCCGCACTGTATCCTGGTAAAGCAGGTTCAGGCTACTTCCGCCGTCCATGAGGACTCTTGTGAGATGAAATCCGTTGATAATTGGGTCGAGAACCAGTGCGGCGAAGCCGCCGTGACGGAAGCTAGTCGGGTGGTCCCTTCGATCAAAAGTGATCTGGCAGGAGGACCATGGGTTAAACTTTGGGGCGACTGGCTCCATTGCGTATACGTCCCGTAGCGCACGCTTCCGCTCCCTCTTGGGAATGTGGGTTGCGTATATCATGTTCACCATCCGCACTTGTGGGGGAAAACCCTTCTGTCCACTGTTGTTCGGCGGCCTGGGCTCCTCCTCGTCATCGGTATGCAGCCCCTTGTCTTTATTTTCGGCTCTTAGCTTCCCTGCCTGCTTGAACACCCAACAATCCCTGTTGGTGTGATTGGCTGGCCTTTCGGGGGTGCCATGTATCTGGCACAAGCGGTCGAGTATTCGGTCCAAACTGGACGGGCCCTGAGTATTCTTTTTGAATGGCTTTTTCCGCTGACCGGATTTATAGCCTCTGAATCCGGCATTAACTGCCGTGTCTTCGTTGCTGTCGCTGCTAACGCGGCGCTTTTGCTTATTCCGACGTGTACTGCCACTTTTGTCCTTGGTATCCGAATTACCAGGGTTCTTTGCTAAGTTGTTACTGCGAGCTAGCCAGCTGTCTTCTCTCGCGCAAAAGCGGGTCATGAGTGTCGTGAGGGATGCCATGGACTTCGTCTTTTCCTGTCCCAGGTGCCGGGCGAGACTCGTCGCGGATATTATGCTTGAAGGCTGCTAGGGCCTCTGCGTCCGGACAGTCGACTATCTGGTTTTTCTTTGTTAGGAACCGTGTCCAGAATTGCTTGGCCGATTCCTCTGGCTGCTGAATTATGTGGCTTAAGTCATCGGCATCCGGTGGTCGCACATAAGTGCCCTAGAAGTTGTCGAGGAATGCGGCTTCCAGGTCCTCCCAAGAACCGATTGAGTCTGCTGGCAAGCTATTAAGCCAATGCCGGGCCGGTCCCTTAAGTTTGAGCGGGACGTATTTGATGGCGTGTAGATCATCGCCGCGGGCCATGTGGATATGGAGGAGATAATCCTCAATCCATACCGCAGGATCTGTTGTTCCATCATGTGATTCGATGTTTACGGGTTTGAAACCCTCTGGGATTTTATGATCCATTACTTCGTCTGTGAAGCATAATGGGTGTGCGGCGCCTCTATACTGGGCTATATCACGACGCAGCTCGAAGGGGCTATGTCTGTTGTGTTCGGCCCGACCAGATTTGTTGTATCCGGAATGAAGATCACCGTCACGTGCCGTGGGGCGCCTGCTTGATCCGTAGATCGATCTTGTTTGTCTTGCCTTCTCCTCCAGTACGTCTCGCAGGTCTGGCGCATTTTCCCGTGCCTTGGTTGAACGGCGCCGGGGCATGGCTTGGGTGGAGGCCCGAGAGGCCTCTCTATCGCGGCCGCGAGGTGGCCGGTCGGCCATGTCGTGCGCTGGTGATGTAGGTGCTTCCTCCTCTGATCGGAGTAGCGGCCTGTGCTTTGGGTAACTCTTGGAGGGGTGTTCGAGTTCATACTCTTCGGCTGCAAGGACTTCGGTCCATCTGTCAGCTAGCAAATCTTGATCAGCTCTAAGTTGTTGCTGCTTTTTCTTGAGGCTGCTTGCCATGGCTAAAAGCCTGCGTTTGAAACACTCTTGTTCGGCAGGGTCCAATGGTACGACGAATTCGTCGTCGTCGAGGCATTCCTTGTCTTCGGAGGGAGGCATATAGTTATCATCCTCAACCTCTCGGTCTGCCGCTTTCTCATGAGGGCTGGCTTCTCCATCTTCCTGTGCCGAATCTTGCTGTAGGGGGTGTTCTTCGGCGCTATTCGAGGTAGTATTATCTCTCATGTCGGAATCACCGTTTTTGCTTTGGCGGGATTTAGAGCGGCGCCGCTGACGCCGGCGCTTTGGCTATTTCTTGGAGGTGTCATCCTCCGCTGTTCCATCGCCATCTCCATCTTTTGGAGTATCCACCATGTATATATCATATGACGAGGTGGCCTTCCAGCACCCTACAGGTGCTGGTTCCTGTTCGTCTCCTGCATTGTCGTCCATACCGTCGATGTCTTCGGAGTCGAAGTCAAGCATGTCGGTTAAATCATCGACAGTGGCTACGAAGTGGGTGGTGGGTGGGCTTCGAATTTCTTCGTCGTCCGCATCCCATCCTTGCTGACCGTAGTCCGGCCATGCCTCTCCTGATAAAGAGAGAGACTTTAGTGAGTTCAGGATGTCACCGAAGGGCGAGTGCTGAAAGATGTCCGCTGCGGTGAACTCCATTATCGGCGCCCAATCAGATTCGATCGGTAGGGGCGCGGGGGGTTCGGAGTCCGGAGAGGAATACGGATCCTCGGAGTCACGGGTCATGCAGAACGCGGTGCTGACGTTCGGCTCGATCGCCTTTGAGATCGTAGCCCCTAAGGTGATGTCCATCCGCTCATCCTCAATTGGCGCAATAGGCTCCGGATTAAGGGTAGGAACCGGTGCGCGTGCGGCCTCCAGGGCACTGTTCGGCGGCAGAGCAAGATCATGCCTCTCAAAACAGTGCGGCGCGCTCGGCTGTGGCTCGAATCCATCGAAGATCAAATCCCCGCGGATGTCTGCCATGTAGTTTAAGCTTCCAAACCTGACCTGATGGCCAGGGGCGTAGCTTTCGATCTGCTCCAGGTGGCCAAGCGAATTGGCCCGCAGTGCGAAGCCGCCGAAGACGAAGATCTGTCCGGGGAGAAAAGTCTCACCCTGGACCGCATCGTTGTTGATGACCGAAGGATCCATCGGGCCTAAAAGTGACGACACAGAGGAACTCTCAATGAAAGCACCAATGTCGGTGTCAAAACCGGCGGATCTCGGGTAGGGGGTCCCGAACTGTGCATCTAGGCAGATGGTAACAGGAGACAAGGGACACGATGTTTTTACCCAGGTTCGGGCCCTCTCGATGGAGGTAAAACCCTACTCCTGCTTGATTAATATTGATGATATGGGTAGTACAAGAGTAGATCTACCACGAGATCAAGGAGGCTAAACCCTAGAAGCTAGCCTATGGTATGATTGTTGTATGATGAAGTTTTCCTACGGACTAGAACCCTCCAGTTTATATAGACACCGGATAGGGTTAGGGTTACACAGAGTCGATTACAATGGTAGGAGATCTTGAATATCCGCATCGCCAAGCTTGCCTTCCACGCCAAGGAAAGTCCCATCCGGACACAGGACGAAGTCTTCAATCTTGTATCTTCATAGTCCTGGAGTCTGGCTGAAGGTATAGTCCGGCTACCCAAACACCCCCTAATCCAGGACTCCCTCAAGCGTCTTGTATGATTTGAGTGTTTGCTTTTTATTTTATCACAATCATCCTTGCTGTACACACCTTTTGAGAGAGACACACATGATTCGGAATTTGTTAGAATACTCTATGTGCTTCACTTATATCTTTTGAGCTATATAGTTTTTGCTCTAGTGCTTCACTTATATCTTTTAGAGCACGGTGGTGGTTTTATTTTATAGAAATTATTGATCTCTCATGCTTCACTTATATTATTTTTACAGTCCTAAACAACATGGTAATTTGCTTTAATTGATAAATTAATCCGAATGTGATAGGCATCTAAGATGAGCATAATAAAAACTTCCATATTGAGTTCATTGAATATCATGAGAAGTTTGATACTTGATAAGTGTTTTGAGATATAAAGGTGGTAATATTAGAGTGTGCTAGTTGAGTAATTGTGAAATTGAGAAATACTTGTGTTAAGGTTGGCAAGTCCCGTAGCATGCACGTATGGTAAAAGTTGTGTGACAATTTTGACACATAAGGTGTTCTTTTATTGCTTTCCTTATGAGTGGCGGTCGGGGACGAGCGATGGTCTTTTCCTACCAATCTATCCCTCTAGGGGCATGCGTAGTAGTAATTTTCTTTGAGGGCTAATAAACTTTTGCAATAAGTATAAGAGTTCTTTATGACTATTGTGAGTCCATGGATTATACGCACTCTCAACCTTCCACAATTTTCTAGCCTCTACGGTACCGTGCATTACCCTTTCTCGCCTTGAGAGTTGGTGCAAACTTCACCGGTGCATCCAAACCCCATGATATGATATGCTCTATCACACATAAACCTCCTTATATCTTCCTCAAAACAGCCACCATACCTACCTATCATGGAATTTCCATAGCCATTATGAGATATATTTCCATTCAACTATCCACCATTCCGTTTATTATGACACGCTCCATCATTGTCATATTTCTTTGCATAATCATGTAGTTGACATCGTATTTGTGGCAAAGCCACCATTCATAATTTTTCATATATGTCACTCTTGATTCATTGCATATCCCGGTACACCGCCGGAGGCATTCACATAGAGATCATATTTTGTTCTAAGTATTGAGTTGTAAGTAATAAAAGTGTGATTATCATCATTATTAGAGCATTGTCCCATGTGAGGAAAGGATGATGGAGACTATGATTCCCCCACAAGTCGGGATGAGATTCTGGACTAAATAAATAAAACAGGCCAAAGAAAAAAAAAGAAGGCCCAAAAAATGAAATGAGAGAAAAAGAGAGAAGGGACAATGTTACTATCCTTTTTCCACACTTGTGCTTCAAAGTAGCACCGTGATCTTCATGATAGAGAGTCTCCTATGTTGTCACTTTCATATACTAGTGGGAATTTTTCATTATAGAACTTGGCTTGTATATTCCAATGATGGGCTTCCTCAAAATGCCCTAGGTCTTCATGAGCAAGCAAGTTGGATGCACACCCACTTAGTTTCTTTTGTTGAGCTTTCATACATTTATAGCTCTAGTGCATCCGTTGCATGGCAATCCCTACTCCTCTCATTGACATCAATTGATGGGCATCTCCATAGCCTATTGACTAGCCGCGTCAATGTGAGACTTTCTACCTTTTTGTCTTCTCATCACCCCCATCATTATACTTTATTCCACCCATAGTGCTATATCCATGGCTTGCGCTCATGTATTGCGTAAGGGTTGAAAAGGCTGAAGCGCGTTAAAAAGTATGAACCAATTGCTCGGCTTGTCATCAGGGTTATGCATGATGAGAATGCTTTGCGTGACGAAATTGAAACATAGCCTAACTATATGATTTTGTAGGGATAAGCTTTCTTTGGCTATGTTATTTTGATAAGACATAATTGCTTGGTTAGCATGTTCGAAGTATTATTGTTTTTATGTCAACATTAAACTTTTATCTTGAATCTTTCGGATCTAAATATTCATGCCACAATAAAAAGAATTATATTGAAAATTATGCTAAGAAGCATTCCACATCAAAAATTATGTTTTCATCATTTACCTTCTCGAGGACAAGGAGGAATTAAGCTTGGGGATGCTTGATACGTCTCCAACGTATCTATAATTTTTGATTGTTCCATGCTATTATATATATATATATTCTATTTTGGATGTTTAATGGGCTTATTTATACACTTTTATATTATTTTTGGGACTAACCTATTAACCGGAGGACCAGCCCAAATTGCTGTTTTTTTTCCTATTTGAGTGTTTCCTAGAAAAAGATTATCAAACGGAGTCCAAACGGAATGAAACCTTCGGGAGCGTGATTTTTGGAACAAACGTGATTCAGAGGACTTGGAGTGGACGTCAAGCAATCAACAAGGAGGCCACAAGGCAGGGGGCGCGCCTACCCCCTGGGCGTGCCCTCCACCCTCGTGGGCCCCTCGTGGCTCCACCGACCTACTTCTTCCTCCTATATATACTTACGTACCCCCAAACCATCGAGGAGCACCATGAAAACCTAATATCACCATCGCAACCTTCTGTACCCGTGAGATCCCATCTTAGGGCCTTTTCTAGCGCTTCGTCGGAGGGGGCATTGATCACGGAGGGCTTCTACATCAACACCATAGCCTCTCCAATGATGTGTGAGTAGTTTACCTCAGACCTTTGGGTCCATAGTTATTAGCTAGATGGCTTCTTCTCTCTCTTTGGATCTCAATACAAAGTTCTCCTTGATTCTCTTGGAGATCTATTCGATGTAATCTTATTTTGTGGTGTGTTTGTCGAGATCCGATGAATTGTGGGTTTATGATCAAGAATATCTATGAACAATATTTGAATCTTCTCTAAATTCTTTTATGTATGATTGGTTATCTTTGCACATCTCTTTGAATTATCAGTTAGGTTTGGCCTACTAGATTGATCTTTCTTGCAATGGTAGAAGTGCTTAGCTTTGGGTTCAATCTTGCGGTGCTCGATCCGATTGATAGTAGGGGAAACGACACGTATTGTATTGTTGCCATCGAGGATAAAAAGATGGGGTTTATATCATATTGCATGAGTTTATCCCTCTACATCATGTCATCTTGCTTAAAGTGTTACTCCGTTCTTATAAACTTAATACTCTAGATGCATGCTGGATAGCGGTCGATTTGTGGAGCAAGGAATCAGCTATTTTGCCGTCTGCCACGGCGGACGGCAAAGGCATGAACGGCGGACGGCAAAGGCCTTTGCCGTCAGCCGCGACGGCAAAAGGCTCCGGCAAAGTAGGCTACGGTAAACAGCTACTTTGCCGTCTGCTTCCTGGC
This sequence comes from Triticum urartu, assembly GCF_003073215.2. NCBI lineage: Eukaryota > Viridiplantae > Streptophyta > Magnoliopsida > Poales > Poaceae > Triticum > Triticum urartu. The sequence continues at coordinate 196,695,988 of NC_053023.1, forward strand.
GGCTGACGGCAAAGGCCCTTTGCCGTCTGCGGCGGACGGCAAAGAGAGCGGACGGCAATAATTGCGCTGTCAGTCCGTTAAGTGGCTAACGGCAGGCCTTTGCCGTCCGCCGCTGACGGCAAAATTTCTAGTGTCTTTGCCGTCCGCCGTATGATGTCATCTACACGTCACTACATGGCAGGTTCTTTGCCGTCTGCCACTGATGGCAAAGTCTTTGCCGTCTGCCACTGTAGGCAAACTGACCAAATGGGTCAGCTCCCAGGAAGCACAGCTGGATGCCACGTGTCTTCTTTGCCGTCCGCGGCAGACGGCAAAGAGCCCGTTGCCGTCGGTGGCAGACGGCAAAGAGCCTGCATATTGGCTCTTTTATCTGTTTTTTATTAAATCCAACAATTTTCATCACAAATATATATGACATATATAGATATATTTCAAAAGGCCATTACAGAGCAAACATATAAGATATCCAACACATAACTTCATCATCCAACCATATATATTACATGCATAGTTCCATCATACATAACAAGTTCAACATAGAGGCATCCAACCATATATATTACAATAGTTTCATCCAACGATACATGCATAGTTCAACGATACAAAAGAAACAGAGAAAGGGATAAGGAGCACTCCATCTATGCAAGCTTTCGTCAAGTGAATGAAATCTGCAAAATGAAAAATAAGAAAGTTAGAACAAGAAGAGAAGAGTAGAACAAGAAGAGTAGAACAAGAAGAAGACTAGAACAAGAAGAGTATGTCATTTATGAGCTAACTTACGTGAAATGGATCATATATGAGCTAACTAAGTTGAAATGGGTCGTTTATGAGCTAGCTAAGGTGAAATGGATCATTTATGAGCTAACTTAGTTGAAATGGGTCGTTTATGAGATAACTAAGGTCAAATGGATCGTTTTTGAGGTAACTAAGGTGAAATGGATCGTTTTTAGCTAACTTAGGTGAAATGGATCATTTATGAGCTAACTTAGTTGAAATGGATCGTTTTTGAGCTAACTTAGGTGAAATGGATCATTCATGAGCTAATTTAGTTGAAATGGATCTTTTTGAGCTAACTTAGGTGAAATGGATCATTTAAGAGCTAATTTAGGTGAAATGGATCGTTTTTAGCTAACTTGGTGAAATGGATCGTTTATGAGCTAAATTAGTTGAAATGGATCGTTTATGAGATAACCTAGGTAAGATGGGTCATTTTGGAGTTAACCTAGGTGAAATGGGTCATTTTAAAGCTAACGTAGGTAAAATGGATCATTTAGGAGCTAATCTAGGTAAAATGGGTCATTTTTGAGCTAACTTGGATGAACTGGATCATTTATAAGCTAACCTAGCTAAAATGGGTCATTTTAGAGCTAACTTAGGTAAAATGGATCGTCTATGAGCTAACTAAGCTAAGTACATATCGTTTTAGAGCTAACTTAGGTAAAATGGATGGTTTTGGAGGTCAGTAAGCTTATTAAGTCATTTTGGAGGAGAAGAAGCTAAGTCTAGGTCATTATGGTAAGCATTGGAGGAAATAAAGCTAAGTCTAGGTCTTTATGCATGTGTTAAGCAAAACACTAGATAAACTTACCAAGATCCAGGAGGTGTAGGAGCGGGGTGGCTCGTGTCGGTAGATGGAGAAGGATCGTGCGATGCTTGTCTGGAGTTACGCTACACCAAAGATCATTTCCAATGTCTTGTTAGCATGATGACACTCAAATGTTAAGACTAGCAAGTAATGTCCATTCAAATAAAACTCACCGTGGTCCCAGGAGCAATCACTGGCATCAGCGGAGCGGTCTGACCTGTCTTCTCGCACACAGACTGCACATTTGGTTTTGACGACTCAGTCATACTAGTTAGTAATGAGACAAACACTACATGAATGTTTTGGCTAATCTGCAGAAGAAACTTACCACAAGGAGCTCGTACATGGCCCTTGCCTGCATGTCATTCCGTGCCCTCTCCTCCTCCATCATCTTTGTCGTCCTCTCCTCCAACTCCCGTTGCCTCTCCGCCGCCTCCGCCAGAAGTTTCTCCGTTCTATCTCTCTCACTCTGTATAGCAGCCTGCAACACCACTCACATGACCATTTGTAATCATTGATGGAAGCGCACACAATGTAATTAATGGAGAAAGATAACTGAGTACGTATCACTAACCTTGATGGCGAGTTGCACTGGCCGTTCACGAGGCCTTATCTCAGGAGCGGAGCTCGACTGGCGCGCCTTGATCTCTGGGAGAGTGCTAGGACAACGGATAAGTCCATCCCCAATGGCTATGGAGCCATGGGACCTCCCGCCACCAGATATCATCACCAGCTCTGGATCAATGGGACCCTGGCTCGGGTTAAAGTCATCCCCTTTCCTCGCCTTCCCCTCATCTCTATATCTCACGAGCTTGTTGTGGGAGGAGATGTTGGTGAAGTTGTTTGCATCATCGAGGTCAGACTGAGAGAAAGCCTTGACTTTCTTGAAAGAGGCAGTGTGGGCCATGGCATACAGGTCGTACACCTCTGGCACCTTATCCGCCTTATTGGAGCGTGCCTGAAAGAGAGAAACAATGAAAATTAGTAATTAAAGGGCTCAAGCTAGCATGATGAATGAATTGCATGAATCATGAAGCAAACCACATACCCAGTTGTGCCCGAACTGATATAAGTTGGAGCTGCCTTAATGGTGTGGCACACCTTCCATTTGGGCACGTTTGTCCTTGGCCTCGTTGTGGAGGGCTAGCCATTGTTTTGAGCACCACTCATCGACCAACACCTCCCAACAATCCATCCGATCCGCACACCATCTCGGAGGCGCCTAAGTTAGCAAATAGAAACTTGAGCGCTACGGCTAAGAATTACTAAATGAAGGAACTTAAGTAGAGAAGGCCTTAAGAATTACCTTCATGTACTGCTCCTTACTCAAGAACTTATCGCGGCACGCCGGCTTGGTCTTCTTGATACCACGCAAGGCGTAGTAGTCTCGAACAGCCTGCACCCGAGCCTCGTGCCGTAAGTTCTGGAGTAGGCGCTTGCAGACGTTCTCGATAACATGTGCCGCGTCCTCCTCGTATCCCTCCTCACACCTGTAGAATGTCTGCAATCAAATGAGACAATATTGATTAGTACAATTAATAACTAGCTAGTTGAAGATTTTTAAATGCGTAAAGGAGAAATTACCCAGAATTTCTGATCACCATGTCTGCCCTCGTGTCGCACACGACACCGTCGATAATCTCATCCGGTGGGGCCGGGGCAGCCACGTAGTGCTCCCAGCTCAATCCAAGCTCTGGAAGCCAACCCTCACCAGGCAACGTGACAAACCCCGGGAAGTTTTGCCGGCAAAGAACTCCAAGGACGGAGTTGGGCCGGCGGACACTATGATGGTGGTCCCAACCCCTGCAGCATGACAAGGCCAACGCATTAGTTATTTGAAGAAACGTGAATGCAGAAGGTACAAAAATATTAAATGCACTTACGTACCTCTCCCCATCAGGGAAAATCAACCACCTCTGCTCGCGGGTCACCGGCACGGACGGGAGCCGTGTAGCACCACGCTGGTAGACGTTGCCCCCCTCCTCCCCCTCCTCATCAGTCGGCTCCCCGCCATCATCAGCATGTCCACTCGGCTCCCCGCCATGCTCAGGCTGACCCGGCCAAGTACCCCATCCATACGTGTGCTCCTCCGGGGTCTCGTGGGCCGAAGGCCCGTCGCCACGAGGCTCGTGGGCCGAAGACTCGTGGAGCAGAGGCTCGTGGACCGGAGTCCATGCAGCCTCCTCCTCAGACGAGTCCACCCTAGCAGTCACGTGCTCGGGTGAAACAGCTGGGGGTGGCGGCGAGGAAGGCGCCCTAGCAGTCACCGTACGTCCTCTCCCGCGACCACGTGCTCCAGCTCCTCTCTTCTTCTTACCTCGTCCCCTGCTGGGCACCGCGGTCGACGAAGAAGGGCCCGGCGGTGTCGCCATACTGTCCAGCAACGCTCGGCGGAGAGGTGCGTGTGGAATGGAAGACCTCGCACCACGCGTCGACGAAGAAGGGGCCTCGGCGCGCTCCCGACCAGCGCCCACCATCTTTCAACACCTTCCATGACAAAGAATAAACGAAATTAGTACAACATAAAAAAATACCGACATGAATAATAATATGTATATCACTTAAGTGTATCATCATCAAGTACAACATAAAAAAATTGAATACCTGACACTACTAATAATCTCGATCAGTATCATCAATAAATGCATAATCATCATCATCATCACTATAATCAATGATGGGCTCATAGGGTTCATTGGCATCAACATGTGCAAGGCCACCTTGACGTAATCGGTCAAGCATTGACAGGTCATCCGCAACAGTAACCTCTTCTTGTTCCGGCTCTTCTTGTTCCTCCTCTGGGGTGATGTCGGATTCATTGTCGCTGTCTACTTCAATGTTTTGGGGTGAAGTATAGCGGTTCTTGAAATGCTTTTTGGAAAGACGTGTCTCTTGGAAGAATTCTCCTTCATATGTGTCTGGGTTAATGTGAGGTTCATAATACTCTTCCTTTCGAGGAGAAAGTCTAGCACGTGGCGGCACTTCATAAACGACATCCCAACCTTTCAGATTTGGATTAGTTTGCCAGGCCCATGGTAGATAGAATACTTGGGTCGCCTATTGAGCCATAATATAGACATCAGGAACTGGGGTGAAGTATAGCGGTTCTTGAAATGCTTTTTGGAAAGACGTGTCTCTTGGAAGAATTCTCCTTCATATGTGTCTGGGTTAATGTGAGGTTCATAATACTCTTCCTTTCGAGGAGAAAGTCTAGCACGTGGCGGCACTTCATAAACGACATCCCAACCTTTCAGATTTGGATTAGTTTGCCAGGCCCATGGTAGATAGAATACTTGGGTCGCCTATTGAGCCATAATATAGACATCAGGAACTGGGGTGAAGTATAGCGGTTCTTGAAATGCTTTTTGGAAAGACGTGTCTCTTGGAAGAATTCTCCTTCATATGTGTCTGGGTTAATGTGAGGTTCATAATACTCTTCCTTTCGGGGAGAAAGTCTAGCACGTGGCGGCACTTCATAAACGACATCCCAACCTTTCAGATTTGGATTAGTTTGCCAGGCCCACGGTAGATAGAATACTTGGGTCGCCTATTGAGCCATAATATAGACATCAGGAACATCTAAATGAGTGCTTTGGTTGATTTCAACTAGCCCTATATGTTCATGAGTCCTTCTAGTCTCCTTCGGCTGAAACCAATAACATTTGAAGACTATGACATTCGGTGGGTTTTCACCATAGAACAGAAGTTCATAAATTGCTTCAACTCTCCCATAATACTCGGTACCTCCTTCGCCGATAGCAGGTACACAACAATTTGTAGACTTTCGGTCGGCCATAGATAGCTCTTTGCCATAGGTACGAAAGCGATACCTGTTGATGTCGTACTTGTCAAATGAACGGACCTTATAGTCAAAACCATTAGCGACTTGTCTCAATTCGGCGTCCATAGACTCTGAATTAGCCTACAAGTTTAATATGAAAGGATTGTTGCATTATGCACAAATTAGTGAATGAAATGAAATTGTCTAATAGAAATTACCGTTTGTTTGAACCAAGAGATGAAACCGGGATAGCCACCTCCTTGCTTTGCGAGAAGCTCATACTCTTCGACGGAATCCTTTTGGATCTCCGCTCCATACGAGAATATGGCGACGTATCGACTGTATGACATATCCAGGAATAAGAGTAGTTCAAAGGAAATAGAAGTTGCGAAACAATGTACCGAGAACTTACTCGATGTACGGCCGCACTTCTATCAGGTTGTTGAAGATATACAACGAAATGGTCCGCCATTCTTTGTTATCCAAAGATACTGGATGTGAAACACTAGCTGGTGCGAGATTCCCTTTGAATAGGCTAAGGTTGGATCCACCCTTTTTAGGCTCGTCAGCATTGTATCGAGGCTTCGGATTATGCAAATGACGATTTTTGGCTTCGTAGTGCGCTGTTACGAAGTTTGCCGCCTCCTCTGTGATGAATGCCTCAGCCATCGATGCTTCAATTCTACGTTTATTTTTACATTTTTCTCGAAGCGTCTTCTGCATCCTCTCAGTTGGGTAGCACCAACGATTTTGCACGGGCCCCCCAATCTTGCCTCGGTCGGCAGATGCAAAATCAAATGGTGCATTGGATTAAAGAAGCCCGGTGGAAAGATCTTCTCTAACTTGCAGATCAACTCCGGCGCCAACTCTTCCATTTCTTCTAGCACGCCAGGCGATAGTTCTTTCGCACAAAGAACACGGAAGAAATAGCTGAGTTCTGCCAGTACTAGCCATTCATCCTCAGGGATGAAGCCACGCAACATCACCGGCATTACCCGCTCAATCCATATGTGCCAATCATGACTCTTGAGACCAAATATCTTCAGTTTATCAAGATTCGCTCCCCTCTTTAGATTCGCTGCATACCCATCGGGGAACACCAACTGCTGTTGCACCCACAAGAGAATTTCCCTCATAGCTGGCCTTCCAAGATTGAACCATGCCTTTGGCTTTGTCCAGTTCTGCTTTCCTTTTGGTTCTTTCATGTTTTGTAACGGCCTATCACATAGCGCCTCCAGATCGACTCTAGCCTTAGTATTATCCTTTGACTTCCCATCTATGCCGAACAATGTACCAAAAAGTGCCTCGGCGATATTCTTCTCAGTGTGCATCACGTCGATGTTGTGTGGGTAAAGGAGGTCTTTGAAGTAAGGCAGATCCCATAAGCATGTTTTGTGAGTCCACGCGTGCTTAGTATTATACCCCTTGAAGTACCCTGGACGTTGTGGATCTGGCTCGAGAGCGTTTAACTGATCCAGGGTCTGTTGGCCTGTCAATGCAGGTGGTGCAGAGTTTTTGACAACTCTACCCCTGATGAAGTTCTTCTTGTCTTTCCTGAACTTATGGCGAGGATCCAGGAACTGTCTATGCATGTCGAAGCAAGAACACTTGCGACCGGCCTGAAGCCAACGAAACTCAAGAGCTCCCTTGCATGTGGGGCACTGGAACCTTCCATGCACACACCAGCCAACGAATAGCGCATACGCTGGCAAGTCATGCGTCGAGTACATGTACCAGACACGCATTATGAAGTTCCGTTTGCTAAAGGCGTCGTATGTCTTGAACCCATTATCCCAGGCTTCTTGCAATTCGTCCTTAAGCGGCTGCATGTACACATTCATATTTTTGCCCGGATAGTTGGGTCCTGGAATTATCAATGTCAGGAAAATGTTCTTTCTTTGCATAATCTGTCCGGGGGGGAGATTGAGTGGAAAGACAACGGGCCAACAACTGTATTGGGCTGCCGTCATACCAAACACACTGAACCCATCCGTGCTGATGCCGACTCGAGGATGCCTCGGATCTGCCGCTTTGTCAGCATGTAATTCATCAAACTTTTTCCACGCAACACCATCCGATGTGTGTACCATCATCAGATTCCCATCTGCATCTAGTTCGGTTCTTTTGCCTGTTTTGTGCCATGTCATCTGTCTAGCCGTCTCTTTGACCATGAAAAGACGTTGAAGTCTTGGTACGATTGGCATATACCGAAGAACACTAACGGGGATTTTGGTCTGTGTCTTCTCACCCATACCATTGTCTACCACAATATACCTGGAAGACTTGCAAATGGGACAATAGTTCAAGTCCGCATAGTCAAGCCTAAATAAGGCACATCCTTTCTCACAGGCATGTATCTTCTCATAGGGCATCTTCAGTGCACGGAGGATTTTGTCCGACTGGTACAGGTTTGCAGGCATTACATGGCCTTTGGGTAGAAAGCGTCCAAATACTGTCATAATTGCGTCATAGCATTCTCTGCCCAAGTTGAACTGAGCCTTCAGAGCCATTACTTGTGAGATGGCATCCAACTGACAAAGCTCAGTGTGCTCGTGGAGCGGACATTCCGAAGACTCCAACATTTCATTGAAGGCCTTTGCAGATTCCTCCATCTCCTCATCCGAATCCCGAGCATCATCATAGCCTTGCACCATGTTTTCCATCCTGGTACCATGCTCGTCGGTGCGATGACGATCCACCTCAGCTTGGTCACGTTGGGCAGACTCACCATGAAATGTCCACACCGTATAATCGGGCGTAAAACCACTCTTCTGCAGGTGTTTGCCCATTTCAGCCTCTGTCTTCTTTTCCCAATTGCCGCACTAGAAAAAGGGGCACCAGGTTTTCTTTTGGCCATTTGCAAATGCGGCTTGCACAAACCCCTTAGTTTTTGTGAACCATTCGGCGCTCCATTTGTTCTGACCAGTGTGACCGGTATACATCCAAGAACGGTCACTCATCTTGACTTTCAGAGCTACTGGACACACAACAATTATATATGTAATTCACCATGTATATATTCATTAGTTGATCTACTTTGTCAATTTTATTACGTCCATGCAACCTACACTCTAATAGGTAATGATAGGTCCTAATCCACCCGTGTATGTGTAGATTGGGTTCATTTTCCCATGCTATGCTCCGGATCCGACGCAAAATTTCGGCAGCACCTCCCCGCTATTCTCCTGATACACGTCTCTGCAATAAACAGAGAGGATGTGTACCCGGAGAACAACAGGGGAGGCACTGACGAAATATATGCGTCGGATCCGGAGCAAAGCATATGGGAAAACGAACCCAATCTACACATACTCGGGCTGTCCATGGATAGCATTGGACAATTCGAAAGAATCAAGGTTATAAATATGCAAATGCATGCATATTTATAACTATGACGCTTTCGAACGGGAGACACATATTGATTACGCATACTGATGATTCAAGACACATATATAGCTAGCTATCAAGTTTCATCAGAATAGATCAAATAATTAATGGGGGAGGAGGACTTGTCATTTGTGCTCACCCACGAACGAAGGGGCAGAGCTCGTCAAACGCACGGCGAGGTCGTCGAACACCAAACCTCGCAGCGATGAAACAACTTCACATTTAAAACTACACGATCAACACAATTATACATGATGTTTTTCATAACAAAATTGAAAAATATATGACCTAACTAATAACTCACAAATATATGACCCCGTCGGCCTCTAGAAGGCCAAAGAACACCTTTTCGGGAGGTGTCGGTGGTCGGGGTGTCCTGTCGGTGTCGGGGTGCCGTGTCGGGGTCGGGGTGCTGTTTCGGGGTCGGGGGGTCGGGGTGTCGTGTCGGTGTCGGGGTGTGCCGTGTCGGTGTCGGGGTGTTGTTTCGGGGTCGGGGTGTGGTGTCGGGGTCAGGGTGTCGGGTCAGGCTCGGGGTCGGGGTGTCGGGTCAGGCTCGGGGGGTCGAATCGGGTTCGGTGGTCTGGTGGTCTGTCGGCTCTGAGGGGTTCGGTCTGGTAGGGTTCGGGTGTTCGGTGCCGGGTCAGGGTCTTTTTCTTTCCTTTCTTTTCTTCTCTTCCTCTTTTCTTCCTTTCTCCTTTTTCTTCTCTCTTCTCTTCTTCTGTTCTCTTTACTTCCTCTTTCTTTTCATTTTTCTCTTCTTGACCATCCTCTCTTTTTCTCTTCTCTCCCTACTTCTTCTCTTTTTTCTTCTCCCTCCCTCTTCTTAGTCCCTCCTTGCTGTTTTTTCTTTCTTTCCTCTCTTTTTTTCTCTCCTCCTCTTCTATCTCTTCTCCTTTCTCTCCTTCTCTTCTCCGTTTTTTTCTTCTCTTCTATTTTTTCTTTCGCTAAATCTGAACTAAAACCTATACGTAATTAATCAATAACCTAAAACAAAAAAAGAAAAAAAGAAACAACAAATCTAAACGTAATAACTAAACTAACTAACTAAAACTAACTAAATAAAACTCAATAAATCAAACTGAACAAAACTAACTAAAAATAAAAAGGAAAAAAATAGAGGTTGAGCTCACATGGCTGAGAGGTAGAGTTGGGGCGTCTGGGGCGCGGCCGGGCGGGGCGGGGGGGGGGGGGGGGGGGGGGGGGGGGGAGGGGGGCGGGGCGGGGGCGCGGGCGGGGTGGAGGGCGGGGGGCGGGGCGGTGGCGGGGGCCGGGGCGCGGCGGCGGCGAGTGGTGGTGGCGACGGCGCGCGTATGGGAGCAGGGGAGAGAAACAGAGAGAGAGAGGGCGCGGGGTGGCGGCCCCGTTAGATATGTTAAATCTTTGTCGTCCGCCCCCCTTTGCCGTCCGCTTATTTGCTCTTTGCCGTCTGCTAGCAGACGGCAAAGAGGGGGGCCCGTTAAGTTTTTTTTAAGCAGCTCGTCAGTGTGGCCCCTCCCTCTTTGCCGTCTGCTAGCCGACGGCAAAGAATCTTTGCCATCAGCTAGCGGACAGCAAAGAACTGGCTGATGGCAAAGGCTTTCTTTGCCATCAGCCAGTTCTTTGCCGTCTGCTTTCGGGTAGCTGATGGCAAAGAGCTTCTTTGCCGTCTGCTAGCAGACGGCAAAGAGCTGGCAGATGGCAAAGTAGCTGATTCCAGTAGTGGTAGATGCAGGTAGGAGTCAGTCTACTTGTCACGGACGTGATGCCTATATACATGATCATACCTAGATATTCTCATAACTATGCTCAGTTCTATCAATTGCTCGACAGTAATTTGTTTACCCACCGTAATACTTATGCTATCTTGAGAGAAGCCACTAGTGAAACCAATGGCCCCTGGGTCTATTTTCCATCATATTAATCTCCCGTCAACAAGCTATTTCTTGCGCCGTTTATTTTTCTTTCTTTACTTTTAGTCTTTATCATAAAAATACCAAAAATATTATCTTATCTTCTCTATCAGATCTCACTTTTGCAAGTGGCCATGAAGGGATTGACAACCCCTTTATCACGTTGGTTGCAAGGTTCTTATTTGTTTGTGTAGGTGTAAGGGACTTGAGCATGGCCTCCTACTGGATTGATACCTTGGTTCTCAAAAACTGAGGGAAATACTTATGCTACTTTGTTGCATCACCCTTTCCTCTTCAAGGGAAAACCAACACAGTGCTCAAGAGGTAACAAGAAGGATTTCTGGTGCCGTTGCCGAGGAGTCTACGCACAAGTCAAGAAATACCAAGTACCCATCACAAACTCTTATCCCTCACATTACATTATTTGCCATTTGCCTCTCGTTTTCCTCTCCCTCACTTCACCTTTGCCGTTTTATTCACCCTTTTCCGGTTCACCTTCTTCCCGTTTGTATCTTTCTTTGTGTTTCCTTATGCCTTCTATTTGCTTGCATCTTTGCTTGCTAAAAATCTATTGATATGGATCCACTTAAAGTGTTCTACTTGGATCTTCTTTGATCCTTATGCGCTCGTGCTGAAACCCCAACTAGCCTAGTTGATGGGAAATCTTTAGATGAGCATGCTCATTTTGTGCATCACCGTTTGTCTGAAAAAGGGAGACTCTTATGGGATCATATAAACAGATTGCTATGTTATGCTTGGAATCTTTGTGAAATTTGTGATTTTACTTGTTGCTCTAAGAACCCTAAAAACACCTTCCCTACCTATGTGAGTTTAATGATAATGAAATATTTTCTTCTTATGCAAAGGGTGTCTATAATTACTACGATATCAAACAAATTGAAGAATTTATTGCTTTTAAGGGTGCTTATGAAGTTGCTTCTTTGATTGAAAAGTATGATATTACTCTCTACGAATCTGAAAATTTTGACATACTTAAATATTTCTATGAAACCTATGCTCATAATGTCTATGTCAAAGAATTTATTGAAAGAATGATCGTTGCTTCCGAAGAGAATAATGATATGCATGAATCTATAGATAATTATGATTCTGATGATTTGATTGAAATACCCCTTGATGAACATGATGCTTGCTATTCTTGTGGCCATGATGCCAATATTTATGAATATGAATTTGCTATGGTTCCTTATGTTAAACATGAGATCGTTGCTATTGCACCCATACTTGATAGTTCCTTCGATGAAAAGCATGATTGCAATGATGTTATCATAAATTATCTTAATGTCAATAGTGTCAATGATATGCAAAACCTCAAGCTTGGGGATGCTAGTTTTGCTATGGCTACTATTTGTTGCAATGATCATGATTGGGGTGATACTTCTTTTGACCTGGAAAATTTATTTGAGCCCCATGATGAATATGAGATTGATAATAGTGTTTGCAATATTATTGAAAGTGGGTTTGGAATAATGTCAACTTTAGATCCCACATATTTGGAGAATGTTCAATCTTATGAAGTTTTTGATAAAAGTGGGTTTGGAGATGTCATGACTTCAATTAATGTTAATCCCACTATTTTGGAAGAGTGTCAACTTTGCATGCACTTGGATCGTGTTGAATTTTTTTATGTGATAGCTATTTTCTTGAATTTTCTTATGATCCTACACGCAATTATTATGAGATAGGAAAATATGGTGGTAGAAATTCTCATGTTACTAAATTACCTCTCGTTATGTTGAGATTGCTATTGTTTCTTTCCGCTTCCTTTCATATGCTAGTTCTTGCTTGCCTTGATAATTTGTTTGCCTATAAGATGCCTATGCATAGGAAGTATGTTAGACTTATATGTGTTTGTCACGTGTTTTATGATGCTCTATTTGTGCATCAATTCTTGTTTTTCATGTGAGCATCGTTGAAATCTTTTGCCTAGCTAAAAGGCTTTAAAGAAAAGCGCTTGTTGGGAGGCAACCCAATTTTATTTTTGTTTCTTGATTTTTGTTTATGTTTATTAATAAATAATTCATATAGCCTCTGTTTAGATGTGGTTTTGTGTTTTAATTAGTGTTTGTGCCAAGTAGAACCTTTGGGAAGACTTGGGGAAAGTCTTTGCGATCTTGCTGTAAAAAACAGAAACTTTAGAGCTCGCGAGAATTGTTGCCATTTTTTATTGGAGAGTGGTATTTAGTTAATTATTTTTGTAGATTATTAACAGATAAATTCCTCATGTCCATAAATTTATTTTATAATTTTTGGTGTTCAAGAAGTATTCGAAACCTACAGATTACTACAGACTGTTCTGTTTTTGACAGATTCTGTTTTTCGTGTGTTGTTTGCTTATTTTGATGAATCTATGGCTAGTAATAGAGTTTATGAACCATATAAAAGTTGGAATACAGTAGGTTTAACACCAATATAAATAAATAATGAGTTCATTACAGTACCTAGAAGTGGTGGTTTGTTTTCTTTTACTAACGGAGCTCATGAGATTTTCTTTTAAGTTTTGTGTTGTGAAATTTTCAAGTTTTGGGTAAAGATTTGATGGATTATGGAACAAGGATTGGCAGGAGCCTAAGCTTGGGGATGCCCAAGGAACCCCAAGGTAAAATCCAAGGACAACCAAAAGCTTAAGCTTGGGGATGCCCCGGAAGGCATCCCCTCTTTCGTCTTCGTCTATCGATATCTTTACTTGGGCTATATTTTTATTCACCACATGATATGTGTTTTCCTTGGAGCGTATTGTATGATTTGAGTCTTTGCTTTTTAGTTTATCACAATCATCCTTGCTGTACACACCTTTTTAGAGAGACACACATGATTCGGAATTTGTTAGAATACTCTATGTGCTTCACTTATATCTTTTGAGCTATATAGTTTTTGCTCTAGTGCTTCACTTATATCTTTTAGAGCACGGTGGTGGTTTTATTTTATAGAAATTATTGATATCTCATGCTTCACTTATATTATTTTTAGAGTCCTAAGAAGCATGGTAATTTTCTTTAATTGATAAATTAATCCGAATGTGATAGGCATCTAAGATGAGCATAATAAAAACTTCCATATTGAGTTCATTAAATATCATGAGAAGTTTGATACTTGATAAGTGTTTTGAGATATAAAGGTGGTAATATTAGAGTGTGCTAGTTGAGTAATTGTGAAATACTTGTGTTAAGGTTAGCAAGTCCCGTATCATGCACGTATGGTAAAAGTTGTGTGACAATTTTGACACATAAGGTGTTCTTTTATTGCTTTCCTTATGAGTGGAGGTCGGGGACGAGCGATGGTCTTTTCCTACCAATCTATCCCTCTAGGGGCATGCGTAGTAGTAATTTTCTTTGAGGGCTAATAAACTTTTGCAATAAGTATAAGAGTTCTTTATGACTATTGTGAGTCCATGGATTATACGCGCTCTCAATCTTCGACAATTTTCTAGCCTCTACGGTACCGTGCATTACCCTTTCTTGCCTTGAGAGTTGGTGCAAACTTCGCCGGTGCATCCAAACCCCGTGATATGATACGCTCTATCACACATAAACCTCCTTATATCTTCCTCAAAACAGCCACCATACCTACCTATCATGGCATTTCCATAGCCATTATGAGATATATTGTCATGCAACTTTCCAATGTTCCATTTATTATGACACGCTCCATCATTTTCATATTGATTTGCATAATCATGTAGTTGACATCGTATTTGTAGCAAAGCCACCGTTCATAATTTTTCATACATGTCACGCTTGATTCACTGCATATCCCTGTACTCCACCGGAGGCATTCACATAGAGTCATATTTTGTTCTAAGTATTGAGTTGTAATTATTGAGTTGTAAGTAATAAGAGTGTGATGATCATCATTATTAGAGCATTGTCCCATGTGAGGAAAGGATGACGGAGACTATGATTCCCTCACAAGTCAGGATGAGATTCCAGACTAAATAAAAAAAGGCCAAAGAAAAAAAGAAGGCCCAAAAAATGAAATGAGAGAAAAAGAGAGAAGGGACAATGTTACTATCCTTTTTCCACACTTGTGCTTCAAAGTAGCACCGTGATCTTCATGATAGAGAGTCTCCTATGTTGTCACTTTCATATACTAGTGGTAATTTTTCATTATAGAACTTTGCTTGTATATTCCAATGATGGGCTTCCTCAAAATGCCCTAGGTCTTCATGAGCAAGCAAGTTGGATGCACACCCACTTAGTTTATTTTGTTGAGCTTTCATACATTTATAGCTCTAGTGCATCCGTTGCATGGCAATCCCTACTCCTCTCATTGACATCAATTGATGGGCATCTCCATAGCCTATTGATTAGCTGCGTCAATGTGAGACTTTCTACCTTTTATCTTCTCATAACCCCCATCATTATACTTTATTCCACCCATAGTGCTATATCCATGGCTTGCACTCATGTATTGCGTAAGGGTTGAAAAGGCTGAAGCGCGTTAAAAAGTATGAACCAATTGCTCGGCTTGTCATCGGGGTTATGCATGATGAGAACATTTTGTGTGACGAAATTGAATCATAGCCTAATTATAAGATTTTGTAGGGATAAGCTTTCTTTGGCTATGTTATTTTGATAAGACATAATTGCTTGGTTAGCATGTTTTAAGTATTATTGTTTTTATGTCAACATTAAAATTTTATCTTGAATCTTTCGGATCTAAATATTCATGCCACAATAAAAAGAACTACATTGAAAATTATGCCAAGAAGCATTCCACGTCAAAAATTCTGTTTTTATCATTTAGCTACTCAAGGACGAGCATGAATTAAGCTTGGGGATGCTTGATACGTCTCCAATGTACCTATAATTTTTGATTGTTCCGTGCTATTATATATTCTGTTTTGGATGTTTAATGAGCTTGTTTATACACTTTTATATTATTTCTGGGACTAACCTATTAACCGGAGGCCCAGCCCAAATTGCTATTTTTGCCCATTTCAGTGTTTCGCAGAAAAATAATATAAAACGGAGTCCAAACGGAATGAAACCTTCGGGAGCGTGATTTGTGGAACAAACGTGATCCAGAGGACTTGGAGTGGAAGTCAACCAATCAACGAGGAGGCCACGAGGCAGGGGACGCGCCTACCCCCCGGGCGCGCCCTCCACCCTCGTGGGCCCCTTGTTGCTCCACCGACCTACTTCTTCCTCCTATATATACCTACGTACCTCCAAACCATCGAGGAGCACCACGAAAACCTAATTCCACCACCGCAATCTTCTGTACCCGTGAGATCCCATCTTGGGCCTTTTCTAGTGCTCCGCTGGAGGGGGCATTGATCACGGAGGGCTTCTACATCAACACCATAGCCTCTCCGATGATGTGTGAGTAGTTTACCTCAGACCTTCGGGTCCATAGTTATTAGCTAGATGGCTTCTTCTCTCTCTTTGGATCTCAATACAAAGTTCTCCTCGATTCTCTTGGAGATCAATTGATGTAATCTTCTTTTGCGGTGTGTTTGTCGAGATCCGATGAATTGTGGGTTTATGATCAAGATTATCTATGAACAATATTTGAATGTTCTCTGAATTCTTTTATGTATGATTGGCTATCTTTGCAAGTCTCTTTGAATTATCAGTTTGGTTTGGCCTACTAGATTGATCTTTCTTGCAATGGGAGAAGTGCTTAGCTTTGGGTTCAATCTTGCGGTGCTCGATCCCAGTGACAGTAGGGGAAACGACACGTATTTTATTGTTTCCATCGAGGATAAAAAGATGGGGTTTATATCATATTACATGAGTTTATCCCTCTACATCATGTCATCTTGCTTAAAGCGTTACTCCATTCTTATGAACTTAATACTCTAGATGCATGCTGGATAGCGGTCGATGTTTGGAGTAATAGTAGTAGATGCAGGCAGGAGTCGGTCTACTGGTCACGGACGTGATGCCTATATACATGATCATACCTAGATATTCTCATAACTATGCTTAATTCTATCAATTGCTCGACAATAATTTGTTTACCCACCGTAATACTTGTGCTATCTTGAGAGAAGCCACTAGTGAAACCAGTGGCCCCTGGGTCTATTCTCCATCATATTAATCACCCGTCAACAAGCTATTTCTTGCGCCGTTTATTTTGCTTTCTTTACTTTTATCCTTTATCATAAAAATACCAAAAATATTATCTTATCTTCTCTATCAGATCTCACTTCTGCAAGTGGCCGTGAAGGGATTGACAACCCCTTTATCGCGTTGGTTGCAAGGTTCTTATTTGTTTGTGTAGGTGCAAGGGACTTGAGCGTGGCCTCCTACTGGATTGATACCTTGGTTCTCAAAAACTGAGGGAAATACTTACGCTACTTTGCTGCATCACCCTTTCCTCTTCAAGGGAAAACCAACGCAGTGATCAAGAGGTAGCACCCACCCCCCTAGGGTGCGCCCCCCAGGCTTATCGCTGCCTCATGGACCCCCTTGACGTAAGACCAACGCCAAAAATTCCTATAAATCCCCAAACCTCTAAAAAGAAACCTACATCGGGAGTTCTGCCGCCGCAAGCCTCTATAGCCACAAAAAATCAATCCAGGCCTTCTCCAGCACCCTCCCGGAGGGGGCCATCATCACTGGAGGCCATGAAGGAGGATCCCGGAGGGGGCCGTCATCACTATGGAGGCCAAGGACCAGAAGTAGAACCTCTCCCCATCTGGGGGGAAGCCATGGAGGAGGAAGCACAAGGTGGATACCCTCTCCCCCTCTCTCTCGGTGGCGCCGATGTGCCACTGGAGGAACCATCGCCGCGGTGATCGTGTTCATCAACATCACCATCTTCATCATGTTCCTCATCTCTTTTCGGCGGTCCACCCTCCCGCACCCGCTCTAATCACCTACTTGAACATGGTGCTTTATGCCACATATTATGAGCCAATGATGTGTTGCCATCCTATGATGTTTTGACTAGATTTCTTTTGTCTTTTGGGTTGATTGATGATCTAGATTGGTTTGGTTTCTATGTTTTACTTTGGTGCTATCCTATGGTGCCTTCCGTGCCGTGCACACGTGAGGGATTCCCACTGTAGGGTGTTGCAATACGTTCATGATTCGCTTATAGTGGGTTGCTTGAGTAACAGAAGCATAAACCCAAGTAAGGGGGTTGTTGCGTATGGGATAAAGGGGACTTGATACTTTAATGCTATGGTTGGGTTTTACCTTAATGATCTTTAGTAGTTGCAGATGCTTGCTAGAGTTCCAATCATAAGTTCATATGATCCAAGGAATGAAAGTATGTTAGCTTATACCTCTCCCTCATATAAAATTGCAATGATCACTACCGATCTTGTTAACAATTGCCTAGGGCAATTCCGCACACTGATCCATCATTACTCCACACTCGCTCTTTATAATATATAGTAATATATTCTAACTTTATGTTAACAACACCTACTTTTATATTTTAGTTCTTCGTTATCATGCAAAGATATCCTCTTCATACCCACAACGTAGTTTTATCTCTCGTTTGTAGTTGGAAGCAAACATTCGTTGTACGTAGAGTTGTATCGGTGGTAGATAGGACTTGAGAGAATATTGATCTTACATTTATCTCCTTGTGGGTTCGACACTCCATACTTATCACTTCCACCTTTGGAAATTGCTACGATGATTCCTTGCACTTGGGGATTATCAAGCTCTAAGTAGATTTTGTTTTCCCTTTTGTTTTTGTTTTATTTAGTTGTGGGTGAAACAAACAAAAAAATTAAAATAATGAAAATACAAATTTTTTTACTTGCCTCTTATGCTTAAAAACTTTTTTTCAAAAAGAGAAGTGATTGGAAGGTTATGCATTGGAGAAGTGAGGGTCGACCTTGAACACTTGTGTTCATGCTCATGGAAACAATGTCGAATTATTCATGGAAGTTTCTCAAAAATAAGTATCCCCTTGTATATATTCATTGTATTATAAAAATAATGTTCCAAGGCTTGGCTTTAGAATGTTTAAATTTCTTGTTTAGTGTGTGCAGCAAAAAATAGAAACTTTTTATGGAGTAATTGAATTTACATTTTTTACTGGAGCGTGATAAAATCTTGAAATTTTTACACTGTACTGCTATGCAAATTTTTTAGGTCCTCCTATTTTTTAGAGTTTTTGGAGTTACAGAAGTGTACAAAGTTTCCATATTACTACAGACTGTCATGTTTTTGACAGATTCTGTTTTCTATGTGTTCTTCACTTATTTTGATGAATTTATGAGTAGTATCGAGGGGTATGAACCATGGTGAAGTTGGAATATAATAGATATAATTCTAATATGAAATTGGAATGAGTTCACAACAGTACCTAAAGGTAGTGATTTTCTTTATTATACTAAAGGATCTCATAAGGTTTTTTGTTAAGTTTTGTGTTGATGAAGTGTTCGAAGATCGAGGAGTTATCGATATGAGATGAATAAGGAGAGGAAAGAGTTCATGCTTGGGGATACCCAAGGCACCCAAGTAAATATTTCAAGGATACTCAAGCATCTAAGATTGGGGATGCCCTGGTTGGCATTCTATCTTTCTTCTTCAACAATTATCGGTATACCTCGGTTTTTGTTTTGTTCACATGATATGTGTCTTTTGAGTTTATTTTTCCTTTCTTTTCCTTTATGTGCCATGCTAGTATGATATAGTCCTTCATTGATTTATAGAATTCTTCATGTGCTTCACTTAAATATTTTGAGTGTGGCTGAGGGAGTCCTGGATTAGGGGGTGTTCGGGTAGCCGGACTATACCTTCAGCCGGACTCCTGGACTATGAAGATACAAGATTGAAGACTTCGTCCCGTGTCCGGATGGGACTTTCCTTGGCGTGGAAGGCAAGCTTGGCGATGTGGATATTCAAGATCTCCTACCATTGTAACCGACTCTATGTAACCCTAACCCTATCCGGTGTCTATATAAACCGGAGGGTTGTAGTCCGTAGGCAATCAACTCCATACACAACAATCATACCATTGGCTAGCTTCTAGGGTTTAGCCTCCTTGAACTCGTGGTAGATCACTCTTGTACTACCCATATCATCAATATTAATCAAGCAGGATGTAGGGTTTTACCTCCATCAAGAGGGCCCAAACCTGGGTAAAACATCATGTTCCCTGCCTCCTGTTACCATCCGGCCTAGACGCACAGTTCGGGACCCACTACCCGAGATCCGCCGGTTTTGACACCGACATTGGTGCTTTCATTGAGAGTTTCTCTGTGTCGTCGCCTTTAGGACCGATGGCTCCTTTGATCATCAACAACAATGCGGTCCAGGGTGAGACTTTGCTCCCTGGACAGATCTTCGTCTTCGGCGGCTTCGCTCTGCGGGCCAATTTGCTCGGCCACCTGGAGCAGATCGAAAGCTGCGCCCCTGGCCATCAAGTCAGGTTTGGAAGCTTAAACTACATGGCTGACATCCGCGGAGACTTGATCTTCGACGGGCTTGAGCCACGGCCAAGCGCGCCGCACTATCTCGAGGGGCATGATCTAGCTCTGCCCCCGGACAGTGTCCTGGAGGCCGCACACGCATCGGTTCCGACCCCTAACTCGAAGCCCATTGCGCCAATCGAGGATGAGCGGTTGGACGTCACCTCGGGGGCTGCGATCCCAAAAGCGATCGAGCCGAACGCTAGCCCCGCACTCTGCACGACCCGTGACTCCGAGGATCCGGACTCCTCCCCGGACTCCGAACCCCCGCGCCCCTGCCAATCGAATCCGATTGGGTGCCGATAATGGAGTTCACCGCCGCAGACATCTTTCAGCATTCGCCTTTTGGCGACATCCTGAATTCTCTTAAGTCTCTCTCTTTATCAGGAGAGCCCTGGCCGGACTACGGTCAGCGAGGGTGGGATACGGACGATGAGGAAATTCAAAGCCCACCCACCACCCACTTTGTAGCCACTGTCGACAATCTAACCGACATGCTTGACTTCAGCTCCGAAGACATCGACGGCATGGACGACGATGTAGGAGACGAACAGGAACCAGCACCTGTAGGGCGCTGGAAGGCCACCTCGTCATATGACATATATATGGTGGATACTCCAAAAGATGGAGATGGCGATGGAACAGTGGGGGATGACGCCCCCAAGAAACAGCCAAAGCGCCGGCGTCAGCGGCGCCGCTCTAAATTCCGCCAAAGCAAAAACGGTGATTCCAGCACGGGAGATAATACTACCCCGGATAGTGCCGAAGAACACCCACCTCAGCAAGATTCGGCACAGGAAGATGGAGAAGCCAGCCCTCATGAGAGAGCGGCAGACCGAGAGGGCGAGGATGATAACTATACGCCTCCCTCTGAAGATGAGGCAAGCCTCGATGACGACGAATTCGTCATACCATCAGACCCCGCCGAACAAGAGCGTTTTAAACGCAGGCTTTTAGCCACGGCAAGCAGCCTCAAGAAAAAGCAGCAACAACTTAGAGCTGCCCAAGATTTGCTAGCTGACAGATGGACTGAAGTCCTTGCGGCCGAAGAGTATAAACTCAAACGCCCCTCCATGAGTTACCCGAAGAGCAGGCCGCTACCCCGATCAGAGGAGGAAGCACCTACATCACCAATGCATGATATGGCAGACCGGCCACCTCGTGGCCGCGACAGAGAGGCCTCTCGGCCCTCCACCCAAGCCATGCCCCGACGCCACTCAACTAAGGCACGGGAAAATGCGCCCGACCTGCGAGACATACTGGAGGATAAGGCAAGACAAACAAGATCAATCTACGGATCACGCAGGCGCCCTACGGCATGTGACAATGATCTTCACGCCGGATACAACAAATCCGGACGGGCCAAACACAACAGACATAGCTCTTCCGAGCTGCGTCGTGATATAGCCCAGTACAGAGGCGCTGCACACCCGCTATGCTTCACGAATGAAGTAATGGATCATAAAATCCCAGAGGGTTTCAAACCCGTAAACATCGAATCATACGATGGCACAATAGATCCGGCGGTATGGATCGAGGATTATCTCCTTCACATCCACATGGCACGCGGCGATGATCTACACGCCATCAAATACCTCCCACTCAAACTTAAAGGACCGGCCCGGCATTGGCTTAACATCTTGCCAGCAGACTCAATCGGTTCTTGGGAGGACCTGGAAGCCGCAGTCCTCAACAACTTCCAGGGCACTTACGTGCGACCGCCGGATGCTGGCGACTTAAGCCACATAATTCAGCAGCCAGAGGAATCGGCCAGACAATTCTGGACACGGTTCCTAACAAAGAAAAACCAGATAGTCGACTGTCCGGACGCAGAGGCCCTAGCAGCCTTCAAGCATAACATCCGCGACGAGTGGCTTTCCCAGCACCTGGGACAGGAAAAGCCGAAATCCATGGCAGCCCTCACGACACTCATGACCCGCTTTTGCGCGGGAGAAGACAGCTGGCTAGCTCGCAGTAACAACTTATCAAAGAACCCTGGTAATTCGGATACCAAGGACAAAAGTGGCAGGACACGTCGGAATAAGCAAAAACGCCGCGTTAACAGCGACAACAATGAAGACACGGCAGTCAATGCCGGATTCAAAGGCTATAAATCCGGTCAGCGGAAAAAGCCATTCAAAAAGAATACTTAGGGCCCGTCCAGTTTGGACCGAATACTCGATCGCTTGTGCCAGATACATGGCACCCCCGAAAGGCCAGCCAATCACACTAACAGGGATTGTTGGGTGTTCAAGCAGGCAGGCAAGTTAAGGGCCGAAAACAGAGACAAGGGGCGGCACAGCGACGACGAGGAGCCTAAGCCGCCGAACAACAATGGACAGAAGGGCTTTCCCCCACAAGTGCGGTCAGTGAACATGATATACGCAACCCACATTCCCAAGCGGGAATGGAAGCGTGCACTACGGGACGTATACGTGTTAGAGCCAGTCGCCCCAAAGCTCAACCCATGGTCCTCCTACCCGATCACTTTTGATCAAAGGGACCATCCCACTAGCATCCGTCATAGCGGCTTCGCCGCATTGGTTCTCGACCCAATCATCGACGGATTTCATCTCACAAGAGTCCTCATGGACGGCGGCAGTAGCCTGAACCTTCTTTATCAGGATACAGTGCAGAAAATGGGCATAGATCCCTCAAGGATTAAGCCCACAAGAATGACCTTTAAAGGCGTTATACCAGGTGTACAAGCCAACTGTATAGGCTCAGTAACACTTGACGTGGTCTTCGGATCCCCGGCCAATTTCCGAAGCGAAGAGTTAATCTTCGATATAGTCCCGTTTCGCAGTGGCTATCACACCCTGCTCGGACGAACCGCATTCGCAAAGTTCAATGCGGTGCCGCACTACGCATATCTCAAGCTCAAGATGCCAGGCCCTCGAGGAGTAATTACGGTCAACGGAAACACCGAACGCTCCCTCCGTACGGAGGAGCATACGGCGGCTCTCGCAGCGGAGGTACAAAGTAGCCTTCTGAGGCAATTCTCCAGTCCGGCCATTAAAAAGCTAGACACTGCCAAGCGCGCCCGGAGTAACCCACAGCAGGACCGCCTGGCACACTCTGAGCAAGCGTAGCAATGCGGCCCCAACCCCAGCTTTCGCGACATAGCGAAACCAGTACCTCGCGTACATAACTACGCCCTTGAAATACCATGGGCACAGGGGAAGGGGCACAATAACGGCATGCCCAAAATACGGCTTAAAACGTACTAGGGGCTGCCGGATTCTTTTTTTAATTTTTTCTTACTTTCAGGACTCCATACTTCGGATGACCTATTCGGCAATTCGACTGCCGCACAAACGATGCAAGATCCAGGGAGGCAGACAAGTCATGCCGCATTATGGAACTCCCAGGTGGTCTCTGTTACGAGTGGTATACCTATTTTAAATACAATTCCGCGGCTTGCCCTTGGTCA
Source organism: Triticum urartu (assembly GCF_003073215.2). Classification (NCBI taxonomy): domain Eukaryota; kingdom Viridiplantae; phylum Streptophyta; class Magnoliopsida; order Poales; family Poaceae; genus Triticum; species Triticum urartu. Next base: position 196,719,466 of record NC_053023.1, read on the forward strand.
GGACATACTGAATAGTCCAATATATTTTGCTTACCGCACTATTTGTATCGTTCGGCTTTGATAAATAGCCTCTCTATAAACAATGCTTAACTTCTTGTCTATTTTTTGCATTATCTTCTTTTCACATTTATGTTTATTAAATGACATGATTGCACCCGTACACCATGGTACGGCAAACACGCCAGGGGCTTCAGTACCCCTCATAATGGTGTGAGAAGTCCGTACACTTTCACAAGGGCGGCACCCCGAACTTATAGCACTATATGCATCGGCTCCGAATCATGATTTGGGTCAATAGTTGGGTTTGCCCGGCTCCTATGTTTTGGTGCCTTACGTTCCGCTCTATCGGCTAAGGTACCACTAGGAGAACCACTGCGATTGTGCCCTGGTTCAGCAGGGTTAAGCACCTCAGTGGAGAAAGTTAAAACTGACTGTCATGATGTGGCGAGAGACCGGTCGCTGTTCGAGAGTTTTTTCGAGTCCCTAAAGGCTTATGCCGCTTCGAGCGAGGAGCTGGCTTTGTCCGGCCAAGGCGTGGATAGCGCCCCGAACTCGGTCTTCCGAACTAGGGGCTTCGCCGAAATTTAAAATTATAGAGTTCTATGGCTAAGTGAGAGTGTTCAAGCATTATAGTCTGATTGCCTGGTTTGTTGTGCTGAGCGCCTCCCTCGAAGGACCCAACTATGGGAAAAAGAGCGCTCAGGTTTATCCCGAACACCCCAGCACTAGTGGCACGGGGGCAGAAGCTGACGACTGGCCATCTCTCAATTTTTGATAAACGGCCGCACAGAAAGTAATATTTTAAATTCAAGCATTGCTTAGCGCATATGAACAAGTTTTTAGCGCATAGGATAACACGAGCGAGTTCATTCAAAAATTAAATCCTTGGTACATTCATCCGCCACAAGGCGGGCACCAGCAAGAACATCCTTGTAATAGTTCTCGGGCTTGCGATGCTCCTTCCCCGGCGACGGCCCGTCCTTCACAAGCTTCTCACCGTCCAGCTTACCCCAATGCACCTTTGCACGGGCAAGGGCCCTACGGGCACCTTCGATGCAGACGGAGCGCTTGATGACCTCGAGCCTTGGACAAGCCTCCACTAGCCGCCGCACCAGTCCGAAGTAGCTCCCAGGCAGGGCCTCTCTAGGCCAGAGCCGAACTATGAAGCCCTTCAGGGCCTATTCGGCCGCCTTGTGGAGCTCGACCAGCTGCTTCAGCTGGTTGCTCAAGGGCACAGGGTGTCCGACCTCAGCGTACTGAGACCAGAACACCTTCTCCGTCGAGCTGCCTTCCTCGGCTCGGTAGAATGCGGTGGCATCGGATACGCTGCAGGGAAGATCTGCGAATGCCCCTAGAGAGCTCCGGATTCGGGTAAGTAACAAGTAGTTTACTTTTATATGTCTGCTTTGCATATAGAATGCCTTACCCGCCGCTATCTTTTTCACCGCATCCAATTCCTGGAGGGCCTTCTGGGCTTTGGCCTTGGCAGATTTGGCAGTTTTAAGGGCCGCAGCAAGCTCGGACGCTCGCGTCTTCGAGTCGAGCACCAAACTCTCATGTTTTTTCATGAGAACCTGAAGCTCTTGCCGCACCTCGCCGACCAGCGCCTCAAATTTCTCCCGCTCGGCGCGCTCCATGGCCGCTTTCTTCTCGGCCTCGGACAGCGCCTGCTTGAGGGTCGCCACCTCAGTTGTGGTCCCTACAATAAGCAGTATACTCCTGTCATTTTTTGCAATTGCGCCTTCCCATAGGCATTTTTCTATAAGGTATCTCTTACCTTCTTTCTCCTCGAGCTGCTGTTTGGCAAGGCCGAGCTCTTGCTCGGTCCGCTCGAGGCCCTGCTTCAGGGCACCCACCTCTACAGTCAGTGCGGCGGTGGCCAGCAGCGAAGCCTGCATACATATATTGACTCCTTTTTAGTTAGACTCCTGCGATATTTACTAGATCCTCTATTCGGCTTTTCTTTCCGAACGCCAAATAGAGCATCAGGGGCTACTGTCTATACGGTAATATTTTTACATATTTTTACTTACCTCGAAGCCTGTTAGAAGGCTAGCACAAGCTTCAGTCAGTCCGCTCTTGGCGGACTGAACCTTCTGGATCACCGTACTCATAATAGTACGGTGCCCCTCGTCGATGGAGGCGCCGTCAAGCACCTCCAGCAGATTGTCCGGCACCTCCGGTTGGACGGAGGCCGCCGGCTCAGAAGGCTTGCTCCTCTCGAAAGGAGTTCGCCTACCGCGGTCCGGAACTGTGGAAGATTCCGGCGCAGTGTCCGGCACAAAGCCGGACTTGGATCCCTAGGGGGCCTTATCCCCTTCACTCCTGGAGTCCGGGAGGTTGCCTTGCGGCTCCTCCGGGACCACCTCCTCCTGCCCCGGAGCTTGTCGCGATGCCACTTCGACGTCGTCTGCAGTGCGGGGGGAGACAGCGGGCGGAACTGAGTTCACGTCCGATGAATCCAGGGAGCCGCCCGACGATTCGTCGAATTCGGCCCGGGGCGGACTGCATAATTACATTCGACATTAGGGAAAGCTGTGCAACAAAGGAACATCATGAGTTATTCTGATATCCGAACTTACGATTTCGCCGGACGCTTGGCCCTGTTTGGCCACTCCTCTTTGCCCTCTTCGGCGTTGGCGGACGTAGTCCGGCAGAGGGGTCTTCCTTTTCCTAGACCCCTCGGCCTCCCCCATTGGGGCGGCCTTCCTCTTCTCTCCTCCCTCCGCTGGGGGGGGGGGGTTTTCTTCTTCCTCCTCGTTTTCACGGGAAGAGGGCGTCTCGGACTCGTCGGATGACGAGTCCGACACCACCACGTTACGGGCACTCTTTCGAGTCCCCGTGGTCTTCTTCTTCTTGGCCTTCTTCTCCGGCACCACATAAGGCGCCCGAACCAGCAGCTTCACTAGTAGAGCTGGGGCTGGGTCTTCGGGCAGCGGAGCCGGACATTTAATCGGTTCGGATATCGCTCGCCAAGCCTGTCAAAAGTAAGGGAGTTTAGATCCCGCATAGAGTCAAACTATGAAAAAGCTTAACATCCTGTAAAAGGTGAAGATAGCTTACCTCGCTAGCGTGACGCTGCGAGCTGTATCCGCGGTCCTCGGAAGCGGATGCGGGAGCCTCGGCGCCCTTGAATAGCACCTTCCAGGCATCTTCGTACGTCGTGTCGAAGAGCCTGCTAAGGGTTTGGTGCTGCGCCGGGTCGAACTCCCACAGATTAAAATCCCGTCGTTGCCACGGGAGGATCCGACGGACGAGCATCACCTGGGTTACATTAACAAGCCGGATTGGCTTGTTCACCAGGGACTAGATGCATGTTTCCAATCCGGTCACCTCTTTTTCGTCACCCCATGACAGACCCGTCTCTTTCCAGGACATAAGCCGTGTGGGGGGTCCGGATCGGAACTCGGGGGCTGCGATCCAGTTCGGATCGCGTGGCTCGGTGATGTAAAACCACCCGGATTGCCACCCCTTTAGGGTCTCCACAAAAGAGCCCTTGAACCATAGGACATTGGCCATCTTGCTCGCCATGGCGCCTCCGCACTCCGCCTGGCTGCCGCGCACCACCTTGGGCTTGACGTTGAAGGTCTTGAGCCAGAGGCCGAAATGAGGGCGGACGGGGAGGAAAGCCTCGCACACGACGATAAACGCTGAGATGTTGAGGATGAAGTTCGGGGCCAGATCGTGGAAATCTAGGCCGTAGTGGAACATGAGCCCCCGGACAAATGGGTGGAGTGGAAAACCCAGTCCGTGGAGGAAGTGGGGAAGAAATACTACCCTCTCATGGGGCCTTGGGGTGGGGAGAAGCTACCCCTTTTCGGGAAGCCGGTGCGCGATGTCCTTAGACAGGTATCCGGCCTTCCTTAGCTTCTTCACTTGGCCCTCCGTAGCGGAGGAGACCATCCACTTGCCTCCCGCTCCGGACATTGCTGGAGAAGGTTGAGGTGGGAAGTGCGGGCTTGGGCGCTGGAGCTCGAGTGCGTAGGAGATGGATAGGCAAATGAGGAAGAAGGCGTAGGTAAAAAGGTGGATCCTTGCCCCCTTATATGGGCGGATGCGTTGTGCCTCTCCACCTGCCTAGTAAAACTCGCTTGCCTCCCAAGCGCCGTGATAAGTGGCGTGGTTGGATTACCCACGTCCGTATTGATGAGAATCCCATAAAAGGGGGGTACACGATCTCTGCTTTGACAAGACGTGCCAAGGAAACCGCCTCGCAAAACACGCTGGGGTGGAAAAGTGAAAACGATTCGAGTGAAGGACTTGGCTGTAGTGTGATGACGCACTGCGGAATACGTCAGCAGATTTGATTTGTGTTAATATTATTCTCTCTATGGCAATATGTGGAAGCTTATTTTGCAGAGCCGGACACTACTCTTGGTGTTTACAATCTTCTATGAAGGACTTGGAGGAGGAACCCGCCTTGCAATGCCGAAGACAATTTGCGCGCCGGACTCGTCGTCATTGAAAGCCTGGTTCAGGGGCTACTGAGGGAGTCCTGGATTAGGGGGTGTTCGGGTAGCCGGACTATACCTTCAGCCGGACTCCTGGACTATGAAGATACAAGATTGAAGACTTCGTCCCGTGTCCGGATGGGACTTTCCTTGGCGTGGAAGGCAAGCTTGGCGATGCGGATATTCAAGATCTCCTACCATTGTAACCGACTCTATGTAACCCTAATCCTATCCGGTGTCTATATAAACCGGAGGGTTGTAATCCGTAGGCAATCAACTCCATGCACAACAATCATACCAGAGGCTAGCTTCTAGGGTTTAGCCTCCCTGATCTCGTGGTAGATCTACTCTTGTACTACCCATATCATCAATATTAATCAAGCAGGACGTAGGGTTTTACCTCCATCAAGAGGGCCCGAACCTGGGTAAAACATCGTGTTCCCTGCCTCCTATTACCATCCGGCCTAGACGCACAGTTCGGGACCCACTACCCGAGATCCGCCGGTTTTGACACCGACAATGGCTTTATAGAATGCTCTTTGTGCTTCACTTAAATCTTCTGAGTATGGCATTATAGAATGCTTCATGTGCTTCACTTATATATTTTGAGCTTGGATGTTGGTAAATCTATATTAATTGCAGAATGCTCCATGATCTTCACTTATATGTTTTGGAGTATGTATAAGACTATCATCGAAATTGGGCTAGGAAGAGTATCATTAAAATATCATGCCTAGCTAAAAAGGCATTAAAGATAAGCGCTTGTTGGGAGACAACCCAATATTTACCCTGACGTTTTTTGTGTGTTCATATGATTAAGCTACTATAGTAATCATGTTTTATAGTTTTTGTTTCAATAAAGTGCCAAGTAAAGCCTTTGGGGTAGTGTGGATTATAGTTGACTTGATTCTACGTAAAAATAAAAACTTTTGCTTCCAGTCACAGAATTGTTTAAATTCACTGGAACGCGATAAATTCTGAAGTTTTTACACACGATTGATATACAAATTTCCCATGTTTTCCTAATTTTTCAGAATTTTTGAAGTAGTAGAAGTATGATTGTTGTTCAGATCATTACAGATTGTTCTGTGTTCGACAGATTCTGTTTTCAATGCATAGTTTGCTTGTTTTCTAGTTTCCATGGCTTATATTGCTCAATATAAATTGTAGAAATGATATGGTACAGTAGGCATTGTGTGAGAACAATTATTAATCTTATCTTGACAGTACCAAAGTGAATGATTTGCTCTTTATCATACTAACCCATCTCACGAAGTTCCATTAAGTTTTGTGTGATTGAAGTTTGAAGTTTTGGGTGAGATACCGAATGAGGAGAATAAGGAGTGGAAAGACCTTGAGCTTGGGGATGCCCAAGGCACCCCAAGGTAATATTCAAGGAAGAATCAAGCACCTAAGGTTGGGGATGCCCCGGAAGGCATCCCCTCTTTCGTCTTCAAAACCATCGGTATACCTTACTCAGAGCTACATTTTTATTCGTCACATGATATGTGTTTTTCTTGTAGTGTATTTTCATTTTAATTGTTGTTTGAATAAAGTCATTGGATCTGAAATCTTGAATGAGAAAGATTCCTCCCATGGCTAGTTAATTATTTGACTACTCATTGTTCTTCACTTATATCTTTTTGGAGTAGTTTGTCATTTACTCACGTGCTTCACTTATATCCTATGAGTAAATCGTTGAATGAATTGAATATCATAGATCTAAAATTATATATGCTTCATATGCTTATCCCATGGGGAGTAATGACTTCACTTATAAGAAGTATAGGTGGTAAAAATTTATTGAAAGTTAGCAAACTCAACATTGGTCACTTGAACAATTCATGAAAGAATATTGAAGGAAGAGAGATTTCACATATAAATATACTAACCTGGACATCTTATATGATTGTGAGCCCCATTAATTATTTTCAAACTTGAGCAAATTAATTGAAGTTGGACAAGGAAGACAACATAATGAGTTATGTTTGGGTATATTTGCATAGAAGTTATACTGTTATGGATCCTCTAACATGTGGTGCTTGCTTAGGATCTTTTGCTATCCAAAATTTTGTACTAAGTAGATATACTACTTGTGCATCCAAAAACCCTTAAACCCCGTTTCATGCCATGAGTGTCCACAATATCTACCTATGGATTGAATAAGATCCTTCAAGTTAATTGTCATCGGTGCAAAAAGCAATAAAAATTGCTCCTAAATATGTATGATCTTTTATTGTAAGGAAAAATAAGTGTTGTACAAACTTGTGATGGTAAAGAAATAAAAGCGATCGACTGCATAATAAAGGTTTCTATCACAAATGGCAATACAATCTGATGCTCCTTTGCATAGGGTTTGCACATCCAAAATTAAGAAGTGCATGACAACCTCTACTTCCCTCTGCGAAGGGCCTATCTTTTACTTTCATGTATTTACTTTTATGCAAGAGTCAATAATATTCCTTCTTATTTCAACCTCAATCATTCTGTAGTTGGCAAGCATCATGAGGTGGGACAGATCCAAGCCTGTATGGCCATTCAAATATAGTTGATCATGAATTATTATTGTTGTCAATTATCTATATGATTAATAAGTTGGGAGGTGAAACACTAAGCCCCTATCTTTGTCTGTGTTCAATGGATGTTATTTGTTCTAAAAATATGCTTTGAGTATTAGCAATCATGGAAGACTATATGATAGTTGAGTATATGGGATTTGCTAAATCAAAGCTCTTACATAGACCCTTCCTGAAAATAAGATGAATTGCAATTGTTTGGTGACTAAGAACATGGTTTGCTAGTTTTCAAGAAACTTAATGGTCTATACTTCCACATGTGAATAGATTGCTATTTGATCATGACAAGTTTATGAGATGAGCTATTGTTTATGATAAAGAATAATGCTAGAAAAAGTGTTTGGAACTATCATTAATCAAATTTATGTAGGAACTATCATTGATCAAATTGATGCACTATGCTAGCATTCACACTTCATAAATTATTTCTTTTATCATTTACCTACTCGAGGACGAGCAGGAATTAAGCTTGGGGATGCTGATACGTCTCCGATGTATCTATCATTTATGAAGTATGAAGGAAATATGCCCTAGAGGCAATAATAAAGTTATTATTTATTTCCTTATATCATGATAAATGTTTATTATTCATGTTATAATTGTATTAACCGGAAACTTAGTACATGTGTGAATACATAAACAAATAGAGTGTCCCTAGTATTCCTCTACTTGAGTAGCTCGTTAATCAAAGATGGTTAAGTTTCCTAGCCATGGACATGTGTTTTCATTTGATGAATGGGATCACATCATTAGAGAATGATGTGATGGACTAGACCCATCCGTTAGATTAGCACTATGATCATTTAGTTTATTGTTATTGCTTTCTTCATGACTTATACATGTTCATATGACTATGAGATTATGCAACTCCCGAATACCAGAGGAACACTTAGTGTGCTATCAAACGTCACAACATAACTGGGTGATTATAAAGATGCTCTATAGGTGTCTCCGATGGTGTTTTTTGAGTTGGCATAGATCAAGATTAGGATTTGTAACTCCGATTGTCGGAGAGGTATCTCTAGGCCCTATCGGTAATGCATTACGGAACGAGTCAAGAGACTTTCCGGTAACGAGATTGAACTAGGTATGAGGATACCGACGATCGAATCTCGGGCAAGTAACATACCGATGACAAAGGGAACAACGTATGTTGTTATGCGGTTTGACCGATAGAGATCATCGTAGAATATGTAGGAGCCAATATGAGCATCCAGGTTCTGCTATTGGTTATTGACTGGAGACATGTCTCGGTCATGTCCACATAGTTCTCGAACCCGTAGGGTCTGCACGCTTAATGTTCGATGATGATTTGTATTATCACGGATGAGATCACGGACATGACGAGGAGTCTCGAAGTGGTCAAGACATAAAGATCGATATATTGGAAGGCTATATTCGGACATCGGAAAGGTTCTGAGTGATTCGGCTATTTTTTGGTGTACCGGAGAGTTACGGGAATTCGCAGGAGGAAGTAGTGGGCATTAATGGGCCAAACGGGAAAGGAGAGAAGGGCCTCAAGGGGTGGCCGTGCGCCCCCCATGGGTTGGTACGAATTGGACTAGGGAGGGGGCAGCGCGCCCCTCTTTCCTTCTCCCTCTCCTCTCCTTCCTTCTTCTCCTACATGGACTAGGAAAGGGGGAAACCTACTCCTACTAGGAGTAGGAATCCCCCCTTTGGGCGCGCCCCTTGAGGCCGGCCCTCCTCCTCCTCCCCTCCTTTATATACGGGGGAGGGGGCACCCATATACACACAAGTTGATTGTTTAGCTGTGTGCCGGTGCCCCCTCCACAGAATTC